>NC_081420.1:122252791-122577662 GCF_949786415.1 Peromyscus eremicus
CCAAAAATCTAGAATGACAGAGACAGCTGGCTACCTGGACAGTCATCCAGAGTTCCTCTGTAATGTTGGGGCATCCATTTTCAGCCCACAGACCTAAAGTCTTTCAGTCACTTTTCTCTGTGTTCTGTAGAATACTATGCCGTATTCTGTAGGTCTTTGAAGTGTTTGAAGATTACCTACCTAACTGACTTATATCTAGAAAACTTAACATGACTATAAGTTTGACTGTCATAGACTAATTATTAGTCTGTATTTCTTAAGTATATACTACAATTTCAAATGAGTTGCATAACCAAAAATACTTTAAACAAAAGTAGAAATATACACATAGTATAACAAAATTAAATTTGAATTTGTATCAATAAAGTAAAATCCATAGCAATGTAAAACATTTTAAACAAGTTGTTACTCTTTATCCTATCATATCTATATCTCCTTTTATACTTTAGAAAGAGATTGCATTTATAATCAACTCACTTTAAATAAAAATAAACATTTATAAACAATATTTTGGGAATTTGGGCATAGCTTCTCATACTACTTCCTGCTGGATGAGGGCACTGGTAATCTTATGGGGATCCTGAGAAAATTAAGAATTATGGTCAAGTCCTGACTGGAGTAGTCTGTGGGGCTGCATTTGTGGGCCAGTTGTCTTGAAGCTGTACTTGGGTGTTGGATCATCTGGGCCATGGTGTCATCGGAGACCTTTCAGGGGGTCTTGGATGGTCAAATATATTAGCCTAGAAGCAATCCATAGGTTCTCATCTTCTGTGGATACAAAAGCAGAACTTCTTTTCCAAAGCAACGTATCCTTAGACATAAATTTTTATATTGAGATAACTTTAAAATATGCATATTGATTTAACTCAGCAGCTTTTACAATCAAATGTATCTCTGCACTTAAAATTCCCAAAGACAAGATAACCCAGACTCTCTGTGTGATTTCCACCTTAATGTGGCTTATTTTTTATATTAATTTTACTTTCTCCTTAAAGACTTTATTTTTTAAAACTTTCTATTTCTTTATATAACTGTCTATATTTCTTTTTTTCTATCTTTCAAGCCTACATGTATTTTTATACGCATTGTAAACCATTTAGAGGTTTGCTTCATCTGAATCTGTTTTATTGTGAATCTGTTGCTTTAAACTACAGCATTACTAGGACTAAAATAGCAGCTTTGGCTGCTGGCTCCACCTACCTCATATTTCCAACATGGTGGAACTACATTTACCTCCAGCTTTGGGGGAACCATGCTCTCCACCAGACTCTGGAGGCAGTGGGTCTATACCTCCATCCAGCAGTGGGTTGCTCAAAAACCTCATATATATGTGCAAAAGTTAAATCCATCACACAGTGTGCTGCACAGGTCACAGATGCCACTGTGTACAGTTGCAGGAATCTGCCATGCTGTACTCAAGCCCATATGCCGTGAACTCGCCATACTGTAGTTCATGTCTGCAGGCCTCGGCATCTCTGAATCACAGCATTCCTGAGAGATACAAGTAGGAAGCTACTCTTGGCTCAATTTTAGAACCTTTTTTTAAAGCTTTCTCATGTTTTGGGTGGAAATTTTTGCCCTGCATTGGGCGCCATTTGTAGCTGGAAGTTTCCTGCCCAGTCCTACAGCCACTCAGACCCAAGTAAACACACAGAGGCTTATATTACTTATAAACTGTATGGCCATTAGCTCAGGCTTGTTACTGATTACCTTTTACACTTAAATTAACCCATAGTTCTTACCTATGTTTAGCCATGTAGCTTGGTACCTTTTCTCAGTTCTGCCTTCACATCTTGCTTCTTCTGTGTCTGGCTGGTGACTTCTGACTGAGCCCTTTTCCTTCCTAGAATTCTCCTTGTCTGCTTGCTCCGCCTATACTCCCTGCTTGGCTACTGGCGAATCAGCATTTTAATAAACCAGTGTACAAGGGCATTTTCCCACAGCAATGATTAGTCATATATTAGTATCAAGTAAAGCCAATATGATGGCTAATGCCAACAGCAATATTAATGACAGAAGAAAATTCATGAGGAAGAAATATTGATTTTTAATATATATGCACTCAGCAACAAAGTCTCAAAATTCATGACACAAAAATCAAGCTCAAAGGAGAAACAGACAAATTTAAGATTCCAGTTGTAGATTTCACTGTCTCCAGCCCAACAACTGACTAAACTATTAAGTGAAAATTCCAGAAAGATAGAAACCAACTAATGTGATTTACTTTATGCATGAAGCATTCTACCCCATAGTGTCAGAACAAACTTTTAAAGACTCCCATAGAACAACAGTTACCAAGACTAAATATATCCTGAGCCACAAAGTAAGGTTCATGAAACTTACCAAACTTTGATCGTGCAGAAAGTATGTTTAGAACACAACAGAATCAAATTGGAGATGAAAATAATACAACAGGAAAGTCCCCCAAATTTACAAGTTAAATAATATATTTCTAAATAATTCATGGGTTAAAGTCTGATTCTCTAATATATGGAAAAAAATCCACATAGAACTGAATAAAATGAAACCTAGTATGTTAAGATATGAACTGCTAAGGATGAGTAAACTTTAAAAATTAGATCAATATATTAGAAAAGAGGGAAAGTGCTAAGATCAAACCAGTAACCTAAGTTACATCTCCCTAAATTAGACCAATCACAAAATAAGTTCAACACAAAGAGAGGGAGGAAAGAAATAGATCTCAGAGCAGAAATTAGTGAAGCTGAAATCAGGAGAGAGGTAGGCAAATCACTGAAACATAAAGGTACTAATTTGAGAAAAAAAATTAACGAAATTAATAAGCACTAGTACCATGGATGGTTGGCGGCTACTGGTACAGAATCTGTGGGGATAAAATTCATCATGTTTTCCCCCAGTGAAAGTTCACATTTTGCACCAATGACTTACAGGAAATCAGCAAAATTTTCAAAGACCACAAACTCCCCAAACATAACAACGATGAAATCGAGGGTTCAAGTACCTCTCTAACCAATGACATCATTAAATTCACCATACAGAACCTCCTAGAGGAACCTTCAGTAACAGCTGGCTTAGCTCCAGCATCTTGAACGCTATTGAAGCATTGTGAATGATGTTCCTAGCCTCTTCCAGGGAATGGGAGAAAGGAAGTCCCTCCTCCCCAGTTTGGGAGATTGATTGTTGCCTGATGTGAAATATGAAACCAAGACAAGCAACTCTCATGAACTTAGTATAAAATTCCTCAATTACGCTATTGCCAATCAGATCTATCTGTATATTATATAAAAATAATTATTTATCATTAACATATGTGATTTATTCTAAGTATGCAAATACTTTTATTATTTGAAGATCAATCAATCAATTCAGTCTGACATATCAGGAGCCTAAAAAGAAAATCATATCAATTGATTTAGAAAAGGTGTGATAAATACAGCACCTCTTATACAGGAGGGATTTTCCTTTCTTAATTACTGTCTATACCCCATAATGTGATTATGTTTTGATACAGGATATTTAAAGAGCAATTTAAGTTAAAACAGGGTCAATAGGATGATTTGAATCCAATATAGCCAATGTCCTTAGAAGGACAGAAATCAATCCTACAGGTATTCATTTACAGGAGGAAGAACCCCTGAGGAGAAGACAAGACAGGCATTGATGAGGCAAAGAGAGAAGTCTTAGGAGACCATTGCTGGCACATCTTTCTGAGACTTATTGCCTTCAGAATTTGAGAAAATTACATGTCTTTACTTTAGCCATTCAGCTCATATGAAGTTATGGTAGCTACAGCAAACTGCTGTAGAACTAGTTCAAGATAAAATACCTCAGCAGAGGAGGAACAGAGAGCAACTTCTTCTACTTAGTATAAAATATGTACCAGAATATCTCAAACTACTACTCTTGCTAGTGAGTGAAAGACAGCTTCTCCCTGGGACTGAAAACAAATCTCTTACCACTTTTCTTCACCATGACCTTCATTTTGGTGTATCCATACAGTAGAATATTATCCAGGGACAGACAGAAATAGGTGGACAAGCCAAGGAAACAAACACCTTGAACGCACGCTATACAGTGAAAGAACTATGTCTACAAAGGCTTCGTGCTGTGTGATTCCAGCTATTGTCCTTGTAGAGAAGACAGAATCAGAGAACAAATACAAAGATGGATGGTTGGCAGTGATTAGAAAGCAGGAAAGGGCCGGGCAGTGGTGGCGCATGCCTTTAATCCCAGCACTCAGGAGGCAGAGGCAGGCGGATCTCTGTGAGTTCAAGGCCAGCCTGGTCTCCAAAAAGAGTTCCAGGAAAGGCGCAAAGCTACACAGAGAAACCCTGTCTCAAAAAACAAAACAACAAAAAAGAAAAAGAAAGAAAGAAAGAAAGCAGGAAAGGATGAGCAGGCTGAGTATGGGTGCTCTGTAACACAGTGCAACTACAATGTGTGCTGTGACAATGGTGGATACATGCCATTGCATATCTTTCAAAGCCCATTTTAAATATCATAAAAACTGAACTGTGATATTCTGTATCTTTTTTCTGTTTCAATGATATTCATCAGCTCTCCACGACTATAGCAAAATACCCAAGATAATTAACTTTAACAGTTAACGTCTGTATTTTGACTGATGGCTTTAAGCTAATGATTTGGGGTCTCTGGTGGGGCTGCCAGCTTCTAATGGCAAAGCAAGTTGCTCACAGCTTGTCTAGAAAGCAAAAATAAGGAAAAATGAAGAGGTGAAAGTCCTATACTGCCCTTCAGGTCACATCCCAGTGACCTGTGGCCCTCTCCTGGATCCTTTTGCCAGAGGTGTCACCGTTTCCACCCTGGAACCAAGAGTTTGGGGCATTTAACACCCAAACTGTAGCTATGTATGAATGTCCACTAATCAGGTCAACAAATGTACATAGTATGTGCAGGATATTAACAACAGAGGGAACTGGAATCAGATAAAGGAATGAAAGAGAACTCAAGACATTCTGCTGCTTTCCCCCCCATAACACAACTGCTCAAAGTGTTATTTTTTAAAAAGCCAATCATAAAAGATTGCATTCTCTATAGTTCTATTTCTTTCATATTCTAGAAATGATAAAAGTATAGGATTGGACAAGGGAGTAAAACTGGTAAATTCTGGAGAAGGGAGAAACGTTACATCAATATCAGTTTCACTGTTAGAAAACTGTGTTGCGTCTAAGCAAGTGCCAGCAAGGTAACACAGAGAAGGGATTACAGCAGCTGGCTGCATGTTCTCTCACAATTGCTGGAACTTAAAATCATTGCAAAATTCAAAGTTAATTTGGGGGCCTAAATATAATGGTTACAGGAAGTTGTTATCATATCTAAATTTTTCATATTACTTCGTTTTCTCTTTTCAGTCTATTCATATTGATGTTACTTTATACACTGACAGTGACTTTCATGTGAGTATAGTTCATTTTTCAGAATTGCTATTTTCCAATTTTTCAGCCATATTACCATAACTTCACTGAAATAGTTACAGTTTTAAAATCTAACTTATGGTGGGTTCTTATAGTGTTTGGCTCATGACATTTCTCAGGGATCATTGAATTTGTTTGACTTAGGACAAAGAGCTACATAAATGCTACTTTTGTAATGGTGCCAAATCAAAATGGAAAAAAAAAATACCTTTCCATCAATGTCATGAGAAATCTCTTATATGTTTCTGTGATGCAGTTTGATCATCATGGAATTAGATGCTAGAATTACTTTAAATGGTTCAATCTAAATGTCTCCAACGTACCCATTATTCCTAGTGTGATATTGTGTTACCATCTTCAATAATGTTACTGCAAACGACTTATGGGCATCCATGTTTTGTGTTTTGCATGGATCACTACACTTGTAAGAAGTCCTTTCACTAATCTCTGTGTGATAAAAACATGATCCAAATAATGTACTAGAATTTCTAAATGACAAACTAGCTTCATTATAATGATGGCTATAGGCATTTGGTCACGTGGTTCCTTCTTTGACTCTAGACTGTCACTAAAGCCAAGGGATAGATCTCCAATGCCACTGCTTGGAAAATGTGACGGTTAATTTAATTTGAATTGTTAACATGTCACAATCTAAAATGGCCTCCTAAGAAGGGCAGTGAGTTTTGCCTGAGGCTATGTCTGTGGGGTGTTTTTCTTAATCTGGTTAACTGTGGTGATGATCCATTCCAAATGTGGGCAGCCCAAGTTCACAGGCTGAACCCGGAACTGAGAATAGAGAAGACTAGATGGGCACAGCTGCACACTTCTCTCTCTGCTCAGGACTGCGGATCTGAGCAGCTGTCTTAAGTTCTCCACGCCTTGACCTCCCAGCTATGATGGGCCATAACTTGGAATTGTGAGCAGAAAAGACATCCTCTCTCCCTGAAGTCTTCTTTCCTTTGTCGGAGTATTTTATCACAGTGACAGAGACAGAAGCAAAACTCGAACCCAAACCAAACTGCCTATTGTGTGTTCAAAACTGCCAAGTGCAGCTTCTCCAAGTGGAAGATTTGTGCACCCTACTACTGATGTGGTGAGGAGAAGGCAGAGCCTGGAACTCAGACAATGAGATGTTCACCAAACACATGGGTGTGCTCTCCTGTGATTTTAGTGTATTTTTTCTTTTTCTCTGCTCGTTTTTTCCCCCTAATCAGAAAGCACTCAACAAACTATTTTGACTAGACTTTAGATTCAGGCATGTCCTAATTTTAATTATGGTTGAGTCCCATTAAGTGCTTCCCTTTCTTCTTTTTATTTATTTATTTTTAACGTTGAGGGTTTTGTAAAGTAACTGTTACAATAAATCCTATTCTCCTGTCACTCACAATCCCTTCCTGGCTTGGCCAGCCCATAATGTCCAGTCATTTCGAGACTGCGGTATCACCCCCAGAGTAGAAGAGGCATGCTCAGTGAGGAATGGTGGCCTTTGACGCCCGTTCCCTTCCGTATGTTAGTGCCACCCTCCTTCACTGTTGTTGCTTTTAGTTTTTATTTCAAAGCCAAATGGGGAAAAAAAGCGGCTTCCTACATAAATAAAATCCCTTAGGAGTACACAGACAGGAAACTTTGGGGAACCGAGTCTTTATTTGGCTTACAATTCCAAGTTGTAGTCCATAATTATAGAAAGTCAGATCAGGAATATAAAGCATCCAACTGACAGTCGAGAACAGAGACAGGGGAACTGCAAGAACTTGCTTGCCTGCTTGCTGTCAGCTGTCTCCCTATACAACTCAGGACCTCCTGCCTAGGGAATGGCGGCACCACCCACAGTAGTTTGGGTCTTCCTCCATTAATTAAGAATGAAGATAAGCCTCGAGGGACATGCCTACAGGTTAACCTGATAGATAATTTCTCATTAAGATGATCTTCTAGGTTGTGTCAAGTTGACAGTTGAAACTAAGCAGTATGGGTATTATGTTTCTTTGTAATATAACTAGATGAGATTGGTTGATATTTTCTTTTTAAAAAAAATCGAAGACTTATCAATGTGAAAATGAAGAATGGAAAAAAAATTTGTTTGTTTGTCTCAAACTGGCTCTTTGAAACTCTTATTTTTAGCCTGGTTGCAAATTTACTGCAATGAAGTGCTTTCTGCTGGAATTACAGGTTATTTTACATGAGTACAGCCACACACGCCTCAATGAAACAGTAAACAACGTGATGCTCCTAATGAAGCGCAATCTGTCTTCTACCAAGGTGAGTGACCCAACAGCCATAGTGAGCTGCATCGGATGTTCTGGCTTACTTGGGATAAGGCATTCATACATAAGCAGAGTCTCCTATGGGGCACACAGGAAAGAATTTGGTTCCAGTAGAGTGGCATTCAAAGGTGGTACCAGAGCTGGCATGCACAGAATCCTAAGCTCATTGATTCCCTTGATAAACAGACATTTCTAAATAGTGTCAGCCAGTGTGCTTTAGTGGGAGAATTGTACGGAAAAGACAAGCAGGTGCATAGGTGCTGTGGATAGACATTGATGCGACCAGTGTCCAACAACAGAAATGGTAGCTCACATTTATTGGGTTAGTCCTTAGTGTTAAACGATGTGATCCAGTGTTCAACAGCAGAAATGGTAGCTCACATTTATTGGGCTAGTCCTTAGTGTCACACACTGCTCTTTATGCTTTAGATTGATAAGGCACTAACTCCTCAAAATCAGTCTTTGAGACTAATCTCTTCTTTTTTCACATCTAGTTGTCTTTATTTCCGTTTGAATGTTGATGTACTTGGAAAACCCAGAGCTAACCACATGTTTCCATTTGTGCAGCTAATGGCACAAGAGCCATAGATCTACTCCACCTTCTGTCTTCTCACCTTCTAAAATATTAAATAATGAAAAATCATAATAAGCAGAAGTGTTATTGAGTCAAGTGTTATTTGGAACATCCTAGAAAGCACGAGCAGGTGAGGGTTAGGAGAAAGCAGATAGTAGTGACTCCTGTGGTCAGCTGAAAAATGAGCTGCACAAACGGTCCAGAAGTGCATGGAATTAATTGTGGCTTGAATGGCTCAACCATAGGGTGAAACAAGGTAGAAACAAAGGAACTTAGTCACCAGAGGAGGCACAGTAAAATTATTTCTTTTAATAAGTACTTCAGCATGCTGTGTTAAAGCCCCCATAGTCCCTGTTATAAAGGAAGGCAGAAACATGAACCAGCCAGTTAGTATTAAGCACAGTAGGAACAGAGGAAGCCGGGGTGTGTGGGGGATCTAGGGTTCTGGTGTAGAGAAGGGTTAGCCAATAAGCTGGTATGTTACACGAGGTCAGGGAATGAGTGTCTGTGACACTCAGGGGTGTCTTTAGGCAGACTCAACTGGAAGTGAAATGACCTTGAGATGCCTTAGCTTCTCCTCTCAAATGCCAGGCTGCCTTGGGTTCTGCTCAGATGTCACCTTCTCACTGATGTCAACTATGTACATTCACCATGCTTTCCCTACGTCGTCACTCTCTGTCCCTGTCTCCACATGTCCCACACTCTGATTTAAAAGCAATAATTGCCTATTTGTTACCATGAGAAAGTCAGCTTCAGAGCGTAGATACTTTAGGGTTTTTTTTTTTTAATGTTTTATTATAGTTCCCAGAACATACACTTCTTATAGGTATTCATCACTTGGGATACTTACCAAGTAAATCTATTCATGGTTAAATTACTTCTGTGCTACGTTATTGTCATTTATTAATGGTGAGAAATTCAACAGATAACTCATGACAGTATCAAGGCTGAGCTTTAGGCTGCATATTGGTGCCACCCCAAGGTGACAGTTTGACATAAGTACTAGAAAAGTGACCAGGACTGCAGGGTTGGGGGTCTGTGTAGATTTCAGTTGACTGTGTCAGTGGGGATGAGCTGCTTAGGAGCTTTGCTTTCCTCTCTGCCATTGTTTTCAGGACCAAGTGGAGAGCAGTGTAAGCATTATGAGAACGCCTGCCATACAGTGTGTGCCTGATGAACACTGGGGAATCTGAATTCCAATGCCTAATGGATGTGAAATCTAATTTTGATTTCTGCTGGCACAGACTTCATAGTTTAGAAGATCTCTAAAATGTTTATCCATGATTGCTGCACTTGTAATAGTCTAGTTGTCCCTAAAGTTATGTTTATGGCATTTGCCTAAGAGGTTGAAATCAACCAAAAACCTTCAAGTAGCTACTGTTTGCCAGGCCTTGTACTTAATGCTGGGAAATGAAAATATATGGTATGCTTCTCAGGAATGGTTAGACAACAGTAGTGTAAAAATGTTAAAAGTATGTGTCTGACAGTAGTGTAAAAATGTTAAAAGTATGTGTTTATGCATACGTACATACATACATACATACATACGTGTGTGTGTAGGTGTGTGTGTGTGGGTTGTGTGTGGGTGTGTAACAGAAAGGCACATGCTATCTTGGTGTCTCAAGGGCATAGCACTGAAGGCCATGGAAAGATGAAATAGGCAAGGACACCTCACAGAGGCCGTGGAACATTCAGGGAAGCATGGGCTTCAAGAGAGAAACAGAATCCCTTGATGGGCTTTCAGCGGGAAGAACCCAGTCTAACATGCATAGCCTGTGCGTTTGCAAAGATCTTAACCCAACGTAAGAAAAACCAACCCCTATCAAATCTCTTGATTCTTTCTCGTGGTTTTTCTTAACATGATATTAATTTGCCAATGTTTTTATGTCTGAAGACCCCACCATGTGTTTCAAATAGTAAAATAACCCCAACAAAGAAGTGCACTCTGCTTACAGATCTGATTCTCCCTTCTTGATTGCAGAATATAACAGAATCCGGCTGCAAGGAATGTGAGGAGCTGGAGGAGAAAAACATCAGGGAATTTGTGCAGAGCTTTATCTATATGGTACAAATGTTCATCAACACTTCTTGATGGCAAGTGGTCCTCTTCAGGGTTTCTATTGTTACCACACCTCTGCCTGCTGTGCGGAGGCAGCACAGCTCTGTGCAGTTAAGATGTGCTGGGAAAACAAAGCTGCCTAGACAGAAGCTAATGAGCCACTTGGATCAGATGAACTCTGGGAGATGAAGGGGGGGGGGAGCTCTTCTCAGGCCTGTTCTGCTTGCTTATTTTTAATTTATTACTGCAGTTGTACATATTTGTAATATAACAGAAGATGTTGAATAAAGTTGTTCATATGTTTTATCAATTGAGCCTTAACTCTTACTTTACCTTTTTTTATTAGTTTGTATTTGGCTGCATGTGTGTGTACACATTTGTGTGTGTGTGTGTGTGTGTGTGTGTGTGTGTGTGTGTAGTGCAGTGCACGTATGTGCAAGTGTGTGGAAGCCAGAGGTTGACCTCGGTGCCTTGCACATTATTTTCTATGTTGTTTGTTTGTTTTGTCTTTAAGGCTGTGTCTCTTCCGACCTGAAACTCAGTAGTTCAGTGAGACTAACTGGCTAGTGAACCTTAGAGATCCTCCTGTCTTTACCACCTCAAAGTGGGATTACAGGTACCTGCCACATCCCCGACATTTTACATGGGCGCTGATGATCCGAACCTAAATTGTCACACTTGTGTGACACGTACTTTCCCAACTGAGGCATCTCCCCACTCCCTAATTTGTGTGTTGTAGAAAATTAAGGGCTTTGTTGTATTTGTTGCTGTTTGTTTGTTTAAGGTGATCGTTCTTCAAGGAAGGGGTACACAGAAAAATGATGTTTACGTTAGTGTTTCACATTTTCCCAAATAGTGCTGTTTTAGTCTCACATTTCGTTTTGTTCTGTTTTGTTTGTTTTTTCTTTATTAAGAAATTTTCTATTCACTCCTCATGCTATCCACAGATACCCCCCTCCTCCCACCCCCAGCCCTCTTTCCCAAGCCACCCCACACCCCCACATCCCCCAAATCGAAGTCTCCCATGGGGAGTCAGCAAAGCCCAGCACACTGAGCCTAGGCAGGTCCAAGCCCTTCCCCACTGCACCAAGGCTGTGCAAGGTGTCACACCACAGGCACCGGATTCCCAGAAGCCTGCCCATGCACCAGGGATAGATCCCAATTCCCCTGCCTGGGTGCCCCCAAAACAGTTTGAGCCAAACAACCATCTTCTGTGTCCAAAGGGCCTAGTCCAGTCCCATGGGGGCTTCACAGCCACCAGTCCACAGTTTATGGGTTTCCATTAGTGTAGTCTCACAATTTTTAAAGCTATACTTGTGGAAGTTTTAAAAGGGCCAATTTGTTGGACTCCATTTGGTATGATGAAAATGCAGTTGTTCATAGGTGCTGAGAAGATAGCTCAGGGGTAAGAATACTTCCTGAACAAGCATGAGGATCTAAGATTTGCATCCCCAGCATCCTTGGAAAGCTGGCTGTGGCCATGCCTACCCTGTACTACATGAAGGAATAGGGTTACTAGGGCTTGCTGGCCATCAGCTTAGCTCCAGGTTCAGTGCGGTACACTGTCTTAAAAGGATGTGGAGGCCCCCTTGCCCCTACCACATGTGGTTAGTGAGGAAGCTGGCCCTCCCCCTGATCAGCTGCAGCACTTAGGAAAGTGGGCCCTGCACCTCACCTGAGCAGCCCAGCAGAGCTGACCCTGTTGACAGGGTGCAGGTGAAATGGACTTGAGAGCATCAGAGTGTGGAAGATCTGGCCCTGCCCCTTATCTGCCATATGGTGTGTGTGTGTGGGGGGGGGGGTTCTGGCCTCCTCCGCTGCCCCTTGCCACCTGTGGTGGGTGAGAGAGCTGGCCCTGAGATCATAGGAGCAGGAGAACTGTCCCTGCCCCTCACCAGCTGCAGCACTCGGGAGAGTGGCCCCTGTACCTTGCCAGGGCAATACAGCAGAGCTGGCCCTGATGGTACAGGTGTGGCAGAGCCGACCCTGAGGGAATGAAAGGAGAAGAACTGGCCCCACCCCTTGCTCAATTCAGCAAGGGCTGAACTAACCGGGGGCAATGCTGGAGAGCTCACCCTGGTGGTGAGGAAGAGGGGGAGTGGCGGCCTGACCAACCCTGAAACTATCCAGGCCCAGAACCAGGGTTATGTGTTGACCCACTCCAACATCCATCGAATCTATGATCTGCTGGAGCAGGTGACCAGTCCTGCAGACTCAAAGTTGCAGGATCTCCAAGACACAGGGCAACAACAGGATATCCAAGAGGATTCCAATGAGGACCCAGCATCGATAGTGCAGCAGAAACCAGAGGTCTCAACCATATCAATGACTCTTTGCAATGAACACTTGCAAGTAAAGATATATGGACAAAAGGGTATATACTACGTGATTCACTGTGTCACACTACAGCTTCCATGATGAGATTTTTCCTTCTTTTTTTTTCTCTCAAATTTTATTTTATTTTTTTTGGGGGGGGTTACAAGGGCAAAAGGCAGATATGAAGGGATAGGGAAATGAATGGGATTGACCTGAATGATGTGAAAGACACAAAGAATAAATAAAAAGAAAGTTTAAAAATGGAAAAAAAGAGAAAGCATGTGGAGAGGAGAGATAGAGCAGGGTACTCCACACACATGTATACCCACATGCATTCAACACTCACATGCAACCTAAAAAAATGGTAATAAACTTTTATCATTCTTACCTATATTTTTCATTATACTGTCTAAAGTTACTAAGCTTTCTAGCATTTCTATTGCTAAAAATTTGGAAAAATGTAAGATTTTTAACTTTAATTTTCCAATATAATTGTTAAAGAGAAATTGGTCCCTCTCCAATATTTATTTGTCTGAGGAAAGGGAGATCAAGATGCCAGTCACATTACTGATGGTATTTTATAGTGACTAATTGCCCACTTGCATCATATAAAGAAATACAAGGTGGTTTCAAAATCTGGAATGTTTCAGGACTCAAAGTTACTGTCCCTGAAATGAGCTAGCACAGCTGGTTTTAGAAAACTCAAGTCTATACTTATTAAAATCCTTTAACTTGACATAAGAGATGAAGTGGTCATATACAACCATCTTCTAGTTAACATAAGAGATCAAGTGACTATGTACCACCATCTAAATTTAGCCTTTCATGTTCCTGCTCTTAAGGTCAATCCTTTATCTGTCTTTTAAAGTTCACATTTCCTACACTCTTCCATTGGCCAGCCAGTATCATTTTCCTGGGGGATACCATGTTTACATCTCACCTACTGCCTTAACTGCTGAAAATATTTGCCATATATTACTTATAATGAAAGAAGCACAAAATCATATATCAAATGGCAAATGGACAAGGTAAGGGTAAGCCAAATAAAAATTAGATTGATAGACAACATCCCATTGACAGATACGTACTTGTTTTTCTTTTATTATTATTTCAAGTAAAGAAAAGATGTATGAAAGGATATTATCTGCACATTCTCTCTGGCAATAAAGTAAAAGGACTATGAGGTGGGGCCATGGAAACACAAGCAGAACTAATAAGTAATTTGTGAGCCAAGAGACTTTTATAACCCAATTACAAGTCTATTTTATATAATCTCATTCTTTATCTGGGAAGAGTGAATCAATAGAATTACCTGCTTCTGCTGTTGTTGCTGTAGTTGTAAGGAGGGAATTATATGTTTTGATGTTGTAGTTTATGGCCGTCAAATTCAATAACTTATAAAATCAAACCAACGTACGCAAAATGAAAATCAAGTAATGTGCTGCTCCCTCCTTTCTGTCCCCAAGCGACAAGAAATCCTAGAGAGTACATCACTCTTCTTCTCTTCTGTGACTTTGTGCTACGACAGAAGCCATCTGCACTTGCAGGCAAATCACACTCAACATATGCCTGCCATGGATAAATATTTTGCCCAGAGGTAATCCTATTTCCAAGAGATTTGGTTCAATATTCCTTAATGTGTCTAGTGACTGAATTGTGTTCTCCCTAAGGAATGTGTTACGTAAGGTGTTTAGCGGTGTAAAGAGTCCCTTGGTCCTAACTGTGGACTCTACCTGACACAATGCAGAAGAAAACTTTATTGTTTATCCTATAATTTACTTCTTCACCCCAGAATTTTGAAACAGGAATTAAAGGAAACAAGGAGACAGTTGTAACACAGAAGCAGATTTGAAAACTGCTAAATTTAGCCTTTGGGAATAACGTCAGGCTTTTTGGACTATTGTCGTGGAATACAGCATCCCTGCCCACGTCATTTACCTTTATTGTCTTGATCACCTCTTTTCACTAAGAATTCACATGTCAGTCACACTGGGATCTTAGCTATTGGAAATCTACTCTGTGTGAATGTTTTGACAGATGCCAGTGTAAGAAAGCCACAGTGTCAGCTTTTAGGAGCTTTGCAACCAGCAAAAGCATCTCATTATCAAACCCATCATCTGAGGTCTTATTTGGTCTCCATCAACTCTATGAAGGATATCAGGGAACACAGGTGTGTTCAAGGCGTTCATTCATACATCACCTCTTGGAGAAAGCTACAGGTGAGCTGAGCTGTCAATGATTAGGGATTGGGTCAGGGAAGTGCAAAGAGTGACAGACAACACCTCAGTCAGCAAGGACAGGGACATTCTTAGGACAAAAGAAAATCCAGAATGGCCAGCTTGGCGAAAGATGGAAAGGAAAGTGTGGTAATGGAGAGTTAAAAGTCTCTGTGGGCTGCACTGATGACTTTTCTGTCTTTCCTAGAGAAAGTGGAGTCATATTGTAACATAAAACAATTAGATGTGTTATTCTTATTTTGAAAGAAAGACTTTAAGTCAATGCCTCCTTACAGATAAATATCAGGTTCATAAAATCCATCACTGTCCGGGATCGCCATCTCTGTCATTTTGATGAGTCCTTGAAACACCGAATGGACAGTATCAGCCAGTAATCACTCGAGGTGAGATCTTGCATCCAGCGTGTGGGTCCTGTAAGTCACAGGGGCACCTGTGTGAGTGGAGCATTGGGTTCTACAGAGACAGAAAAGGTCTATGGAAAAGTCTTGGGACAAAGAAGGCTTTTTTTATTTTTCAAGACAGGGTTTCTCTGTGCAAAGAAGGCTTTTTGAAAGGAAGATTTTCTAAATTATGCTTCACTGAACACTGTTTGGAATAAGGGAAGCTAATTATTCTGATCAAGATAAACCAAGTAGAGGAAGTCCTATGGAGTGGCAACTAGGAGCAGTTGAATTGAGAAGTGAGAGGGGGTGACATGTGACGACGGGGAGAGAGAGCATCTGAAGTAAAATTCTCAGTACACAAGACTGAGGACAGCTACAGCAATGCTTAGGAGAAGTATTATGTGATGGGCTTAAGGTGAGGCCAAGGAAGAAAAAATGATCTCTCAGTACGCTATGGTACAGAGCCTGCGGGAGAATGAGGATGCTAGAGCAGTGATGGTTCTGTATGGCAGGCAACACCCTTTTCAAAGGATTTAAAAATCACTGGTCTTCAGCCAAGTTCAGTTTCCTGAGACGAATTAATAAAGTCACGCTCCCAATGTGTCTGTAAGCCATCCTCCCAGGATGCACCAAGCAGATGGTAATAATAATACTTCTTTTATACATGTATGATTCTTTAAAGTTCACAGAGCACTTTCATCTATGTTATTTTATTTGGTGAGAGTGTTTGTCTCTTTTGGGCACTAATTCAAAGAGAAACAGCCTTCAAAATATTTGACTTTTGTCAGTGATATGTAAAAAACAAACAAACAAACAAACAAAAACCAAACCAAAAAACTAATCCGTCAAGAAACTCCCTGGTATTTTGTCTGAACTCAGCTGTTCATGTATTTATGTCTTATTGTCACTTGTATTTCTTTTTAAATAAACATGAGTTTAATACCTGGGGGTGGGAAATTGTGTCTGATTCAAGAGATCAAAATAACTTTTAAGTTCATATTTTTTGTTCATATTTTGATATTATTTCTTCATATAATTCTATTCTGGTGTTTTCTTTGCTCTTCCCACATGGTAAATGCACCATTAAGATTATCCAGCCTGAATTAATTACCTTTTTATAGTAAAAGAAAAAATTCTCTCCTTTGACAAGGACTATGTTTGAACTATATTTATGAATAAATAAAGGCAGCTGCTAGACACGGCATTATTAATAGTACAGCTTCAAACATTTCATCTGAAAAGATTTCCACTCTATATTTCAAAAGAACACCAGCCGTTGATGTCCCTGGGGTTGTCAAGGCGTGAAAACCAGAGAGTAGTACAACTTCTATGGAGCACTCAGTTCAGAACGGCAAGCAAAAGGCATGTGCTTGATGGGCATTCTCTTTGGGGTCACTTGGCCTTGTTCTTCAGTGCTTTACTGGGAAGAGTAAGCCAGCCACATACCTCTCCCCCATGACATGCTGGCAGCCACAGGCTTCTGTCTAAATGGCTACAGGGACACTGGTCACTGGCTCTTCAGCTGAATGGCTTTTGATAGATTCTTTGCTTTGGTCAGAGAGTGTATTTGCCAAACAGAATACCCCTTGTTAGCAATGACTGCTAACTGTGGATCCAGAAAAGTCTTACTTCCTCCTAATCGTGATATCATAGCCATCTGAGGCATCTGATTGGCATTCAGAAGGAAACTGGCATTCCAGAGGATTCTCTGGTCCCTGGGTATTCACTTCATATCTTAGTCATGTTGACTTTACTTTTAAAAAAGAACATAGGAAGTGTTCTGTTGAATTAATATTTGCAAGCTGTGGCCACAAGGACCAGAGACATAAGCCTCAGGTGTAGGATTAAGGGCGGCACACTGTCAAGAAGTTAGGAACGTTATAAAACTGACTCAAAGTCCATCTGTCTTTCTGATGGCTATGTACCAATAATCATTATGTGGAAACAATCTTAGTACTAACATTTCCTCCCCTCCCCCCACACATACATGATTTGCCTAAATTTAACCAATTACTCTGATTGTCATTTATAAGAGTTTACATGTAATACATTTTCCATGCTGGTTTTGAGTTCTCTGCCTTCATCATTTCTCAGGAAGCATGTTAGCATGGAGGCAACACATGGCTAGATTGACCATGCATAGGATTTAGGAGGTCACTCGCTCTCAGAGAGTAATATAACTGTGCATAGCAATGTGCAGATGCTCATAAAGTCCTTTTCAGAAATAAGTCCATATCCTCATCTGATCCTTAGCATTTCCCATGACTCAGGAGAGTTTAAGAGTGTCTCTAGGATGGCTGGAGAGACAGCTCAAGGTTTAAATGCATGCACTGCTCTTGCTGGGGATCTGAGTTTAGTTCCAAGAACCAAACTCACAAGTGCCCGTAATTTCCGCTCCAGGGCTTCTGACACCCGCTTCTAGCCTCTGTGAGCAACTGCATTCAAGCATACAAACCCATTCCCATGCATTTACATCCACATATCCACAGAGGAAATAATTAATGAAATAAAATATGTCTAAAGAAAAGAATGCCTCTAGGAATTCCTAGACCTTCAAATTAAGCCAAGGAGTCAGGTAACAGTGCCTTTGTAAAATTCACTTGTATGATGTGTGACCAAGAATCCTATTAAAATTCACAATCTTAACAATTTCCTATAGGCATAGTGCTGGTAGCAGGTTCTGAGGTTACACTTTTAAGAAGAAAGGGTATCATGAAATTTAACATCAAAGAGCATTTGCCTCTTGAGTTGCTTCAGGAAGCCATAGCTATGTCTAGACAGATGTCATCCAGGGAGACGGGAGAAGATGTGATCTTAGTCACCTTATTCTGGCTAAGTCACTTAACCACCTCGATCCATGCATTTTAACATATCACAAAGTGCTATGAAATTACTGACTAGCAAGACTGTTTGAGTTAAGTTAGATGTGAGGTGCAGGTCTTGAGTAGGCGACTTCTTTCCCAATCCTGTCCTTGACTCAACTTTAGTATTTCCTGTGGCTCTAGTGTAGGATTTAGACTTTGTCTTCCTGGGGCTAGCCTCAGTACATTGCCATTATGTCCAGAATTTCCTTAGAGAAATTGTATTAGTACTGCCTGGTTCCGAGCAGGGTCAGAGTGGTAAACTTTCCTCCTTTTCAGTGTTCACTGATAGTCTTCTGTAACAAGTAACTAAACGCTGTTCTTTTTGGTGCATTTGCTGACTGCCTAGCAGAATACTGCCTTTAAGCCGACCTGGCCCCTGTCCCTTCTCTCCCCCATTCCTCCTTCAATACTTTTTTGCACTAGCTATACTGATTGTCGTCTTCTACTGTGAATACAATATTCTCCAAGTCCTGCTCTCCCTCCCAACTCATTTTAAAGCTACGCTGTATGCTGGAGTTTCTCCATATCCTTTTAATGATAAGTGCAATATTTTTACCCTGCAACTACTGCAGAATTTAACTGCTTACATTGTTCATGCCAATTATTGAATGGCAGTATGACCCTTGGCACCTCTCATTTCACTGTGACCTTCTCACATCAGTCAGAAATCAAATATGTGGGGGCTGCATTGTAGCCAAGTTCAACCAAATAGTTTCCTTTGCATTGGAGCTTGTTAAGCGTCAGGAAAGCAGGGAGACTGCATGATTTGGAATATGTCATGGTTTAGATTATTTTTTCATTCTGTTTATTTTACTGAGCTGGCTAATCAAAGAGTCCACGTTCTTATCATTGAGTCACAAAGGCAGGGCCACTTGTTAGCTGTTGTTTTGAATTAAGAAAACACTAAGGTCACAGCTAGCATAGAATATTAATCTGACTCTACTATAACACTTTCATCATTGACAAAGTCTTAGCAGATGATAGCAAACAAAGAAAGATCTAAAACAGTGGTGCTGATTTATAAATTTCAATTCCCAAAGGTGTTACTTGAGTGAATAGGTCATGATGTAAAAAGAATTGGAAAGAAAGAGGTGGTTGTGCTTTTCTTCAAGACGGTTAGCCTAAGGTTACCAGCCAAGTATAATTCTTGTTTAATTCTCCCATTACCATCCAATCCTGCTTGTGTTAGGAGCACCTTTAATAGGATGTCACTTCGAATCACAGAGCTACACACAGGCCCTGTAATTTACATTAGTTACACAAGGACTGCTCTTCCCTGAGCACCCCTGAGCTTGCACATACATCCACAGGTGATGATGCATGGAGTCTCCGAGCTCTCCCTGGAATTTACAGCCAGCCAAAACCTGCACCTTCCTTCAAATGCTGTGGGTGACCATCGAAAGCAAAGTGCCACAGATTCCAAGCCATCTGGAGAACACATATCCTGAAGTACACTTCCCATAGGAAACAATCATTGTTGTTACAGTAAATGTGTCATTGGTGAAGCCAGGACATGAGTGTTGACGGTGCCGTTGGACGGCAACGATGAAGCCAATGATTGTTCATTAGTCATACATTTGGGCAGCAGACTAAACTTTGATTCCAGAAATACTGAACTCTACAGAAACCATTGCTAGAATGACTAACAATTTATTGCATTTACAACAAATTCGGACAATGAATTTACCATCGTAGGGGTAACTCACCATGGGGGGAGCTTTGTACATTTAAAAGAAGACACTCCCCCTCTCTGTAAATATGATGTGCACTATGAACATGTCAGAGTTCAAGGACACAGTGGGAGTGAGGCAGCAGAGTCATATGTAAAGCATGAGTCCAATAGGACCTCAGGGCACCATGGGAGATGGCATAGAAGTAGGCTCTGCTCCAGGCTTTGCAGTCTCCTTATGCATCATACCACACCCCCAGCTTCCCCTTTTAAAGGGTCACTTGGTCTACTGTGGTGGCTCAAAACTTATAGGAAGTTAGATTGCTGGACTCCAGTTTCAGACATGTGCTTCGTTGAATCTAAAGAGGACAGACTGTAGTTTGCATCTCTGACTACACTCTGTGGGTACCTTGGTTTATCACAAATGTATTTGGAGCAATTTCCTCCAGGGCTCTCATCACAGCATCTCCCCTGTTTTATAACTGTTCTCCCTTGTGAAGCAGACAGTCTACTCCATGACAGTAGCAACTGTGCTTGCAATTATACATGACAGAGGAAGAGTGTAAGCTAACATCTAGCTTTATAAAGTGGTACATCACATCACACCGGTAGACCTGTGTTCACGGGCATGTTGGAGAGGCCATAAGGAGCCGATGGAAGACAGAACATGGCTCCTGAAGGAGGTGGCACAGGTGGGTGCCTAGTATTAGCCCATGAACTTCATGTGGAGCTCTGGAATTCTCTTCTTAGCAATTGCACCTGCCCTCGATTTCTCTTCCTGGGCACTGTGTCTTTGTACCGTGACCATCTCACTCACCCCCTCATGCAGAGGAAATAAAAAACAGCAGCTTTGTGCTCAGTGCTTAGTGTTCTCATCTTAGGTTCACTCTGTAGAAAAAAACCATGATCTTTGACCTCAAGTACCTCACGAACTGCTCTCTCCCAGAGAAAGGGCAAACTTATTTATTATTTTCCCCATCTCTACTTTTCTTAAAACCTAGTAAGTTGACATTTTCTGTGTAGTGTTTCCACAAGCAACTTAGTAACAAAATTGTTACTTCAGGTGATTTTTCTTTGGGGTCCCAGAAGTCACATCCTGAAGAGCTATCAGAGGTGACAGCTGGTGTCTAAAAAGGAGAGCAGTGTCCACATGGATTGGTCTCCAGCAATCTTCCAGGGAATTTTTCAGCTCACTCAAAGTGAAGGTTGTGTTCTGAAAGGAATTATCAAGGGGGCATTACCATGGACATGTCAGGTAGTCTTTGAGTGTAGCTTAGATTCTTTCTGACATTGCACACACAGTTCTGAATGATTCAAATGACATTTTTAGGCCACATTGGTCTTTTATAAAATACTAAGCCTCACCCAGTATTTTTCTTAAAGTCAATATGAAAGGACCTGTATAGTCACGGGTCTTGTCACCCCACATAGTTGGGTCACTCTGGCTGTTGCAGCCATTTCCTGTACAACCACCGGATGTCTGTGTTATCTACATTTCCTTTGAAGGGTCCTGTCAGAAACTCTGGATTTACCACAGGAGTTCCAGCCAGTGCCCTCTCACCCAAAGGGGTTTCTGAAAAAGATGTGTGTCTGAGGAAGACAGTGGACAGCAACACCATATTAACAGATTTTCTATCATGAATCTGGCTCCCCTGGGACTCAGTATAGCACTTTGTGTGGTGAACTATGCTCTCTGGTCCTTCTGATTTGAATGCTTTAATTCAACCCATCTTCTGAATCCCAGTCACTGTCAAGGCCAATGGAGAGAGGAAATCTCCCTGTTAAGATAAAAGACATGACAGAATATTCCATTAAGCCATAGAGTATGGAAAAAAATATATTTAAAAGTCCATGCATGCCTGGAGTGTCTACATAGTGCTTATATTACCATCCCAAAGAAAAGAGAAGGGTCTGGAAAGAAAAGAGAGTCCAAACACACACACACACACACACACACACACACACACACACACACACACATATACACATACACACAGAGACACCCACACACAGACACCCCCACACACAGACACACACATACACACACATACACGCACATACACACAGACACCTACACATAGACATCCCCCACAAACATACACAGACACACACATATACCCATAGACACACATAGACACATACACACAGACACACACACACACACACACACACACACATCTCCATTTTTATCCCTATCACATAAATCTATCCATTTTTTTTTTGTGATGCTCTAGTACAACATCCTTGAATGAAGGCATATTTTACCTTGGTGTTTCTGGAATGTTATTATATATCTAAGAAAAGATATTTGATTATACTTTACACAATTCTAATTAGTAGTTCGAAAGGTGACTTATATTACCTAGAAATGGTCAAATGGGTCAGCTTTCAGCTGTACTAGAGTAGCAAACAATGGACATCATAGGAAAAATCAGGAAGCATTATAAGGACTTGAATTATTGAAAGGAATTTAAAAACTGAAGACTGGCTTGGAAATGGAACGGCAATGTAGTCAGTCTGGATCTGTCCGACTTGAGCTTGCTAACCTCATCTCTCCATTTCTCTACGGCTTCTCCGCACTCTGGATCTCATTAGCTCCATTCTTTCCCCTTTACAGCATCAAATTTCGTTTACTCAAGAAAAGTAGGTCTAAGACATATCTGCTCCGAGTGTCTCCAAGAACCTTCTACTCTTGTAAAAACTCGTCACCCATTCTCCCTAGTCAATGGCAAAAACA
Organism: Peromyscus eremicus; assembly: GCF_949786415.1. Lineage (NCBI taxonomy): Eukaryota > Metazoa > Chordata > Mammalia > Rodentia > Cricetidae > Peromyscus > Peromyscus eremicus. The sequence continues at coordinate 122,275,306 of NC_081420.1, forward strand.
CTCCAGGTGCCACATTATCATGTAACCCACAAGGATGATCAAGTCATTTCAAGCAGGCATAATTTGTTTTCCCAAACACATCGAGTTTTTAGGAAGGTGGTCTCAGAGAAATCTTCTCTCTTTGGCATCCCGTTGCTCTTGTAACTAAAGGAGCAGATAATGAATCCATAAATCTCCAACCTTAGCTTATTTGAAGGTTGTGATAAACAGCACAGGATAAAAATGAGAAATGTTAAAGTAGGAAATATATACTTTAAAAGAAATGCACTTCAGACTCACAAAAGTCTCACTGACTGGGGTGCTGGGGGGTGCAAAGCCCACATTTTCCTTGTTTTCTGACTTTAGACATGGCTATGCTCATCATCATTACTGACATTATCATTTTCTTCTTTAAAATTGTTTTAACTTTTATAGAAATGCTATATGTTTGTGATAGGGGATTAGATAATTCCATGCCTAATGAATAAAACCCTCAATAGTGTACACATAGAGTTATCTCCTAGAGATAAACACTAATCAACTTTTACCACATCTTTTCACTATTTTCTAAATAAAATTTTAAACATGAAACATTTTATGATATTTTAAATTTTATTGTGAGCCATAGATTACTATAGTTTACCATATCAATAAAATATACTTTATTACTAAAATATTCTTTTACTATCATTGTACTCTATTTTATACTTGTAGCTATGAAGTGTATACCTGAGTGAGTACCCTGATGTAAGCCCTTCCTGAAGATACATGCCTCTGTTAAAAAAAAATGTATTTAAGGACACATCTGCTGTGGATATCACTCTGTATAAATAAACACTGATTGGCCGGTAGCTAGGCAGGAAGTATAGGCGGGACTAACAGAGAGGAGAATTGAGGGAACAGGAAGGCAGAGGGAGAGACGGCCTGGAGCCGCCTCCAGGACAAGCAAGATGTAAGGTACCAGTAAGCCACAAGCCACGTGGCAAAGTATAGATTAATAGAAATGGGCTAAATATAAGAGTAAGAGCTAGACAATGATAAGCCTGAGCTAATGGCCAAGCAGTTTAAATAATGTAAGTGCCTGTGTGTTTATTTTATAAGTGGGCTGTTGGACTGCCGGGGCTTGGCGGGACCCAGAGAGAAAAGCTCTCCAGCTACACACATTAGTGTTGAGTGGGACCTTTCTTGTCTTCTTATATTTCTGAAGGTCTATACCTCCCCTGGCTTTATATTTAGAAAATGTTAGAGGGTTGTCTTTTTCTCCACTAGAATGAGATAGCCCCAACTCTCCACTAGATCAACTAGTCTGATCCACACTTGTGTTTGCTAATTGTTAGGTTCTTTATAGGCAGCGTCTGGTTAGAGTGGGTCATATGTTCTTTGTCTAAAGCTTATAATACCCTTTGTTTCTGTCTGAGGCATATTCCAAAGCTTTCCACCCTTTTCTCAGCTAGGAATCCTCTGTACACTTAGCTTTGAGTGTAACTGAATTAGATGTTAATTGACATCTTAGCTAGAGAGATGCTCAGAGGTTAGGAGCACTTGCTGCTCTTGCAGAGGACTTGGGTTTAGGTCTCAGCATCCACATAATGACTCACAATCATCTTCTGAGCAGAGTTAACAATATTTAGTTAAGTAGAAGATATTCAGACCTGGTCTTAAGAGCACCAAATACTCCAGATACCTAAAAACTCAGTCTCTACAGCCAAAGTTTGGGGTTTAATTTCACTTTTTTGGTATTCTAAATGGAAAGAGGATGCAGTTCCTTGGACCCTCACTTAATAATGGCATATGGCTCTAAGGAAAATTTAAGACTAGGGTTCGCACATAAGTTACCCTCCAAGAAAGCATGCTCAAGTGGAAAATGTATTAACTTCTCTTAGAAAGAAATTTACCCAAACCCAGGAGCTTCTGGTCATGACTTTCATTGTATCTGCCCCAAGTGGTCTCCATGTGTAAAGAAAGTTATGTACTGAGTAGAAAGGAAAAGTTAGCAACAGGTATGTAGGAAAATCCTGAAAAGTAAATAAGGGCCTCTCATTTCTTACCAAATTTCCTCTGAAGTATGAAGACGTAAGAAGGAATTAAATGGAATTAAGTTGTGGATCATTTATGCCTGAAAGGATGTAGTTCAGATAACAGCTAACAAGTATTTGCTTTTTCTAAAGCACTTCTCTGTGTGATCCAGCAAATGGGGAGATTATTTTTTAAAGTTTAAAAAAGTAATGTGGGGCTGATGACCTGGTTCAGTGGGAGAAGCATTTACTCTGCAAGCATCGTCCCCAAACCCAGGATATCTAGACATGGCAGTGCACACCTGTAACCGCAGCACTCCGATGGCAAGATGGGAGGCGCGGCCAGGAGAAGCCCCAGAAACTCGTGGACCAGCTCACCTGGCATCCACAGTGGTTCGCAAGGGCCCTTGTGTCAAACAAGGTGTAAGGTGAGGACTTCCTCTACTGGAGATTGCCCCCTAATCTCCACCTGTGTGCTGCAGTGTGTACACTCCTGAACACACGCGCGCGCACACACACACACACACACACACACACACGTGAAGAGAACAAAAAAGTGTCAATCTTTTGTTGTATTTTTGTTGAAAATGGATTCTCTCATACAATCCATCCCAACCACAGTTTCTTCTCCCTCTGCTCTTCCCCTCTCCCCCTCCTCCCCTCTCCCCCTCCTCCTTGTGCTCCCCCTCCTCCTTGTGCTCCCCCTCCTCTCTGTGCTCCCCCTCCTCCCTGTGCTCCCCCTCCTGCCCTCTCCCCCAGACCCACTCTCCTTCCTTTTTCTTTTCAGAAAAGAGCAAACCTCCAAAAAATGACAGCCAAACAGGACAAAACAAGGTGCAATAAGAAAAATTAAAAAATTCTAATATCGAGGCTGGACAAGGCAACCCAACAGAAGGATGGGAATCTCAAGAGCAGGCAAAAGAATCAGAGCTACATCTGCTCCCACTGTTCGGAGTCCCACAGTAAAGCTAACAGTCATAAAACATACTCAGAGGACCTGGTGCAGACCTATGCAGGCCCCATGCTTTCCACTTCAGTCTCTATGAGCCCACGAGAGCCTTGCTTAGTTGATTCAGTGGACCATGTTCTCCTGGTGCCTTTCAGGCTGATGCTCGGACAGAGGGTTGCTCTCTGAACACTGAAAGCAGGGCTGCATTGCCAACGACAACTTCCACACAGCTCATTGAAGGTAGAGGAGTTGAGCTTGTGCATGCGGGCTTGGAGTCTTCATCCCTAAGTTCTAGTCTCTTTGATGTGGGAAGATACTCTGCAGACTATGGACAGAGAAACCTGGACACCAACCCAGCCACAAAACCCTCAATCTACAATCTGTCCTGTGGGCAAGATGTGCTGGGGCAATGTTAGCACGGAACTTGTGAGAGTGGCCAACCAATGTTTGGTTTAACTCAAGAGGGAGCCCATGTCCTACACTGCTTAGATGGCCAGGAACCAAAGACTGGATAACCCAGAGACCTAGGGTAGAACGAAACATGCTTGAAAAATATAAAAAAAGAAAGAAACAATTCCTAATGATGTTTTACTATTCATAGATTAGTGCCTAGTCTGTCGTCATCAGAGAAGCTTCCTCCAGCAGCAGATGGGAGCGGGTGCAGAGATCCTCAGCTAGGCATTATGCAGAAAAAGAGAGTCTAAACCGGAGGTCTCCATCAGGTCCCTGCCTTGGAAATCGGAGTACCCAATGGAAGAAGGTTGTAGTGGGTAGCCATTCCAGCTTTGGTCTGGAAGTTCCAACCCCTATTGAGGCTTCGGTAACTATCACACCTACAAGGCAGGGCTAAGGGAGGGCCCTGAAGACCCGAGAAGGGAATGTGCCGCACTCTTTTCCTGCTAGCCCCCCCTCCCGCTAGCGCCGCCCCCCCCCCCTCCTGGACTGCGCTGCACCTTTCCTAGAACCCTCAACCTACCTATCCCTTCATTTGTAAGTTACGCCATTAAATAAATCTCCCTTTTAACTACGTGGAGTGGCCTTGATAATTTCGCCAATAGAGGGGAAGGAAAGACTAGCAATCTTTCTCTTACACTCTGAGATGAGGGAGAAATAGAGCTTTACTAAAGCTTGACTATACCAGAAGACCCCAAGTAAGTCCATCTAATAAACTACCCTACCGTCGCCTTAGTCTTCTCATTTTTCACAGCCCATTCAGAGCCCATTTCCAGTAAGCCACACAGGTCTGAGCTGTCCTCTCCCTTCACTGTGTGCCTTTCCTTCTAACATTATGATTTATTTCCCTCAGAAATGTTGCTCCTAATGCTGTTTTTACCTGCGTCTTGTATTAGAGAGAAAGAGCATTTATTTGGCGCAATCTGTTGCTGTGATTATGTAAACTTGTGAGCTGCTATTATAAAAAGAAGTACATTTGAGCCTATTCATGAGGCTGTTTTCTCCCTGCAGATGGCTCTCCCTCCCTTACTTAAAATGGGAGTGCTAACATCTCACCATTATTCAAAATTGAGAAATTATGATTTGGTACAAAATGCATCCAAGAGAAAAGAAGACCGTGCAGTGACTCAGAGGACACACACACACACACACACACACACACACACACACACACACCTGTTCTGCTCTGTTAAATATGTGTCCTGATTTTAATCAAAATCCTTCATATGCATGATTTTATTTCATGAGACAAATGCAATGCCCTGGCCTACACTTGATCCATCCGTCTTTATTGATTTTTTAATTCTAGACCTTCTCTATTGATTATTTTTACCAGTAGATGAGAATTTTGCATCTTACTTGACCCCAATCCCACCATATACTTTTCCCTATCAATGCATCTGTACTACATTGTTGTTTAAATTAGTACACCACATGTGATTGTTGAGGCTATGTCCACTGTCCACTGGTGAACCCCTAGTGTCGTGTACAGCAGGCTCCTCCTGTTGGCACGTTTTAGCGTCTATGATCGGCAGTCACATAGCTAAGAGAACAATGCTAACACAGCGCAGCAGTCAGATTGTTACTCTGGGCATTTCTTTCATAGCACATAACTCTTTTAGTGTGTTTGTCACATGGAACCACCACATTCTTCCATCTTCTGTAAAACGGCAGGGGAGAATCTGCCACACACAACAGCAAAACAACTGGACTTCCAAGTACTATTTTTTAAGTAAGTAAGCCTGGAAAATTCTTTAGAAACTCCATGCATTCAGTATACAGGGGGCACTATGCTATTGACCATGTTAATACAGGACTTCACTAGCCCTCCCTGGGAAGCCTAAGGATGAGTCAGGGAACTGTGAGAGCTCTGTGAAGAGACTCCTGTCTGAGGCAGTCTGAAGTCAGCAGAAAAGAGCTGAGAGACGCTCTCCCACGATCCAGGCCTGACCCCAAAGGGGAGATAGCAGTGGTCTGGATTTGCTATGAGACAGAACAGTCAACAAGGCTCTTCTGTGGCATGTACATATGTGACCTGCTGAGATATGATGGTGTCAGAGAGGATTGAGACACGTCATGAGAAGGGTGAATAGAAAGTGATCACAGTCATCCACCAGCTGTCAGAGTCACAGGAGCCACAGAGGAGACAAATTCAGGAAACCATACATACCCAGGCCTTGAAATGGAGACAAGGTCATGGCTTCACACTTTCTGAAGAATGTGGAAATAGACTTGCATTTGCCAAAGCAAACGGCTTTAAACTGGAATAACAAAGCAATTCAATGGAGAAATCAACACATTTTCAATAATAGTGCTCAAAATACCTTTTATTCTTATTTATAAAGAAAAGAGCATCTCATATTATAAATAAAGAGCACTTTGAGATGGATTATAGTCTTGGATCTAAAGCTAAAATTAAAAAAAAAAAACTTCCAGAGGTTTTATAGTAAAATATTCACTACTTTTGTTGAGCAAAGCTTTCTGAAGTGACTCAGAAAGTATTGACTGTAAAACAAAAACCTTCCAACTAAAATTCAACAAAACTAAAATGTGTTCTCATGAGAGTTCCCCATTAAGAAAATAAATAGAAGCCAGGCATCATGGCTCAGGCCTTTAATCCCAGTACAGGGGAGGCAGAGGCAGGCAGATCTCGGTGAGTTTGAGGCCAGCTTGGTTATATAGTGAATGAGTTCCAGGACAGCCAGGAAACCTATCTCAACATAAAGCAAAACAAACAAACAACAACAAACAAACAAATAAACATAAAACCCCAAACTAAAACAAAGGAAACAAAAAAAGATATAGACAAGCTTCTGGAAAAAAAAATAGTCTTAACGTAAATATTCAACAAATACCGTTTTCTTCAGAACATAAGTTTTATAATTCAAATAAAAAGAGAAAAAAAAAGCCAGTGGGCATAAGAGAGCTACTTCCCCACAGAAGGTACACAAATGGCTAATAAGTAAGTGAACAGGGGCTGAACATTTAACTTTCAGGGAAATGTGGGGATCTACCCTGCCGCAACTAAAAGGATTACAACAGCAAAGATTTATATCACCAGCTGTTGGGTAGTTAACTGTGATTGTCCGCTTGAGCGGATTTGAGTCACCCAGGAGATTAACTGAGGAGCGAAGTCCTGCGCTAAATGTGAGTGGGTGTGCTGGCCGACCAAAGACTGAGAGGGGCAGGAAAGCCTGACACCCACCGACATTCACCTCTTCGCTGCTTCCTGAGGGTGGCTGGGATACTCCCAGCCGTCTTCTCGCCATGACGGACTGTATTCCCCCAAACCAGAAGCCAAAACAAACTCCTTCTTCCCTAAGGCAGAAAAGTAAGTAATTTAGATGTAGAGATACTTGACTTCTCATTTGTTCTTTCTGGGATGTCAAATACCATAAGAACTTTGGATGCAGTAGGGAAATGTCTTCAGCTCAGGTATGCTTAGACACAGCTCAGCAGCTGCACTCAGAGCTACAGTGATTTTATTTTATTTTTTAGCTTTATAGTTGGATTTTTCATCATCTCCCCAGACTGGAAACAACCCGCAATTAAAAAAAAATGGAATTAAACACTCACACCAATAAAACGTGCAACCACAGGTAAGTTTTGATATCAACTGGAAATTTACCAATATCATTATGTTCAGTGAACAAAGAAACTCAACATGCCTGCTGTAAAATTCCGTTTACATAGGAGTCAGGAACATGGAAAACAAATCTTGGGTGTTTTCTCTAGATCAGGATTGACCTGGCACAAGGGAAATTCCTATGGTGATGATACATTCTGTACCAAACAGAACTGCCACTTATACCTAATTCCATGTTTACCAAGACCTTCAACATTTTCTTGTGAAGTTTCTGTTGATACCACATATACATTACATTCAACAAAAACGTATTTATGAATGTTTAATTATTATTTTTTTTATCAAATATACATGTTCCAATACTTTTTCCTTCTACATGAAGTTAATGTTATGAAGTCAGATTTTAGTCATCTATGAAAGGAAATTTGAAGAATGTCTTTTGACTGTCAGGGTCTTTGGGTATTTAAATGGGTTATATCCATAGGTTTGAGCCCGACTTTAAACTGGACTAACACACAGTGAATGAGGCCCATGTACTAGGAAGAATAAAGCAGTTGTTTAGCTGGGAAGTGTATGAACACTGCAAGATGAGTCACTGTCTGACAGAGCAGTTTAAACATGCTGAAAACGCATCAAGCTGGGTAAGCTGCGAGACTTAATATCTATTTGCCATGATGTTTTAAGAAAGTGGAATATTACAAAATATTTAATGAACATATGTTTAGTATATCCTCACAGAAGGCAGAGATGAACCAGAGTGCTTCCTACAAGCCAATAAATAATTAATTACTCGTTAAAAACCATATTAATCTCATTTGCCTAAGTCACTGTTGTCTTTGAAAGTACTTTGAAGTAGGACTTCACTTAAATCACATACTTTTTGCTTAAAAATTTAAGAGCTAATTTTAAAAATCACACGACAAAATACTTGTAATTTTTGAGAAACTGGCTTAATCAAGTTCTTTATTCAAAAATAGTTCCAAATTACACTTGATTATTAGTTTTTGCAATCTTCCTTCTATAGATGGTAATTTATTCTCATTAAGAATACTTAAAAGCTTCATTAATAGGATCCTGCTTTTAAAAAAAAAAAAAAAAGACTGCATCTTGTCAACCTTGAGGAAACTTGGTTCATGATGGATGTCAGGACCAAGTTTATGTTGGCCAAAGTGAAAATGACCACCCAAGAACCTTGTATGCTCGTTACCCAGAATGCATTGTGAGAAGAGGCAACTGACGGCCGGGCTCTGCACACTGAAAAAAGCGTGTGGCAGGACTTAGAGCTGGGTCACTGCACTGGCTGTCAGGAGGGGTTGCTGCTTGACTGTCGCTATGGTACACTGTCCATTCCGGGAGAGGACTGCAGTGAGAGGAGAGGCCTTTGCTACGTGACTGACCGTCTTATGGGGTCAGAAAGTCACAGTCAGCAGAAACTTGCCTCTGAGAGCACAGTGACCTAGATTATGCAGTCACAAACCCAATGGTTCCCTTGGATTTTATAACTTCCCTTGTGACATTTTAAATTCTTTCTTAGTCTTTAACTTAGTTGAAAAATATTAAAAATGTGTATTCAAAGTTATTGATATGAAAGACATGCAAGTTTCTGTCTAAACTTTAGGAACCCAAAGAATACCCAGCACAAATATATTTTAATAGGTCAACATCAGACTTAAATAAAAAAGATGCAACGTGGTCAATAAAATAGCAAATGCTTTCATCTGAAATAAGGTACATAGATTTGTCAACAAAGAAAGAATATGAGATTGGAAGGTTAAAAGGGGCTGGAAGACTCCCTCCAATCGACAGAAAGGTACGTGTGCTGTCATGCAGGTGCATAGCCAAGAAGACACGTGCTGACTTTAGAAGCTTGAACATTTTCAAACCTGTCTCAAGTGAGGTGCCATTCACAAGGGGTCACGGTATCCGAAAGAAAGAACTCTTATAGGAAAAATTGGAAATTTTGATTTTACTCTGTATGTGAATAAGAATGTTTGTATTTTAGGGAGTCCCTCTGCTAATAGTAACTTAGATGACATAATTTGCTTGGCTATATTTTAGAATAGTTTTTTCCCTGATATAATGTGGGTATGGATGTTGCCCAAATATCCGTGTGGCAAAGGCTTACTTCCTAGCATGGAAGAACTGGGAAAGAGGGAAACATTATCATATTAAGAAATTAGAATAGGAAAGACACAAGCAACATTTAGAGGGTGCAGTCTACAGAACCTAGTAAGCATGAATTTGCAGTGATAAGAATAGAGAGTGATTCTAAGAAGTTAGCAAGAACTAAACCTGTGCCTGTGAAACCTCTGCTATAGGTCTCAGATGCTATCTGGTAGCATCCTTAGCTTTGGGGGGAAACTAAAGCTCTGTTCCTACAGTCCAAAGGATTTACTTAATAGTCACAAGATGTTACGTCACATACAGAGGGAGACCATAAGTGGCCGCTGAGAGAGCAATCAAGCTGGAACTGGGTAGCAGAGTAGAAGATTCCTCTCTGATGGACAGCTTTCGGAGTGCTGAAAGGTGCTATGTAAGCTACTGGGGAACAGAAATTATTAACAGTGTTACCCAGCTGTGAACTCTGAAAAGTGCAGAACAATCTGCAAGGGAAGAAGTGCCACTAATGTAGTAGTAGCACAACTATTATGGGGTTAACCAATGACTTTCAGATAATATTCTAGGCTTGCTCTATAGGTAGAATACACGCTTGGTACTGTAACCCAGTTGAAAACCCATGGCTGGGAATGTCATAGGCTCTAGAATGGAATCCTATTTCAGATACTTATCTAAATTAACATTATAGCAAACACAGTCTAAATATTAATGCTTGTACCCGTAGACAAGAGCGACTCTCATACTTCATTAGAAGAGATTCTCTTTGCAATGAGTGCTGATGCCTACACAGACTCACAACTGCTCAAGATGCTGAGACTAAAGGGCAGTTGAGTGCTCACCCCTAAATAGAACATTTGTACACCCCACTCTAAAGCTCAGGGAACATTGCAGAAGAGGAAGAAGAAGGCATGCAAGAACCAGAAGACAGGAGTGAGGGATGTGAACTTCTACCTTCAGGGCATGGCATCCATTGCAAATGTGACCTCAGCAGTGGTGGTTGCTAGCACAGAGTCGGAATAAGACTGCTCTCGTTCATGGTCAATCATGGATCAAGGATGGGTTTTTTGGGACCCTACTTTTTCCAATGAACTATTGGTAACTGACAGATTCTGAAAGAGGGAGAAGTATTGGGTGGGAGGGAGATGTGCGGAGAAAGAGGAGGAGGGTGACAGTTGGGAGGGAGAGAGTAAACAATGAACTCAATCCCTGTATGACATTGTCAAAGGAAAAAGTTAAAGAGGTGTCTTGATAGAGGGAACCATTAGGGTCAGGGAGAAACCTGGCACTAGGGAAATCTCCAGGAATCAACAGGATGACACCAGCTAAGACTCCTAGCACTAAAGGAAAGGGTGCCTGAACTTACCTTCCCCTGTAACCAGATTAGTGACTACCCTAATTGTCATCACAGAACATACATCTAGTAAATGATGGAAGCAGATGCAATGATCCACAACCGAGCCCTGGGCTGAGCTCCTAGATTCATTTGAAGAAAGGCAAGAGGGATCACAGGAGCAAACGAGGTCAAGATCATGATGGGGAAAACCACAGAGACAGCTGACCCAAACTGGTGGGAGCTCAGGGATTCTGGCCTGTCAGCTGGGGAACATGCATGGGACCAAACCAGGCCCTCTGAATGTGGGTGACAATGTGGTTAGATCTGTTTGGGAAGCCCTGGGCAGTGGGACCAGGAATTATCCCAGGTGCATGAAATGACTTTTTGAAACACATCCCTAGAGTGGGACACCTTGCTCAGCCTCGACACAGAGGGGAGGGGCTTGGTCTTGCCTCAACTTAGTGTGCCAGACTTTGTTGACTACCCCAAGGGAGGCCTTACCGTCTCGGAGGAGAGGATGGTGGTTGGAATGGGGGGAGGTGGGGAGTTGGAGAAGTGGGGGGAGCTGGAATTGGTATGTAAAACAAAAACAAACTTTTTTTTAAATAAAAAAAAAACTATTAGATTTAAAGATGGCCAAAGATTTATTGTTTCTGGATCTGCAACATTCCAATCTCTCATATCATTGAACCTCTAATCAATCATCTTTATCAGGTATGGCTTCTTGTTAGGGACTTTGCTTCACAACATGGAAGCAGAAGTAAAACTATGTGGGGATTAAAGGGGGTAATAGGAGAAAGATGGGTGAAATACAAGGGGCTGGAGGAATATTATGCCCAAAGTATATTATGCATAAAATGGCCCTATATAACCCTTTATAATACTAAAAACATTAAAGTGTCCAAAATGGAGATTTACAAGCACAGTTTTCTCATGCTAGTTTTCTAGTTGATATATGATTCCTGTATACTACATATCTCATACAATTCTTACAGACATTGAAGGGACCATCTTCAAAAAAATAATATAGCAATAGGTAATCTTGACACACTGGATCTTCAGGAAAAATAAAGGAAGCCCCTCACATAATTCTCCCTCTCAGTGCCCACCATGAATTCTTATAAATATGTCACTGATTACTGATGGATATTTTGGGATAGAACCCCCTACCTGACTTCTGCATTGATCCAGATGATCTAAACACTTATATTATTTGATTAAATTTAATGCAGGAGCCAATTGCTCATTTGAGAATATTGGCAAATAATAGCATTGAACAGATTTTGATTTTCTGCATATTTCAAGCAGAACCTAAAACTCTGTCTCCAGGGCCCCTGTCTTATTTCATCAACAGAAGGTGTCGCAGTCGATTGCTGTGCTCTTGTACCGGCATATAAACTAACGCAGCTATCCAAGGGTGCATTAAATATAGAATGGCTGAGTCATTCTGTCTTACAAGGAAACATATGGGGATCTTTGCTTCCTAATAAAGAAAACAATGGGGTGGAGGCAGCCACCATGGGATTAATATGCATCATAGAGCTTCATCATTCAGCAAACAGCTTGAAATGTGCAACAGTTTTAGGTTGTTAACTTTCAAATATAGAGGCATCTTGAAGGAGAAGTTGCATTCTACAAGTATTTCCAGTACATTCACTTCTTCATTGGCCTCCAAATCTCTCTTGAGTCCTTAAGGGACTATTTCATTTTCTTTGTCTGACAGAAAGTTTAGTCCTCTACACACCACTCTTGTTTACTCCAACACAGAATACGCCTGATCTCAGCACCTCATCTGAGGCTCCAGCTGACCTGATGCCATTTGGGCTCTTGCACTGAACTGAACTTCTTTTGGAATTAGGCACATGAGGATGAAAGAAGTACATGACGAAGCCTTGAGGAAGAAATCTCTGGGTCATATAAATTTATTAGTTATTGCTAATACAGAACAAAGAAAGGGTATGGAAAGGTGAAATTAAAAATGGCGAAATCATATACAAAAGCAAGCCAATCAGAAAAACATCTGATTATCCAATAGAAGCTGAGGGATAAAATAAAATACATAATTTCCATAGTATAAACAGGCTAAAGACATTTTTGATCATTAAGATAATCTCTTAGTTCCGTAACTGTACTAAATCTCCATGACCAAAAGCTATTTGAGGAGGAAAGAGTTTATTTTGTTTACACTTTCATATCACGGCCCATCATTGAAAGAAGTAAGGGCAGGAACTCAACCAGAGCAGGAACTGATGCAGAGACCATGGGGGAATGCTTTATACTGGCTTGCTCATCATGGCTTGCTCAGCCTTTCTTATGGCACCGAGAGCCACCAACCTGGGGATGACAATGCCCACAGTCAGCTGGGCCCTCCCACATCAACTATTAATAAAGAAAACACATCATATGTTTGCCCACAGTCCAGTCTGGTGGGGCATCTTCTCAGTGGACGTTCCTTCTTGCAAGTATCAAGTTGATGTAAAACTTGTAGCACAGATAACTCTAAGGAGGGTCTGGAAGGAAAAGGCCAAACTTTAAAGACAGATATTAGCTAGAAAGTTGGATTAACCCAGACAGAGTAACAGTGGTTGCTTTAAACACTCTCCACTCACTGATGGGCAAGTCATCCAGATAAAAAAAATAGAGAAAGTCTATTATGGAGATTAAAAATAGCTCAAACGGATCTACCAGACATCTGTAGAGCACTCCACCCAAAGAATAAAGAGTACACATGCTTCTTATCAGCTCATGGAACTTTCCCCCCTAAAATGAATCAGACATTCGGATATAGGACAAGTCTCAGCAACAGAAAATTAAAACAGCTCCTCATAATCCATCTGACCACAAAAAATGAAGCTGGAAATAAATACCAAGAGAAACTACAGAAAATACATAATCTTATGGAGAATGAGAAGATAAGGAAGAAAGAAGACATAAGGGCAGAACAGTATAGGTGAGTGCCCAGAGCAGAGTAAACCGAGAGTCCTCAGAATTTGTTTGGTTCTGACACACGCTCTAAAATTTTAAAAATATACTCTGTTCCTTAATATCATTATTTTAAAATTTTGATAATTAAAAACATGAATAATACTGAATATCTATGCGCTTCTTATAAATTACGAATTTCATAACTTTTCTTAGATTAAAATATTACATTTATCTATTGACTTGTGTGTGTATGTGAGAGAGAGTGTGTATGTGGGTGTGTGGTGCATCATACATGTGAATGCCAAAGGACAAGGTGCCAGAGAGTGAGGGTGAGGAGGAGGAGGGGTTCAGGTCCTCTCTTTCTCTGTGGGTCATGGGGCTTAATATTGTAAGCCTTGGCAGTGAACACCTTTACCTGCTAAGACATCTCACTGCCATTATCTTAGATGTTTTAAAATTCCAATTAAAGGAGGCTGCCAATTGACCTCTGTCACCTAAGATTTTTAGTTTATTGTGTGAGAAAAAATATTCAGGGAATTTCAAACATTCCCTCTTCCCTTGTCATATGTAAGTTGAATTACCATATTTGTCAAGCATAAACTAGCGAAATACCACGTGGTTGTTCTCCAAAATCTTTCTCTTTCCTTAACTTTCTGTTTCCCATTTTGGTGCCTTTTCCTTTACAAACATCTGTTAGCGGAAGGGATTTATGCTTCCTTTTGAACTTACGTGCTGCTTACAGGAGTAGCCCTCTTGGATGTCATCCAGAAATCAGTTCCTTCCATTGTCTCGGGTTTGTCCTGGACATTTATAGGAATATGAGGATGATCAAGATCATGGGTTATGATGATTTATGCGTGTCTTCCTGTACAGTTCAGTAAGGATCTTTAGAATGTAGGAGTGGAGTACAATGCTTTAGGCTTCTGTATGAGGCTGCACTGTGTTCTTTGGAGTCCCTGCCCTCACTCCAGATACTCCCACCCTGCTTGGCTAGGGGTGCCAGGAGTCTCTTCCCTCCAGAATCTTTATAATCAGGTGTTTATGGACTTTCTAACCTAAAGGTGCAAGGTTTATAAGCAGGAGAGAACATGGAAAGAACTACAGCATTAAATACTGAAAGAATGGCAGGAGAAAATGGGGAAATGTAGCAAATAAACAAATACTCTGACTAAATGGCCTGAAAAATGGCCCCCAAATTCAATGCTGTCAATCAAAACAAGAGAGCAGTGAACATCATCTCAAAATAAAACCAAAGGGAGATAGGCCCCATAGAAAATAACTCCTTAATATTCAAATGTGGAGGCTACATGGATGCTTGGGTACAAGGGCCTCTGGGACCTACTGGCAATGAAGGTTGCTTATCTGGTAACAGGGGAGCAGCCTTGGTGCTCCCTATTCAAGTGCCAAAGCTAGTATACTAACATAACTCTCACCCCAAGAGGAATAAGAGTTTATTCTCGAGACAGATAGGAGACTAAGGCTTGAGAATATGGTTCAGGATGCTCCAAATAACATGTTCCACTGTGGAAATTATTTCATGAATCTATTACACTTATAGTACAAAAAAAGTCAGAAGAAAGCATATTTTAGTACATGGGTGACAACATCAGAGGTGTGTTAAGCAAAGGAGGAAAATATATTTTCAGATGCTAGCTGATGACATTGGATATTTGGAAGGTGGAAGCTAGAGATCTAGTAAGTTAATACATTCAAAAGGCTTTACCCAGTAGTGACAAGGATGTTAGATGAAACCAGAATGAGCAATGCAAGTGTGTTATGGAGATTAAAGGTAGCTCAAGATAGTTTAGATCTGGTCTTCAACAACTGGGTTCTAATCAGCCAGTCAACCTCATAGAATCGATAACATGGGTGTGGCTTGTCTTTTTACCAAGAAACTCCTTCTTCCCTCCTTCCCTCCCTCCCTCCCTCTCTCCCTCTCTTCCTCCCTCCCTCCCTTCTTCCTTTCCTTCCCCCTCCCTCCTTCCCTCCCTCCCTCCCTTCCTTCCTTCCTTCCTTCCTTCCTTCCCTTCCTTCCTTCCCTCCTTCCTTCATTTCTTTCTCCCTCCCTTATTTTCTTCATCTGTCTCTAATTTCACTTGGCTTTTTTCCCTGTTGAGTGATTAGAAACTACTGTTTGATGATGGTTAGCAGATCACAGAAAGTTTTCAAACTGTTCTAACCTAATATACTAAAAATTCCACGTCTCTTTAAAGCCAAGTTAAGCTGTAAATACTTAAGGGTTCTAGTGGAAACCCCTGTGAATGAAGATAGATATATCATATTGGTAGTATTATCCCCTAAAGTCTAAAGCACTGAGATACAATTTATTTTCGTGTCAGTAGGCACATAACAAGTACCTTTTAATGAATAGACAATACTTTTTCCCCCTTTACTGTTCAAGATCACAATTCGAAATAACAGGATCCCAGACAACTAGACCACAAGAACATAGATCCTGAAATGGAGAAGGAATGTGCAATTCTAAACTGGAATATAGAGAATGGTTGTTAAAATGGAAATGATCACAAAGTTTCACTTTCCTGATGGCAAACTCACCTATCTGTACACTCATAACTGTCTGCCTTTTCCAAATCATCCACACCAATCCTCCTCTGTAAGAGCATCCCAGTTCAGTTCCTACTGAAGAATATGGACGGAAGAGGTCTAAGTCATGCACACTGGGAGAAGAAACCAAACCCCGTTCACAGCGGACTTTTGAGACCTGGGTCTGCAATATATTCCTGATCTAACAATGGATTCCTTTTATTCTTGTGGGGCTTACTGCCCAGTGGCCCAAAGTCCCTTTTTCTCTCCACTTCAGGTGGACAAATGTCCAGGCCTCCCTTCAAAGCAGATGATTAATTAGTGGTTTGCCTATTCTGAGTGGCTTGAAGGGAGTAAAATGAATATTTTATAGCTTTATGAGGAGGTCTAGCCAGTAAGAAGGGCAAGTTGTTTGGTGGATACTAGATCTTATCAAACTGATAGGCCTACTTCTTAATGGTTGATCCCTGTGCTGGAGTATAGAGCACAATACATAACTAATCAATATTATCATAAACCAATTTAATAGTTTACATTGTAAATTAGCCACAAACAAACTCTTTGAAGTTAAATTTTAAATTTTATTTTATTTTAATGGATAGTTTGCCCTGTGTATGTGCACCACATGCATGCCTTGTGTCCACTGAGGCCAGAAGAGGAATCATATCAGCAATAAGTGGGTTTACAGAGGATGTGAGTCACCATGTGGATGCTAGGAACCGAACTCTGGTCCTCTGGAAGAACAGTACATACCTTAACTGGTGAGCCATCTCTTCAGTCAACATGGATATCAGTTTCCATAAGAAGCTGAAAATATGCCAAAGTATCTTCTCTTGGAGAACTTTGCTTTTGAAAAAAGTAGCAAGTTTGATAAAATATGAATCTCAAGAAGAACAATAATATTACTGACTTTCATCAGCATTTAGCTCATGTATGGAAAACCATATTTTCCCATGGGAAGGGCAATTATATTAAAGGGGACAATAATATAACTATAGTTCCAAGGCAGTATCCATATACTTAAACTTCTTCAAGTTAGTGCTATTTATTTGCATGATAATAATGTTATAAAATTTTTAATCTTCCAAATGCAAATAGTCCAATCAATGTTGAAGGCTTTGGAAGAATGTCATCGTGTGCTTAAGAGATGGTTAGGTGGTCATGGGCTTGCTGCTTAAGCATAAGCCTGTGGATTTGGATTCCCAACACTTTTCCAGGCGTTGAGGAGTAATTCTGTAACCCCAGTGCTAAAGAGGAGAGATAGGTTGACCTTGGGCATATCTCTGGGCAGCTAGTGTAGCTAAAATGGCAAAACTGAAAATTCTAAGTCCAATGAGACACTATATTAAAAAAAAATAAGGAGGACATTGCATTGTTAACCTCTGGCCATCCTCATAACAAAGGCATGAATGAATGCACCCTCTCTAATACACACACACACACACACACACACACACACACACACACACACACACAGCATTTCAACCTTATTTTAATGCTACAATTGTAGATTTTATAATCATTACTATGAGTAGAGAATTCAATGTTTTGGTTTAAAACTATTTTTGGTTGAATGTATGTATATTTATGTTCATGTTTTAATATTAACAAGGATTTATAATTGAGAAGTTATTGATCAAATCTTGTTGATTATGATCACAGAGGAGTTTTTGAAAATTCTAAGATATTAATGTTAAGGAAAAAAACTATATGTAGAGACAAACTGCATACAATCTATGCCAATATCTTTAAGCAGATAGAGGAAAAGACCTCAAAAACGAACAAAAAGAGGTTTACAGGAAGGACAGGGTAAGTAGTTGTGCTCTCAGTCAAAGGCAGTCTAAGTTTTTACATATTGTAAAAGTGCAGACCTGTTACATGGGAGGGATCTTTTTCTGTCCCAATGTTAGAAAGAAAGAAAGAAAGAAAGAAAGAAAGAAAGAAAGAAAGAAAGAAAGAAAGAGAGGAAAGAGAGAGAGAGAGACAGAGAGAGGGGGGGAAAGAAAGAAAGGAAGGAAGGAAGGAAGGAAGGAAGGAAAGAAAAGGAGGGAAGGAAAATAAAATGAAAGAAAGTAAAAAGAAAGACATGGGGCAAGAGGAATATTCTAATCTGGACTAAGAGAACCAAAACACATATGCCAGCAAGTCTCCAGGTTTCCTCCTCATCTTCCCCTCCTCTTACCTCCCTCCTCTCCCCTTCTCTTCCTCCTTTTTTGTCCTCTCTTGCACACGTTCCTCTTCACACTTTTTAAATCTATAAACCAAGGGCCTACAAAACTGCCCGACTGTCACCACTGTTGCAGCTATGAGGAGAGAATGGCACTAGCATGAGCAAGAGGCACAGATCCAGAGAAAGCCCAGCTGAAGTTTCACAGCACTTGAGGGGGAAAACTGACATGTCTCATTGTCTAAGTCCTCCACCTGCTTTGCTCTGTAAACCACTTGTTTTGGACCAAACCTCAAAACTTCTGCATTAGCTAGCTCTTCATAAATACAACAAAACGCCTGAGATCCTTCAAGAGAGATCATTTTTATTCAGCTGACAACTTGGAGGTTTACATTCAAGATTCAACTGGCGACTGTGCTAATGTCCCATGACAGCATAGGCTAGCAGGGCTAGAAGCACAGTCAACAAGCAGCCACATCACCAGACAAGAATGACACTGAGGGATGGGAGCCCACCTTCCTCCTAGAGGTATGCCTTCAATGACCTGAGGATATCCCATTATCCTTGTAAAAGGACCACACTACCCAATTCCCCAGAGCCTTGAAGATCAAACTTCCTATAAATGGACCTTTGAAGAGGAAATTTGTTAACCATATTCAAATGATTTAGTGTGAGTCCCATACAATACTTTTTCCTATTTGCAGAATAGTTATTTGAGTCCTTGATAAGTGCAAATCAATGAAAACACACAATGAAGCTGAAAGAAATGTGATTTTGCAACTTCTCTGGAGTATCAAAGAATGAGAGGTATACAGACATATCTAAAGATGATTTTATCTTAAATTGTGTGTGTGTGTGTGTGTGTGTGTGTGTGTGTGTGTGTATCTTTATGTACTTGTGCAAGTGCAGGTGCTCATGGAGTCCAGAAGAGAAAGCAATGGATCTCCTGGAGCCGGAGTGACAGATGGTTGGAATCACTGATGTGGGTACAGAGAACCTAACTTGGGTCCTCTGTAAGGCTAACATAGCCTCTTAGCAGCTGACCATCTCTAGCCCTGAGGTATATAGTTTATAAAAATGATAAACTCTGTCTGCTAATATAACTTGAATTCAGTCTCCAGAATCCACATGATATAAAAAAGAACTCACTCCCGCAAGTTGTCCTTTGATCTATGTACTTGTTGTGGCAGATGCATATCCCCAACACAATTAATCAATCAATATAATATAAACTCAGATAAATAAAAATTATAAACAAAAAGACTTAAGGAGTGTGCTTTTCTTAGGTCCAGTAAAAATAAATAAGAAATAAACTTCTTGCTTATTAATGCACATGTTAACAGTCATATTTGGCATAATCAAAACAGCACTTAGTGTGCTGTATAAGGTTAGATTTTTGTAAAGAAAAGCATAGCCGAGTGGATGAAGCCTACTATTCATTTTCTCTCAGGTAAACATGCCCAGGGAAAAGTAACTGAGGTAGGACAGCATCCCTGAACACCTGACCCACGGCTCTAGACAGAAGCCACAGCACAGCGAAGGGACCCTTGACATACCACACAGAGCAATCCAGATCCTTTCATCCAAAAAGCATGTGTGTTGTTATAAATGGCACACAATTATCTAGTACCCTAAATGTTAGCACTGGCACATTTGTTCTCTCCAAATCCCCACTCTTAGAGCTGTGTGAAGTGTTGGGGAGACGGAGGCTCCCGGGCACATCCAGGGTAGATATTTGGCTAGGAAGAAATTTCCCACTCCTCATAAGAAAATGTGTCTGTATAGTTAAGGCACTTAGATCTTCTTCTAATTGATTTAATTGGCATTATCTAGAGAAATAAGAAAGAAAATTGCATGATACATTGAGCCATATATACTCAGGAATTCATCTAGAAAATAGCTGTGATATTAAAGTTTGCCTGTGCACCGAGTCGAAAGTTAGCATTGATTAAGCAATTCCAAATGGCTACTTACAATTAAGAAGTCTCATCTAGCTGCATCTTAAGAGGTCCTGGGAGAATAAAGAGGAAATGAAAGACCATACAGACGAAATATATTTTATTAAGGTATGGATCTTTTTCAATTTGCAGATGTACACTTCATTTGTTTTAGAAAATTAAAGTTTTAATCTAATCTAAGACAAATGGTGAGATACAGTGAACTAACTGAGAGGTATTTGTGATTTATGATGGGTTTGGAAAACGTTGGTGGCACTGATTGCACACCAAGCACACTGGGGTACCACGCATGAAGAAATACTGTTGTGTCTTTTTCATTATGCTTTGGGCCCTAGCAGCTTAACAGTGCTGTGCAGAGTCACCAGAAGGAGAGAATGTTTACCGAGGGCCAGTTTTGTGCTCTGATGTAAGAGCCTGTTTCTTTTCATCTTAAAACGACGTTGTGCTGTCAACATTATATTCCTGAAGACATAATGCTCAAAAAGGAAAAAATGCTGTAGAAAACAAGAAAGATGTAAAAAATAAGCTTTGTAAACTAACTATTTTAACTTTAGGGCTTTCAGTTTATTTATTATTTATTACTACTATCATACATGGCTGGGGGACATGTGTGCCATGGCCTTTTAGTGAAGCTCAAAATGACAACTTGTGGAGTTGGTTCTCTCCTTCTATCTTCCATGTGTTCTGTGGATAAACTCAGGCTGTCTGTCTTGCAAGGCAAGCATCGTTACGTGCTGAGACATCTTGCTGACCCAAGGGCTTTCCTTGATAATGAAAAATTTAAATACATTAACATATGGATTCCTGGCTTTTAAATTAGCAAAAACATATCTTAATTATAATTATAAAATGCAGTTATCATGTTGCTTGTGATTCTTCCTTCCTACAAATGATGGAGAGTGACGTTGTGTGTTACACCCAGAAAGAGCTCCAGTTTTCATAGGCTTTTCTCCTAGTGATAAATCAGTCAGGCCTCTTCTGTCTGGAATGGCTCCACCACCCTGTGCACTTGGCTTCTGTCCTGCCTCTTTAGACCTCCCCAAGATGGCAGAGGAGGAGGGAACATGAAAGGTTTTAGCACCAGGATTAGAAGAGGTGAATACATCTTTCTGTCCAATTTCATTGACTAAAAATTAGTCCAGAGCAATGTTTTAATGGTTGGGCATCTGAAAAGGCCAAGCTATATTCCTAGGGATATAAGAAAACAGACTTGTAGACTCACTGGTTTGCAAACAAGTCTCTGGCTGCCTTTAGAGTTATCAAAGTTTCCCATGAGTTATAGTGTTGTTGCAGAAATGGTACAATATATGCATGCAATGTTAGGAAAGAGCAGAAATGAATTTAGAAGACAGGGAACATATTGAAAACAGGCAAATGAATCCTAGTCTTGGATCTGACATGTGCAAGCTAAGCTCTTCTCTGAATGGGAGCTGTCAAATGTGAATAATAACTATACCCCAAACAAATGTGGTGAAAAGAAAATATATGACCATATTTGGTAAATATAAATTTTTAAAACACTCAACTATTTTTCTTACCAGCCCATAATCCACATTGCTGATAAGAAAAAGTTTTCCAAAAAGCAATGTTAATCATACCCTTCTCATGCTTGAAAACTTTGATTGGTTCCTATAACAGAGAGCAACAGATGGATGGATGGGTAGATAGTAAAAAGAAAGATTAATGTAGATACAGTAGTATGGTCTATAGACTATAGACTCAAGATTCTACAAGAGTCTACTATTGTGAAGAATTAATTTCAGAATAATTTTCAACCTGACATGTAAAGATCTATAAATGTAGTCCATACAACCAACTACAGAATGCTGAGAGCTAGTGAAATACTGTCTTCCTCAGGGAAAAGTACACCAAATAGTTTTCCAATGTCATATGGTCTGACATGAAACCATGTAGGTACAAGCAGTAACATTATACAAACTGAGCATGTTGTCTTTGTGTGTTTAGAGATATAAACATACATATAGATAGATGTATATATAGATACAGATATAGATATAGATAGATGTAGAAAAAAGAGGCCATGAATTTTAAAGAGAGCAAGAAGGGTTACAAGGGAGGGCTTGTAAAAAGGAGAAGGAAGGGAGAAATGATGTAAGTACATTATAATCTCAAAAAACAAAAAAGTTAAGGAATTGTAGTTCAAACGGGTATATCTAAGGAAATTTTCATTAAACAAATTTATTTACTCTTTGGCTTCTTTTTCTTTCTACAGTGCTTACTATTTGGGTCCTGTTAGCCCTTCAAGGTTATTTCTCACATACTGTGATTTTAAGTTGTCTTGAATATCTTTAAGTTTGTCTTTGTGTTAAGCTAATATTTTTTATTTGTCCTACTAACATTTGAGCATTTCCTGCTACATTTTTAACTTTGGTCTAGAAATACCCCACAGATTGGTCTGAGGGTAGTAAGACTATTTCTCTCACATGTATGTACCATGTAAAGGCTGTTCCTTTCTTTGTATATCTTTATAAATTCTCGCAGCTCTCAGGCTCTTCATGTGTCTTGCTCTGGGCACCCAGTCTTATAAACTATTTGACATTTCACATTGAGTACTTGAAGGATTGTCTATAATTTAAAAACATTTAGACTGAACTAGATTAACACTAGAAGTCAGCTTTTCCCAGAGCATTATTTAACCTGTTTAGTGACAAAACTCTTAGGAGTTATGGACATTCAGGTCTATAACTTTAAGGTCTTACTTTTTTAAATGTATGTAACAAATAAAAATGCTGATCACAATAAATACTTTAAAATAACTTCCTGAAAAATTGACAGGAATATAAACATATAATAATGATAAGCAAAAGTGAGTGGTGGAAATTCTTGGCAATTCTATGCAGTAACTTGCTGTTTCTTCTTTCTGGGATACTCCTCGCCATCTCTACAGGCTTTTTTCTTTCCAACTTTCTCAGTTTTACTCTCAGTGTCTGGCTTGAAGTGAGCTTGTTCTGGCCACTTTGTCTATGCTAGCCTCTTTCTCACCATCTCTTTGTACTAGGGAATTTCTTCTTGAACAGTGTCACTTAAAACTTACTTTTTGCTTTTACCCATTGCACTAGGATGCTAGAATAATGTGGACAAACATTATCTTACCTCCAAGTCAGAGAGAGGAAACTTTGAACATGTACGATCCTTTTAAGAAGCATGCATAAAATTCATTAAAGTATCAGAAAAATAAAATATGCTTCTTATATCAAACTATATTACTCACAATTATTAATATAAAATAATGTTAATAAGAATTAACCAAGTAGAGGTAGTTGCAAATGTGTCAACAATGACATGTTTAAAAAGAAATTGCTTTTAAATATATGAGGTAAATATTAAATTACTGCAGTGAACTACAACATATAATTAACTATGTATCAGAAACAGTTATGCAGCTGATGAGGTAAAAGAAACAAGGAAATAAATGCCTATTAACTAGAGGAAAATAAAACTTTAACAAACAGACTTTATCTTAATCTCAACAAACTTTTGTAGTTTTCTATAAAATAATAAAAGAAAATCACTAACTTTTCCTAAGTAGGAAGAAGAGCAGTGTTAGTAAAGATAAGAAAGAGAACACTTCCTTCATCCCCATTTACTCATGGAGATCTCATCTATTTCCCCTTCCCAGGGTGGTCCATGTGTCCCTCTTTGGAACTTCCCTGTTAGTTGGCTTCTCTGGAGCTGTGGGTTGCAGTCTGATTGGTCTTTGCTTTATATCTAGTATCCACTTATGAGTGAGTACATACCACGTTTGTCCTTCTGAGTCTGGGTTACCTCACTCAGGATGATAGTTTCTAGTTCCATCCATTGGCCTGCAAATTTCATTGTTTTTCTCTGCTGAGTAGTACTCCATTGTGTATATTACAACATTTTCTTAATCCATTCTTCAGTTGAGGGGCATCTAGGTTGTTTCCAGGCTCTGGCTATTACAAATAATGCTGCTATGAACATAGTTGAGCATGTGTCCTTGTGGTATGTCCTTGTGACATTCCTTGGGTATATGCCCAGCAGTGGTATAGCTGGGTCTTAAGGTAGATTGATTCCCAATTTTCTGAGAAACTGCCATACTAATTTCCAAAGTGGCTGTACCAGTTTGCACTCCCACCACCAGTGGTAGAGTGTTCCCCTTGCTCCACATCCTCTCCAACATAAGCTGTCTGCAGTGCTTTTGGAGGGTAGGGGATAGCAGATGAGAACAAAAGTGAATGGGATGCTTAAGCTGGAACAGGGAGGGAGCGGGAATACAATGAAAGAAATACCATGATAGAGAGAGATATCATGGTGATGGAGAGAAACCCAGTGCTAGAGAAGTTGCCAGGAATCCCCAAGGATGACCTGGACTACAAGCATTAGTGGAGAGGATGCCTGAACTGAACTGGCTTGCCCCAAAGATCAGACTGGTGAATACCCTAACTGTCATCACAGACCTTTTCTCTAATGACTGATGGAAGTAGATGCAGAGATCCACAGCCAAACACCAGGCAGAGCTCCAGGAGTCCAGTCAAAGAGAGAGAAGAGGGATTCTATGAGCAAGTGCATCAGGATCATGATGGGGAAACATGCAGGGATGACCAAACCAAACTAGAGGGAACTCATGAAGGATGGATCAATAGCTGTGGAGCCTGCATGGGACTGGACTAGGCCCTCTACATGGCGAGAGAGTTATATAGCTTGATCAGCTTGGGAGGCCCCCTGGTAGTAGGATCAGAATCCATTCCTGGTGCATGAGCAGGCTTTTTGGAGCTTACTACCTATGATGGGACAACTCACACAGCCTTGAGGCAGAGGGAAGGGCTTGGACTTGCCTCTACTGGATGTGCCTCCCCATGGGAGGCCTTTCTTTCTTGTAGGGGGAAGTGGGAGGTAGGTTGGGCGGGGGAGGCTGGGAGGGAGGGAGGAGGGAAGAGGGGGATCTTTGATTGCTGTATTAAATGAATGAAAAATTTTTCTTAATAAAAAAATTTAAAAAAAGAAATAGAACACTTCCAATCAGGTTATAGAAGACCCAGTCACTCAGAAGAAAACATCTGCTGCTTACAACTAAAATTACTAAATACATTATATAAGAATCCTCTTAGTATGTATCAGAAAACAAACAACTAAGCAAGAAGTTACCTAGACAAAGTGGAAGTGAAAACAGAGCAGGGACTCTAAAACACTGAACAGAGCCCAGATGCCTGCTGCACTAGAAACATCTGTCAGCCCTAGAGGTGTTGGATCTTATTTCTAGATCTGTAAAAAAAAAGAAAATTAAATATACCAAAAACAAACAAACAAAATAAACAAAACCAAGAGAAGTCAGGACCCGGGAATTTCAGCCACACATGAGACTGGGAGTGCCATCTCCACTGTGGGGAGGTGCTTCTCCTAGTGAACTGCTAGGCAGTAAAAGCAAACACTTCCACAGTGAGCCAAAGGCCACAGGAGAGAGGAGACTCAGCCTTATGCTTGCCTCATGATTGACTGCCCTTCTAAGTGGCACCGAACACCTTGTAGCACACAGGCAGACCCTCCCTAAACACAACCCCTGTCCTCAGACCTTAAATAAGTCCTCCAGCTTAGAGCTGTGATGCTGAGATATCACAGTGTCACAGACAATTCTTTATTTTTTCTTTCTTTTCTTTTCTTTAATGATTTGCTATGGTGGATTTATTTATTTTTTTTAAGATTTTTTTTATTCATTTTACATACCTGTGGGGCATGCATGGGCTGCAAAGAGGGCACCAAGGGGAGGTTAGACAAGTAGAGCTTAAGCTGTTTACACTGAGAGTTGATACAAATGGTGCCAGAGTAAGTTAGTTTAAGCTGCGTGAGAAGAAAAAGATAGAAAGGATGAAGGCTGAGGACGGTGAAAACTATGCCATTAAGAAGCAGGCAGAAATCCTGCAAGAGTCCCGGATGATGATCCCAGATTGCCAGTGCCGGTTAGAGGCTGCATATACCGATCTTCAGCAGATACTAGAAAGTGAAAAAGACTTGGAAGAAGCCGAGGAGTATAAAGAAGCACGTGTAGTTCTGGATTCAGTGAAGCTTAAGCTGTTTATACAATACAAGGATGGGGCTGAGAGGACGTTAGCTTGGGTTGTTTGTATGGAGATCAGATACAAGTGGTACTGAAGGAAGTTAGCTCAAGTTGGTTATGCTGAGATAAGATACTAAGATCAGGAGATGATGTCAGTGCATACACAAATCGTAAACAGGAAAATGAGTGTAGGGTGACCTTTAAAATGATTGGTTGGTTCCTTTACTCCCTCCTAGGGTGCTGAGGTTTTTGCTATAAAAGAGGCTTACTATCTAACAATAAACGAGTTCTTGCTTGACTTGACTCCTCTCCCCGGTGGGGCAGGACCCCACACATATCAGCCACAGATCCCCTTCACCACTCCTCCTGTTCCCCCTCCCAGCCTCCCTTCCCCAAACCCACCCCTTTTCCTTTTCTCCAAAAGGGTAGGGGCTCCCATGGGGAGTCTACAAATCTTGGTACACTCAGTTGAGGCAGTACCAAGTCCCTCCCCCTGTATCAAGGCTGTGCAAGGTGTCCCACCATAGGTAGCCAGCTCCTGCACCAGGGATGGATCCTGATCCCACTGCTGGGGGCCCCTCAAACAGACCAAGCTACACAACTGTCCCCTGTATGCAGAGGGCCTAGTCTGGCCCCACAGAAATCTCAGTACCGCAGAGCACAAGGCACCAGCTAAGGGACCATCACAGAATGGAAACAGGAGCATTGAGGACAGGCGACAGAGCAGCTGCACAAATCGGAGTTTACAGAAGGACAAGAAAGAATGTTTAAAGAGGAAATCAAACGGCATACAAGTGACTCTTTGTGACAAACAAGGTCCCCTGCTCAGTCTAAATACGAAAGACATTCATCTTCAAAAGTAAGGAAAAGGCTGCTGGGCACAGTGCTGCGTGCCTAGGACCTCAGCCCTAGGAGTCAGGGGCAAAGGTCAGCCAGTTCCAGCCTGGACTGGAATACAAGACCTGAAATAAATAAAGGACTGGAAAGGACTGGAAATGTGAATTCAAGTAAAATATTTTTATTAGTGGTTTGAGAAAAGTTTGTAAAATACTGATAATAGGGGCTGAATGGCTTGCTCAGCAGTTAATTTCTGCTCTTCCAGAATATCTGCGTTCAGTTCCCAGCACCCATGTGGGATGGCTCAGTCTCTAGGGCATCTGGTACTCTGCCCTGGCCTCCTTGGGCAGCTGCACACACACACACACACACACACACACACACACACACACACACATAGGACACACACACACATACATATACACACACAAACACATACATACACATAGGACACACACACATATACACACACACATATACACACACAAACACACAGATAAACACACATAACACACATATACACATAAACACACACACAAACACACACACATACATATACAGAAGAGCACACATACATACACAAACAAATCTTAATACATCCCTGAAGATATTTGGGGAATTAGGCTTTTCAGGCCCTCTTGCTGGTGGTGAACACTGTTAACTCGGTCATTGCTAACACTTCTAAAATTCAAAACTTGCATATGCATGAGTCACTTGCACAGGCAGTTTCATTGCTAAAATTCCTTTCTTCATATACTTACTCTAGTACATTCAGTAATTATGTAGATGGTCTTTACATTATTATATATGAAAGAAAAGCATAGAAAGATTTTGATATCCAACAATAAGAGAACAGTCAAATGTGCAGCACCTGTCTGTGAGTGCGGCATGAGGCACGTTCTAGTGTCCTCAGAGGCAAGACAGTTTAAACTGCTGCAGTGTTTAAGTGGGTAGTTTCAGTTTAAAAAGCTTAAACTTCTTTCATTTTTAAATAGTTTAATTTCAGCAAATTTAAAACTGAAATCTGACATTGTGCTGCTCATTGTACTTAAAAACCAATTTGAGGAAATTATTTGGGGTCTAAGAAAAGAAGACTCATCTCAAATTAAACCATATTTACTTTTAAGGGAAAATCAGCAGCAAGGAGAGACAGAGATTGGATGTCTTAGAATACAAAACTCATATACAATTCTGAGTATATATATATATATATATATATATATATATACATATATATGTATATATATAATCTAGATAAATTCAAGAAAAGTGTTAATCATCGTGCCCTTTAAGGAGAGGCATCAGAAGTCTGAATGAGAGAGAGATGCTTCAGATTGACCAGTTCATTTATTAGAAAACCATGTTGTCTATTTTAAACAATTAAGATAGTATATATTAAACAAATTGGTTTTAGTTAATTTTTGCTTGGTTTTGGTTTTTCTGGAGCCATGATATCACCATATAGCCCAGGCTGGCCTTAAACTCATAATCCTCCAGCCTCAGTCTCCAGCTGCTGGGATTACAGGCACATAACCACCTCACTCAGCTATTTGGTTTAATTTTTAATGCATAATTTAATAATGATAATGTAATATATATTATAAAATCTTTAATTAAGTTGATTTAAAACAATTTGTGCATATATAGAGAGGTATGTATATATATATATATATATATACACACACACACACATATATGTGTGTGTGTGTGTGTGTGTGTGTGTGTGTGTGTGTGTGTGTGTTCCTGTCTTTGCAGGTAAGTGTGTGTGTGTGTGTATGTGTGTGTGTGCCTGTGTGTCACTGTGTCTGGTTTTGTGTGTGTATGCATCTGAACATGTGAAGGCTAGAGATCAGTTTCAGGTGTCATACCTCAGGTGTCAGGGTCTGTCACTGGGACCTAGGGCTCACAGATTAGCTAGGCTGACTGACCAGAGAGCCCTGGAGATCCACCACCCTAGTGCTGGCTCTACGAGCACATGGAATTTTATATGGGTAGTGGGATTTGAACTCTGATCTTCATGCTGGTGTGATAAGGACATTACTCACTGAACCCACGTAACAACTAAGCAATTACAACCCTAATAAACTCACGACACAAAAAGAAGGTATTTCTTTCCCATGTCTTTACAACTTACGGCTTTGCTTCACGTCTTTGCTGAAGTGGTCCTCAGCATTTTACTGACCACTTCCTCCAGCGAGTCTTCTTAACAGGCTTTCAGCTCAAGCAAGCAACCCTCTGAAGCTCAGTCTTTGGTTCCTGGTGCTTATGGATAAGAGGGTGCAGGGCCTGGGATAGCTCTTATATTTCCTCCTTCCAATGCAAACCTGTGTCCACTGAATTCACAGAAATTTCAGGCTAGCAAAATGCTTTATGCTTTTTCCTCAGAAAATGAAAGGAAAGTTTCTCCACCTTCGGTCAGATTTTTTTTCAGTCTTGTCAATATCTAAGCCTTTGATCTATTCTTGGTTCATTGAAACTAGCTCTTGATTTGAATGTCCTTTCAAATTTTAAGGCCATAGTTTTACTTTCTTTAATTAAGAAAACATTGTGAGTGCTTCGAAGCCGAACTACACATTAATTTTGTGATTTATGAGAAATTGCTAAGATCAATTGCCTCATTTTCAAAAAATTTTAATATGAATTTTCTCCTTTAAAAATGTGTTTTGCACATGCAGGGTTTATCTCTGTTCTGCCTGAGTGAAATAATATGGTAACTGCAATTTGAATTAATTCTAGTAAGCAAGAAAAATCTTACCATTTACTCAAATGAGCAATCCTGACCCACTTCACAGTCCTTCATCCCCACACCTACTGCCTTTCAGCCTTAGACTTCTAATTGTACTGTTGACACCTCCAGCATTGTGCTCCAGGGATGAAAAAAAATTCCCGCATGATTTCTAAATTCAATCCATCCTTCAGTAATTACATTTGTAGATAATGGGAAAGAAACCATTAGCACAGAGTGCTTTTAAATCATAATTAATTGCACATGCAAACGCACTGCTAAATTTGGATGCTCAATTAAACAGCTAATTGCATTGAAAATGAAAGCATGCCCTTAAATGGAGGACCAGGAGCCCTGGCCCACCTGTGTGCATCCTTTTACTTAAACAAGCAACAGTTTCCTTCTTGGATACAATTATAGGCAGAGTGAGAAAACAAGCCTCCACCTGCCCAAAGTCAGAGAAGGAGCCAATCATGCCTGTCACACACTGACATCTGTAGTCCAGATCATCTATTTGAAAACCAGATCCTCTGAAGACAAGGTACTCTAGGGATTTCAAGAGTTTTAGACCTTCAGCAAGTGTTTTTTCTTTTAATGCAGGAAATGCTGTGTTATACTATAATATAGTATTCGAAAATGCAGGAAGCGTTTTCCTCTGAGCCTTTAACAGGTAATGTCTTGAGGCTTTGACATAAGCAGCAGGCAGTTAAGGTGGATCATTTTTCATAATAGTCAAAATTACCACAAACAAATACATTGTATGACAGTTCTACAGCAAAGGTCATATACCTATATATTGGAATAGATAGTGCATCTCATTACCCGTAGAGCAAAACTCTGACATGGGAAGGGAATGTATAATTGCCAAACATTGGAGCAGACAATTTTGATTCAGAGAGATCATGTTTCCCGACCCAAGCCATCCACAGTAGGAAAATGGCTCCATTTTAATACTCTGGTGTTCATCAAAGTGGTGGTAAGCACTAAGATTACACTTTGTGAGATAAGTGAGTTTAAAATATTTACCACAACAAGGGAAATTTGAAAAACTAATAACCATTTTATAATTAAAATTATCAAACTATCTTCCGATCAAAAGTAATTAGGCAGAATAATGTTTCTCCAAATATGCCCATATTTTAGTCCCTGAACCTGTGAATATATTAGCTTACACAGAAAAAGCTAATTAAAGTTTCAGTTGGAAGGAAGCGTGCAAATCAGCCAACCTTAAAATAGGTCCTGAATTATATGCACATGACCAGTATAATCCAAACTCCTTAAAAATGCAGGGTGGAGGCAGAGGGAGGTGAGAAGCGCTGAGGACTGCGGGGAGGGCACAGATGAATGCATCACTGCCGGCTGGGAGGACAGAAAGGATGCAAGAAGCCCAGGAACGTCAGTGGCCTCTACTAGCTGGGAATGTATGGTGTCAATCCTCCCCTAGAGCCACCGGCAGAAAGCACAGTGCTGTTGACACCTTGATTTCATTTTCATGACATCTGCTTCAGCCTTCTGACCTCAAGTTTTGTAAGATGGAGCCAGAGACATAGCTCAGTGGGTAAAAGCTTGTTGCCAAGCCTGATGACCTGAATTCAATCCCTGGGATTTGCATAGTGAAGGGCCAGAACTGACTCCCATAACTTGTCCTCTGACCCCCATATGTACATCATGGCACATGCAACCACACACACACACACACACACACACACACACACACACACGCACTAGATACATGTAATAAAAATTCTGTAAAGAATTGTAAAATTAATAAATGACTTTTTAATCCACTTAGCTTTAAACCAGTTACTGCAGAAAACAGACAGCGTGAACCACTCATGTCTAAAATGTTTGCAAGGGAATAGCAAACAACTGCTTCTAGAATAGACTCTCCAAAATGTCGTGACTCTGTTGGGTCCATACCTTCACACATGACATTCGTGTTGTCTGATACCCAGTCGGACTCCAGCAGTCTCAGGAACCATTCTGCTCTCTGAGAGTCCACTCACACTTACTGACACTGCTGCATCCACTCACACTCACACTATCACATCCACTCACACTCACACTGCTGCATCCACTCACACTCACACTGCTGCATCCACTCACACTCACACTGCTGCATCCACTCACACTCACACTATCACATCCACTCACACACTATCACATCCACTCACACTCACACTGCTGCATCC
Organism: Peromyscus eremicus; assembly: GCF_949786415.1. NCBI lineage: Eukaryota > Metazoa > Chordata > Mammalia > Rodentia > Cricetidae > Peromyscus > Peromyscus eremicus. Next base: position 122,307,121 of record NC_081420.1, read on the forward strand.
ACTCACACTCACACTATCACATCCACTCACACACTATCACATCCACTCACACTCACACTGCTGCATCCACTCACACTAGCACTGCTGCATCCACTCACACTCACACTGCTGCATCTACTCACACTTACTGACACTGCCCCATCCACTCACACTTACTCACACTGCCGCATCTTCAAATGCAGACTGCATGTGCAGGTCCTTGCTTTGTGAGGATAACTTTTTATTTCCCCCTCCCCTAAAGCAGACTTGCCAGGCTGTCTGAGAAAGTCTATATATCATGCTGATGTAAGCAACTTTGATGGCTGACTTAACTCTTTTTTTTTTTTTTTTTTTTTTTTTTGGTCAACAGGCTTAGTAAAGAGGCTTCCCAAATGATGAGTTACATTCTGGTGGATCCATAGTGAATTCAAAATATCACCAAAAGTGCATTTAATGTCCCTGCCCCCGACACAGCTTTGCCATATAGTGCTATGTGGGTGACGGTTCTCCACTGCTGTGACTGCTGTGTTAGCTGCTGAAGCTCAGCGTGGTACGAGTGTAGAAATACACACTGCAAGCATAAAAATGGGTCCAAATTCAAACTTCCCAGTGGGTTCCTATCAAATGCATGTGTTGCTTTCATTATTGTCTTAAAGCTGAAAATTGTAGGTGGGGGTACCACCCATGTTTTGAATTGATTTCTCTGTTGTTTTTGAAACATTCTGCTAATGTGATGATTTTTTTTAAAAAAATGGTCCCCAGAGAGAGTGGTACTATTGGGTGGTATAGCCTTGTTGGTATAGATATGGTCTGTTGGAAGAAGTGTGTCACTGTGGAGGTAGGCTTTGAGGTCTCATATGCTCGAGATACCTCCCATTGTCTCACACCATTTCCTTTTGCCTGCAGGTCAAGATGTAGCCAGCACCATGTCTGCCTGCATGCTGCCATGTCCCACCATGATGATAATGGAATAAACTTCTCAAAATGTAAGCCAGCCCAATTAAATGTTTTTCTTTTATAAGAGTTGCTGTGGTCATGGTTCCCTTCGCAGAAATAGAAACCCTAACTAAGATAGAAGTGGTACCAGGAGTGGGGTATCGCTGTGATAGACCTGCCCATGCTTTTGTTTGAAGGAATGTGGCCCTTGGGACTGTGGATTAGAAGAGCAGTTGAGTGTTTAAGCTCTGCTTAGTGGGCCACACTCGTAGGAACACGGAAGACAACGGTGCTGAGAATGATTCGAACTATGTGAGGCTGGCTCAGGAGGATTCAGAGGAGAAGAGTGTTAGTTTGTTATATAGAAATCGTTCTTGTGATAATTTTTTGAAGAATGTAACAGCTTTTTGCCCTTTTCTGAAGAGTCTGCTTGAGGCTAAAGTGACGAGTTTTGGATTAATTCTGGTGGCAGAGGAAGTCTCAAAATAGCCTGGTGTAGACTCTGCCGTGTGGTTATTAGTGATAACTCTAATGGCAATTATATGCAGGAAGCATGTGATCAGCTTGTTGATTTTGATTTTGTAGGGGATTACAATTAAGAGATTGCATGAATCTCAGAAGAGACTTTGAACTTTAGACTTTTAAATAAGTTTGAGACTATTACAGACTATGGGTCTTTCAAAGTTGGACTGAATGCATTTTTACATTGAGATATAGCTACAAACCTTTGGGCCAGGAAGTGGAATGTGGCGGTTTGAAAGAAAATGGCCCCCAAAGGTTGAGGCACTATTGGGAGATGTGGCCTTGTCAGAGTAGGTGTCGTCTTTTTGGAGGAAGTGTGTCACTGTGGCGGTGGGCTCTGCAGTCTCACGCATGCTTAAGATACCACCCAGTGTCTCAGACCATTTCCCGTTGCCTGCAAGTTAAGATGTAGCCAGCACCATGTCTGCCTGCACACCAGGATGTTCTTCCACGATGATAATGAAAATGTAAACCATCCTAATTAAATATTTTTCTCTTATAAGAGTTGCTGTAGTCAGGTGTCTCTTCACAGCAATAGAAACCCTAACTAAGATGGTTAACAAGAATGTGGCTTGTAAAAGAAGGGCAAAGTGAAACAAGCCTGACTGGTTATGGCTGGTTTTGCCTGGGAATTAACCAGTGTGTGCACCAGACATCCATGCACGTAGTAAATCTCAAATAAATGTGTAATTTCATTGACTTCCAGATATTGGGAATTTTATATTTTAATAAATTTAACATCAGTATTCTGACTAGAGAACCAATAGCATTCTACAGTCACTCTGGTGGGCATTTGTGTGTGTGCCAGCTCACTCAGGGCTGTTACTGTTTGTCACCCTTTCCATTGACAGACTGATGGATGTGTCCTTCCTGCTGCTGCCTAAGTCTGACTGGCACTGAAGAGGAAGTTGGAACGTAAACAAATGGCACAGAAGTATGGGGACAAGGCACACTTTCTTTGTAGGAAATCAAGAATAAAATACTTCCAAGGAACTAAAGAAAGAATTATGATTTGTTACTGAGATAGGTGACAGTTTCCAGGAGACTCATACCAAAGTGGGTATAGAAGGAATAGATGAGCGTCATAGAGATGCCAGGCTAGCTTGGCTAATTCATCTCTTGAACTCTCACTAGTAAGTCTGAGGAAAGACAGCTGCATTCAGGTAAGGCCATTCAGGTACCACCCTGGAGAGGATTTGACAGTTTCCAGACAACAGCTGGCAGGGGATCTAGGGGACCCAGTAGATATGGAAGCAATAATCTCATTGGCAGAGCCTGAAATTCCAAAGATTCACGTGGTGCAATGGGTGTAGACGAGTGCATCTCATGAGAGACTAGGAGCCAGAGCCACACAGCTAAGAACTCTGAGATCCTTGACATTCAGAAACTGTAATAAGATTTAATTGAATAAATTTTGAGGCAATTTTTACTCACTAATAAATACCTATTATCTAAAACTAAGGATAATCTGTCTTCATAAAGTACTAAAAGACATAAAGGAGAGCAAGTTGAAAACTGTAAAGTGCCAATGCCAACTCCAATTACTGTAGATCTTACACACACACACACACACACACACACACACACACACACACACACACACCCCTACACATGTTAGGTAACAGGAATACTCTTTCAGATTTCCAGATAATAACCTGAAATATGCCATGGAGAGTATTGTGTTGGGCATCCCCATGACCACCCCCTGTTTCAGTGCTTGGCCAGGATGATTCATGTAACTCAGAGAGGCTGCCATGACTGAAATCAGCAAAGCTAGGAAGACAAGGCAGGGTCCGGAATAGACAAGGAATGTGCTCTGGGTGTGCTCTGTCTGCTGGCTTGTCCAGGTGACACTTAGTCATCCCAGGTATGACCTATGATGGTAGCATATGGTCCACTGAGCCTTGCAATCCAGGGTGGGGTACCTTTGCTGCCAACCTTAGTGACCCGGTCCCCACCTCCTCTAGAAGTCAGATTGATACAGTATAAAAGCCAATGTCTCTACCATTGATAACATCATTAGCATAAGCTTTTTAGCATGCCAGAGTCTCCATATATAAAAATACAATGTCATTCATCAGGTACATTGCAAGAGTCACAAAAGGCCAATCCTGTATTTCAAATGTAGAGAGCCTAAACTCATTTTTTGCCTAGCCTGGTTCTATATAGATATTTATGTTTACATTTATCTCTTCATCTATGAGACATCCTGCCTCAGTTTCTTTTCTTGTCACTGTGATAAAAGATTGATGAAGGCAACTGAGACAAGGTTTATTTTAGGTCTTGGTTCAAGGTACAGTCCGTTGTGGCAGGGAAGTCAAGACAGCATGATCAGAGTCATCTTGACAGATGCATGATCAGAACAGAAACGGTTAAACCTATGCATGCTAGTGCTCAGCTTGATCTCTCCATCTTATACAGCATAGGATTCCCTGCCCAGGAAATGGTCCCACCCACAAGTAATGTGGCTCTTCCCCATACATTAACGTAATCAAGACAATTCCTCATAGGTATACCCAGAAGTCCACTTTCAGGTGATTCTAGACTTTGTGAAGTTGACATGTAACACTATCACACATCCTCATCATGCTATCAACTATAGTCTCTGTTTTAATGCAATTATCTTGGAATTCAATCATGTATATACTATTCCTGAGTGGTCTAGATGTTCAATAGAATTGTTCTGCAAGAAATCTGTCTTCCTCCGTAGAGTCATCGGGGGAAATCACTGGTGTCTTCAATGGAACCCTGTGTCTCTGTGATAATGAGGGCATCCTGGATCTCTTTCAGTGGTCTAAGAGACAACAAGAGAGTGTTTTAATGGGAAAGCTGGAAACACCAAAACCAATTCTTGGTATCTGTGTCCCTTTGTCCCCCATGAGTACTTGTATAACTTTCTCTGTGTCTTTTCAGATTCCCCATCAATAAAATGTGATGAAATACATGTAACAATTTAAACACACATTACCAGCTTTGTTTGAGAATCACATGTAATTGGAACTTTTAAAAATGAACATTTAATGAAAGTATAAAGGTTTCAAGTTTAGGTCAGACAAAAAGAATCATTGCAGAACTGTGAACCAAACGCTGGTTGATCGCGGAGGGGAATAGTGTGTGGAAAAGTCTAGAAGTGAGAGGGAGAAAAGAAGCAGGGCCGCATGAGTGTGTCCCCTGTCATCTCCTGCCAGCAGCACGTAGCAACGAGGGATTTGAGCCAGGGAGTCAGCAGAGGGCTCGCTTTGCTGCGAAATCATTAGGTTGGATATTTAAGAGCTCTGGCATGGTGAGCTAGCTTGGAAAACAGAATTCAGGAGTTCTGACCATACACAGACCCACATGACAAATTAAAGGTGTCAGTGTTTTTGAAAATATGCAGTACTCCCCGCATAAAGGGGGGTGCCGATCCCTCTTTTAAGCTTACATTATTTATGTGAATTTTTCTCTTCATCTGCTTCTGATTTACTTCCAATCATCTCACTTTCCTATTTACATTCCATATCCAACATTTCATTTCTGTCTTGACTCTTTTCAACATTTATTCTGTTTTTCAAAACTGAATGTGTGTTCTGTAAGACTCTTCAAACTCTCCCCTCTTCAGTTTCTAGAACCTTCCTTACTCTGCTAACAAACCTGTGTGTTTGTTGCATGGAGCACTCTCATTACACGTGAACAAATATGAATTTTAATTTACAACAAACTATAGGGGATTGTAATTGTATCTTGCAACAATCAACCTTACATTTGAAATTACTTCTACTGGGTCACCTACACTGCCTTTGGGTGGCCCTGTAGAGGGTTTTATTAAGGTGAGAAAATGGTTTGCAGAAAGAGGCCCAACATTTCCTCACATAAAACATATTTTTATGGGCTGAAAGGGCTGAATCATTTTCAAGCTCCCGAAGTCCTGTTTTGCAAGCACGGCCTTTACGTCATGCATTTCAGCCTTTATCCTTACACAAAACAGAATCTGTTCTATCAGGCACATAAATAACTCAGAATTATCCCTATAAGCCAGGCTTACATTTGGATGTGGAAAGATGAAGCAGAGGATGATAGATGCATCTCAAATGCAGCATTGATGAAAATCACCAACAGCTATGTGCCTCAGGTCTGAGGGGCAGACAACTGGCTCCCTGTGAGAAGAATTCCCTGTCCACACCATTACCTGTCAGAGGTCTGCCTGCTATCATTTGTTTCTACAAGTGTCTCATTGTTTGGTTAGAGGTCCAGGTTTGGGTTAAAAAGATAAGTAAATAAAACAGTGGTAGTGCTTTGCCTAGATAGGAAATCACAAGCGTGTAAATGGAGGTTTTTCTCTATCCCATTCTTTCCTGCAGGCACTTCCAAATAATCGCTCAGAGGCTTGTATTAGTTATAAATGCTTGGCCAATGGCTCAGACTTGCTACTAGCTAGCTCTTACATTTAAGTTAACCCATATTTCTTATCTATGCTTTGCCACGCAGTTCGTGGCTTGTTACCTCATTTTCTACATTTTTTTCCTTGACACCTGACTGGCGTCTCCCTGACTCTGCCCTCCTTCTTCCCATCATTCTCAGTTTTGCTTTCCAACTAACTTCCTGCGCAGCTACCAGCCTGTAGGCTTTTTTTTAACCAATGAAAGTAATACATATTCATAGAGTAGAAAAGGACTGTTCCACAGCACAAGAGCAAGAAAGAGTCCTCAGAGGAGTTAATATTAAAGTTATCATCGCATTCTGTTGGAAGTCTGTGGTCAGTTTGAGCTTTCGTATGGCCTCAATGATCTGTCTTCAGATGTCAGATCAAGCTTCTTATTCAAATGCTTCTTCTCAGGCTGCCCATTAGCTGCCATTTCAGCTCAATTATCCTATCTGAAACTTTTAACATCATCATAAAAATCCAGAAGTGTAGCTAGAGTTTTCCTGCCTGGCCCACAGTCAGGGCAAATCTCTCTCACCTGCCAGTCCCACAGCCACTCAGACCCGACCAAGTAAACACAGAGACTTATATTGGTTACAAACTGTATGGCCGTGGCAGGCTTCTTGCTAACTGTTCTTACAGTTTAAATTAATTCATTTCCATAAACCTATCCCTTGCCACATGGCTCATGGCTTACCAGGATCTTCACATGCAGCTTGTCATGGTGGCGGCTGGCAGTGTCTCTCTGACTCAGCCTTCCACTTCCCAGCTTTATTCTCCTCCTTGCCCCGCCCATACTTCCTGCCTAGCCAACGGCCAATCAGTGTTTTATTGATTAATTAGCAACACATTTGCCATACATCCCACACAGAAGTGTCCAAGTGACGATAGTTTTTTGGTTTCAAGTACAGGAAGGAAGCAGAGTCCTGGGATGAGTGTGTTCTGCTGCTGAGCTCATCTTAGTAAACCACATCTGGACAAACCAGGTAGGAAGCAGGGAAGGCAGAGCTCTGGACACTTTGAGAAAGAAGAGCACAATCTAAAATATGGTGAGAGGACTTGACTTCAGCGAGCTTATTGTGGTTGGCTTAGGTTGAGCTTGTTTACAATTGCTGCGTGAAATAATTTTTGCAAGAGCCTCTTTTACTCTGAAAACACTCCTGGTTTGGATGATAAATTACAGCTAAGCTTGACTGGTACAAAGCTCACGTGTCCACCCTTAAAGAACTGCAACATTAGAGGGTTCTAAGGAGGACTGGGGCTTTGATCTAGATCCACAGGAGAGCAGGCAAGAAGGAGAAAGATGGCCATGCTGCACAAATGCAGGTGGCCTGACTCCAAAGACAGCTCACCCAAGGGAGCAGCAGGTCACTGGTGACTTCAGAGAAGAGTCTCCCAGTATTGCCAAAACAGTCTCATGTCAGAGACAGATAATTCAGTGCTAAGTCCTGCACTGGCAACTTACACTTTAAAAAAATTGAGAGATAAATGAAGGAATTAAATACTGGTGGTATAAAACGTGGGTTGCTTTTAAAAAGTAGGTAAGAGAGAAAGTGGCTTTGCTGATTTCAGGTGCTATGGGAGCTGTAGGCCAATGTGCAAATGTTAGCAAGTTCAAGACTCATATCCCTCAGAACCTGAACACAGAACAGAGATTACATGAAGACACCCCTATTGCAAAGTTATGTATTCGTCCAGGGGATACATTCTGCATTTGTGAGGAACACACATTTTAGAGGAGCACAGGACACCTTGAAAAGATGCAGGCCCTCAATGCCATGGCCATGAGTAGAGCTGGAAAACCACAAGGCCTTAGTAAAGACTGAGGAAGTAAAGCCCAAGATCTGAAGGGGTGTCAACCATAGGCTTGATGATGTTGTCTACCAAGAGACGTGCTTGGGATTACATTACTGAGGTTCTCAGGTTGTGTAATCCATCCATGGCTAAAACCAATGCTCACACAGGGCCTAGGTCCAGACTCAGGCTCAGATTCCAGCTCCAACTTCATTTCGGGCTCTCTTGCAAGCTCCTAGCTCTACCCTGGCTCCCAGGAAACGAGAGGAAGTATTAGCCATTGAGAAGGTACGGACATGGACATTGGATTCTGTCTGCAGGGAGCTGGTGTCTTTCTGTGATGTTTGTGCAAATAATTCTGATGTAGGAAAGGGTTTCAAAACAGAGCAAAACAACCAGAAAGGAGGGTAGAAAGGAAAAACTCTAAAATGGTTCTTAAACATCTGGGAATAAGTTTAATATAAAAATGTAATTGAATCAGAATTATAGTGTAGCATAATTTTTTTAAACTGTTACTTTGGCAATGGTGAGAGGAGAGAGACACTTTCATATTAGAGATAGCAGGGAATAAATTGTTGCAATCTCAGCTGAGAACGGCTTGGCAATGCATATGAATATATAAAACATGTGTTCTTTTTGACCTAGAAATTTCTACTTTCAGAAAATACCCTATTGCTGTCCTTGCATATATATGGATAACATCATATGAAAGTGTGCGCTGAAGCATTATTTGTAAAACTCAAGATATTAAGATAACCGAATATATTTATAGGAGTGCAGGCAAGTGATACAATATTGAGCATTAACTAAGCATCCAGTACTTAAGCATTTACTCCTATTGATTAATTTATCTTTTTATAAAATAAGTCACAAGTCACGAGGTAGAGATAAATATTATCTTCTTTTAGCACACAAGGAAACTGAGGTTACACATTTAAGCGTTTGGTATGTGGTAAAACAGCTACCAAAGAGTACATGTGGGATTGATTGATCCTAGAATCTAGTCTCCAAATTACATATAAACATAGCTTGTTGTTTTATTCTTCTCTCATATATTACCTCCCAGTTGCAATTTCTGCTCCCTCCCCTCCCCCATTCTTTCTTCCTCCCCTCTCCTCTTTCCCAGATCCACCCCCCTCGCCTCCCCACAGAAAAGAGCAGGCCTCCCAGGGACACCAACCAAACATGGCATAGCTTGTTTTTAAAAGCATGAAGCTTTTCATTGTTATTCTTAACAAACTCCAAAGTAGACCTGTATGTGCTTCTGTGGAATGGTCACTATGATGTCATCTGAAGTGAAAATAGAATGGTGCACTGTATTAAATATAAATATTCTTGTAGGAACAAATACACACATGAGTTGTGTACATGGACTCTGTCTAGAGAGCTATAAAAAACGTAGGAAGTCTCTGTGAGCAGTCATCTCATAATTGGATCACAGAGGTCAGAGGTCAGAGCCCACTTAAATCATTCTTGTCATGATTTGATTCTAAACTGTGACCCAGAGGCTCCTGCTCTGAGGGTCTCCAGTGAGGGCATGGCTGTGGGTAGCTGGGTAGTCTTTAAGACATGAGGCCTGCCTGGGAGGAAGAAGCCACTTGGAACATTATGGATTCCTATTCGGGGCTGTCTCTGTTTCTCCGTCCAGTTATACGAACTCCCACCAGCAGGAACTGAGGCAGTCTGTTGTGCCTTCCATTCTGGGATGGACTGTGTCCTCTGAACAGTGACACCAAATCTTCCCATAAATGACTTCTGCTGGTGTTCTGTCTTATCTATGCGAAGTGACTAATACAATACTGTGGGCTCTGTTCAACCTCCTAGATTTTAGGTGCCTTGTTTCTATTACTTTTTAAAAGGAAAAGACAATAAAAGCACAGAAGCAATAGAAGAGAAATGACGGGGCCGTTGACACAGCTTGTGTTCCAAGGCAGTGAAGACTCTGAAGGCTGTATGTGGGAAGAAGACCCAGACTTAAAGGAGAGCAGCCTGGTTCAACATGAGGCTTTGTAAAAGTTCACATTCTTGTTAACTCCAGTTAAAAACAACGCTGGAGTGGAGGCTGGAGAGGCGCCTCAATGGGTAAGAATACCTGCTGTTCTTGAAGACCTGAGTTAGGTTCCCAGCAGCCACATTTTGTGGCTCACGACTGCTTGTAACTCCAGTTCCAGGGGACCTGATTCCTGCTTCACTAATACTGTGCATTAGTGGTATATATATATATATATATACAGAGAGAGTTTAAAATAAGCCTTTTAAATTAAGGAAATCAGATCTACCCTCTTAATAAAACTTGTCAACACTATTTCTAATTATATGCACATTTTTACAACGCATCACCACAGTTTACTCATCTCTCGCAGCTGAAACTGTGTCAACATGTACGACCAGCTCAGGCTCGCTACCAGCTGATCTCGGAGTCACTTTTACCTTGCCTTCACTGCGACACTTGACAAAAGAAACTTAATGAAAGGGTGATGGTTACCGTATCTCTCTGTCAGAGGACTTCAGCTCTTAACGACAGACAGCATAGCACAGAGGCTCAGTCCAGGTAGCAGTGGCATCCAGCGGAGCAGGTGTGTGCTAGAAGCAGAGAAGCGGCCATGCCAGCATTTGAGTCCATGCGTGCCCAAACATGTGCCATCACAAGCATGTGGAGATCAGAGGACAATTTGCAGGAAGCGGTTCTCTCCTTTAACCAAATGGGTTCCTCAGGATCAACCTAAGGTCCTCAGGTTTGGCAGCAAGTACCTTCACCCTGTGAGACATCAGGACAGCTCAGCATAGTTTTTTTTTTTTTTATTACAATGATTTTGTTTTGATTTTTTTCTTTAAAAAGGGCAGGGAAATGAGCCCAAGCTTTGTGCATACTGCCACTGAAGTAACAACCTGTAATTTCTTAAAGGTTACTGGGTACAAGGTTTCCCTAAATGGCCCAGGCTGGCCTGGAACTCACATTCTTCTTGCCTCAGTAGCTAGAGATACAGGCAAGCGCAGCCATGCTCAGCTTCATTACTACATCTTAATATTGCTTTCTTTCATTTCTCAATTAGGATTCTAAAAGATAATTAAACTCGTGAAAATTATGAGAGAAACTATTCTTCCATGCTTTCTTAACGGAAACACCTAGCTATTGCCTGAGGGATGTAAGAAAATAATTAAGCCATTACATATAACATGAGAAGGGCCTTAGGAATGGTGCTTGGATCTTATACTGTGTGGGAAAGGGATTTTCTTGGTATCCTTCAGCTGTAGGGATGACAGGATTGTGGCAATAGTTGTGCTGTAATGGATTCAGCTTGGTACAGAAGAGAGACCACGGGTCACAATCAAGAGAATCCAGGGACAGACTAGCTTAACTCGTCACCTTTCTCAGAGCCTCAGCGGGTTAGGGTAGACCTCAGGCCTTGCTCTTCTGACTGGAGCGTATCTGTAGTGGAAGGAAGCAGCTGATAGCCATTGACAAGATGAGTCCCTCATTTCCAGAGCAGTGCATCTGACAATAGGAAGCTGCCAGTGTCACACCAAACAACTTTAATGTGTCTACCCTTACACTTTCGCCATTTGTGTTTACCATCATGATGCTTGCTATCTGAGGAGCATGTACATCATTACTTATCAAATGGCCCTTTTTAAAATCTGTTAACAGGCTGTAGGGATGGCTCAGCCATTAAAGGGTAGGCTCACAACCAAAAGCAAAATCTGATAACTTCCTTAATTTTTGATGTAGGCATTTACAGCTATCAGCTTTTCTCTTAGGACCACTTTTAATGTATCTTGTGAATTTTAAATTTTGCAATTTCAGTTTTGTTTGCTTAAAAATTTTTCTTTCTTTCCTTCTTCCTTCTTTCTCTCCTCCTCCTCTTTTCTCTTTCTCCTCCTCGTCCTCCTCGTCCTCGTCCTCGTCCTCCTCCTCCTCCTCCTCCTCCTCCTCCTCCTCCTCCTCCTCCTTCTTTTGGTTTGAATCAGTACCTCACCAAGTAGCCTTGGCTGTCCTAAAACTCACTATGAAGTCCTGGCTGGTTTGAACTCACAGAGATCCACCTGCCTCTGCCTCGCAACTGTTCATATTATAGATGATTCTGGTTTCTCATTTGCTCTCTCTTCGGCTGACTGTTTGCTGAGGTGTGCATTTCCATCCCATTATGAATCTTTATTCCTTTTGCTGTTGATTTCTGATTTCCTTTCACATTTGCATGAACCCTGGCTTGGGATGATTTCAGTCTTCTTAATTGTGTTAAGAACTGCTAAGGGCTACCTGAGCTCCTTCCTGTGGAATGCCCTGTGTATGTCTGGGGTGATATGCATTTCTCTGTCAGACCCTGTGTATGTCTGATTGATTTTGGTATATTTCAATTCTTCAGTTTTCCTTGCTGATGTATGGATATTCCATCTATTATTGAACATGGGATACTTAAATAGTTTACTAGTATTATGTTACTGTCTTTCTGTCATTTTTGATTTATCAATGTTGCTCAATAAAGCTAGGTGATCTGATGTTAGTGGGTTCATATTTATATCTGTTACTTCTTCCAGAAGTAGGTTTTCTTTTTATAATGTCACTTCAATCTTGTGACAGATTTTTAATTAAAAATATATGTGTGTGGGTGTTTTTATTGCATGGATGACTGTGTGCCCTGGGCATTGTAGAGAGTGTCTGATCCCTTGAAACTAAAGTTACAGACAATTGTGAGCTATTAGGTCGGTTCTGGGACGTGAACCCAGGTACTGTGGTAGAGCTCCTGATTCTCTTAACCACTAAGCCATCTCTCTAACCCTTGTTTTGAAGTAGATTCTGTTTATATCTAAACAGATAAATCTGTTTATACCATTCAGGCTGGCCTTGAACTTACAGTCCTCGTACCTCAGCTTCCTGAGTGGGATTTACACTTGTACATCCACTTGTGGCTCCTTGTGACAGTTTTTTTCTTGTTCATTTATTTTATTTTTTTATTTATTTGGTTTTTTTTAGACAGGGTTTCTTTTTAACAGCCCTGGCTCTCCTGGAACTCCCTTTGTAGACCAGGCTCACCTCGAACTAACAGACATCTGCTTGCTTCTGCCTCCTGAGTACTGGGGTTAAAGGCATGCACCATCACCACCTGGCTCTTGCTTATTTTTGACATTGTAATTTAATTATAGTTATCCCTTCTCTTTCCTCTCTCAAATCTTCCTATACACCCTTCTCCTTCAAACTTGTGGCCTCTTGTTTCATTGTCACTGCATGCATATATATACACATATATATTCATATATATGAATGTACATATTTACAACTGTTACCTCTTCCTGAAGTAGGTTCTCTTTGTATAATATCACTTCAATATAAATATATTCACTATATATATTCATATATATACATACCTAAATATAACCTGTTTAGTCTATATAAAATTATTTGTATGTGTGTTTTCAGGACTGACCGTTTGGCACTGGACAACCAATCGGTGTGCTCTTCTCTTTGGAGGACCCCCCTCCTGCTCCCAGCCTCCCTCAGCTGACTATCATTCTTTGTGTACTGCGGATGCCTCCTGAGATTTTCCCCACCTGTGACAGTTTTTGATGGGAAATTTACTTTGTGTGTGTGTGCGTGTGTGCGTGTGTGTGTGTGTGTGTGTGTGTGTGTGTGTGTGTGTGTGTGTATGTGTTGTTGTTGTTGTTGTTTGAGTGTTTGCACATGTGTGTGCAGGTACATGAACTTTAGTACAGGAAAGTTGGAAGAGGGCGTCAATCCCTCCAGGTTGCAGTTACAGGCACGTGGGGCCTGTGAGGTTTGGTTTGTGGATAAGGGGCCCCGACCTCTGAGTCCATGATGAGACAGCAAGTGCTCCTAATTTCTGAGCCATCTTTCCAGCCCCCGGAAGTTTACTTTCTTGGTGCAATTATATTCTTCTTGTTGTCTTTCTTTTTTCTTCATAGAATGCCACATTCTATGTGTGTCTTTAAACCTTCTGGCACTATGTTATGCACAGTGTGTAGCTGTTGCTGTTTTATTCCATTCTACCACCAGAAGCAACTACTTCTGAATGGAATAGAGGAGCCTCGTTTGGGTTGTTGGGAGCTTTCATAAAGGAAAATGGTCTCTAGTAAATCAACATCTCTGTGGTGCAAAGAAGGTCCAGGGCTTCCTTTTTCATCATCTTTCTTATACCACCTTCACATATTATCATATGCGAATCAATTTGTAAGAAGACATGCCTGGATCTGGATATGTATTGGGCTTCAGGGAAGACAGAACTTGAAAATGCTAAGTCTCCTGCATTGAAAGGTTTATCAATGGCTTCCTGGGACATCTGATGGTCACCAAATCATTGTTTAAACAGATCAGCATGTATACCAAACAAGCAGCTTTAAGAGCTGTCCCTCAGACTTAGTTAATGCACTTGTTTTCACCTAGAACACAGACACCTCCAAAGTAATTTGCCTTCTAGTGTTAAACTTTGGCTGATAGACTAAATCAAATAATATGTTCATTTCAGCAATGGATCCTAACTTGATTATCTGAGAAATTGTCATGATGAATGACGGAAATTAACCCAGATAATGTCTAATGATATAGCTACAAACGTTGCAAAATTATAGGATTCATCAAAGGACTATGGATAGAAAAACAGAAATTCCAGAAGTTCAGTATGGAGAGAAAACACAAAACTTTTAGGATATTTCATTTCTAAGTAAGTTATTGTCTTTACATTAGCAGTAAATCAGACTTGACTTTTCCTTGAGGATCAGCTTGGTTCTTTTAAATCTCCAGATAGTATTCTTTACATTAGCTACAAGTGAAAGATACCTTCTGAAACCAAACCTTCAGACATTATTTTTCTTTTATTCTCTGAGGAATTTGTCAGAAGCAGAATGAAATTCAATGAAAAGAACTTTAGGCATATCTGCAGTGAGCTGAAATCATATGAAAGAAATGAAGATAAACAAATCATTTATCAGAAAAAGAAAAATCAGGCCTTTAAAATCCTACCAGGGAAACACCCTGTTGCGGCCTTAAAAAATGGACTATTAAGCGCCATGCTCACAATGTAGTGAAGTTGCTGCTTTGTCTGTCTAGAGCACATGAGGATTTTTTTTATTTATTTCTCTTTAGAGGCTCTGATACAATCCATCCAAGTTAGGAAGAAACTAAGCTTTTTCTTTCAATCTTGTGTAAGATTCTCAGTTGGAATTCTCCTGCTTGGCCTTTATAGATTTTACATTTCAACATTGAAGAACTAAGTTTAAAGCCTGAAAGACGGCCTGATGCTCATGAATATTTAAATAAGTGAATACCTAAGGAGACCTGTTGTAAATATTCCTAATAAAATAAATGTGTTCTGCAAAGAGCTTTTCCAATATGATGGAGTCACAGGTATTAGTACTGACAATAGTGTGGGTCACTTGGTTTATAGCCACACTTTACTTGGAGATGTAAGAACAAAGTCAGCAATATTAGAATGATTGTTTAATATTTATGTGGTTGTGTGCAGTGAGTCACAGGCCTGAAGGTTCCAGAAGGAAAAGAAAGACCAAAGCCAAGAAGTTGCATCACAGCAGGGAAAGGAATTTATGTAAGAAGTGCTCCTACATTTCCAGTGTGCCTACATGTGAAAAGCAGAACGGTAGAGGCTTGGCAGTGGGAGACGGATGCCGACATGGCAGCCTCTGTGCCACTCACAGACAGAATATTAAACTGTTTGCCTGAGGATAAACATGTTGTTTAAATGTGTTGACTGTAAGTGATAACAAAATCAGTAGAATAATGTTAATATGGTATTTACCTACATCTTACCTCTTACCATCTGTCTTCTATTTTTATCATCTATCAATCTTTCTATCCATGTATGTATGTATGTATGTATGTATGTATGCATCTATATCATCATCACCATCTACTATCTATCATCTCTCTCTCTCTCTCTCTCTCTCTATATATATATATATATATATATATATATATATATGCATCTATTTCCTATCTATCTAATTATCCATCTGTCACCTATTATCTGTCTTCTATCTATCCATAATTATTTATCCATCCACATAACCATGATACTGCAGGTTACTCTATCAAATCTAAAAGATAAATTTTCCATTCCAACAATAAGAGATAGAGAACTCCCTTCAAGGTAAAATAAGGTAAAATTTGAAGCTTAATGTCAGACACTGAATGACTATGAAGGAAGGATCCCACCATCCCTTTATTTTTTGCACCCAGTACTCTTTGGGGAATATTTATAACTTGGAAATAGGCTGGGCAACACTAAACCTTTAGTCCCTAAGCCTAAAGCCGTGCTCTAAAATTGAGTGAGCAGTGATAGACACATCATCCTTAAGCAAATGATATTCTTTCTATGCAGACGTTATGTCGAAGGGAACGAGTGGGAGGAAAAGCAGAAGCAAGAAGAGAGAGTCTTCAAGTGGCACTGAAGCCCAATGCTTTCGAGAAGACAGGGATAGAATTCAGATTGGGTAAGAAGAGCTTCACTGTGTAGTGTGTCTCTGAGAAAGTCTAGCAGCACAGAATGTTCCACAGAAGGGCTCAGCAGCAAGACGGCTCTGTTTGGCTCTGGTACCTCCACCATGCTCATTATGACTAGCTCAGCTGGAGGTTCTCAACCCCAGTAAGAATGGATCAGTGGATCCCAAATGTTGGACTTGTGAATGCCTGCCTCACATCATGTTCTCCTCAGAACTAAATCCACCATTTTCCAACCTCAAGTAAGTCCAAGGTAGCAATGGAACATTCACACTAATGCACTCCTATGTACACTATGATAGGCATCACTAATCAATCACTGTAATCTTTTTGCTGATCCCGATAGCAGCACTGGACACTTCTCAACCCAACTCCCTGGGCAGTCAGCATAATATGTTCAGCTTATGAGATAAAGCTGGTCAGTGTATCTAGTTAAGTCTCTGGCATTTTCTATAAAAGTTGCAGAGATATAGGTGAGCCTGTAATGTTGCAGAGGGGAAAATGGGGCTTCATGTGTGGATGTCTTGCTGAATATCAATAAATTCTCGAAGTTCCTCTACCAGTTCTCTCAAGCCGTGCATACATTATGTTGCATAGACGTATACACATCCCTGTCGTGTATTGCCCGTGTGTGTGTGTGTGTGTATAAACCTTTTATCATCAAGCGGAAGTCCAATTACGATCAATTCCTACTCTCGGTACCACTCAGCAGACAAGTGCTTCGGCTCCTCTCTTCTTCTCTGACATCGAATCAGCTCTTCGTTGGGGGCCGGGACTCGGACTCTTGCAGCCAGCCACGCATGCTTTGCTGACACCGCAGTTCTCTGCATATCATTGTGTGTGTCGTTCCACGCACAGTCCAAGCACGTTAGAGACGACTGCCTCTGGATTTGGATCCCGTAATAGGGCACTTGGTGAAATCTTCACTTTATGGATAGTATTCTTTAATGTAGAAATGGAATAATACCATTGTACTGGAGAGCAAATTGGGTTTTGCAAATCCATTTCTAACATTTCTTTGAAATTTTTTATTTCCTTAAGTTCCCCTTGGTTGAGAATTAAAAAAAAAAAATTCTAAGAGCAAGAGATGTCCAAGGAATTTTGCTTATGTATTAAATTCTTGCTATAGGGCAAATCTCCTGACCCAGGAAGATTTATTCTAAAACTTTTATAAATAATCCCATCCCTTTTCATATACTTCTTCCTACATTCTAATTACATTTTGAGAAATGCAAGAACAGATTTGATTGCCAGGATTCTTATAAGACACGAAGGAGGCTGAGCTGAGCTGCTGAGTAAAGCCTGGCTACCTTCTCAATATTTTCCTCCTCAATCTTTATCAATGTGTCAAGCAGAATTTATTCTTCCTGATTTGATTAGATTCTTGAAAGCAAGAGGGATTGGAAATACTGAACTGCTCATTTGTGACTCATGTGGGGTTATTCTGAACCATACACCGGGGGTGCAATCAAATCCAGAAACTTGGGCGGAGCACCAACTTCATTTGGTTCTCTGGGAAATGAACTTGGCCTGTGGTCACCATAATTAGAGTTACTAAAAATTTACATATGGATAGTGTGCATAACTCTTAATAAATCAAGGCAGAGGAAGAGATGTCTGGACGATGCGCATCAGTTGACAGGAGTGGAAATTTTGGGTTGAATCATATCCCCACGGTGTAAAGTCACAGAGGGAAGCAGAGCAAGCAAGACAACATTTGCTATATTCATTCCTCCAAACTGAGTGGACTGTGAGGTCTCCCAGGCAGGTTCACTGTAGAGATGCCAAGGAAGTGTCAAGGCTTTTCTATGCTGTGTCTAGGAAAGTGGGAAGGGCCAGGAATGGGTACCAAGACAAGCCAGAATCCACCTTCTCCTCTTCTCTGCACTGTGCATTAGGTCTTCAGTGGCTCTATCTGTGGACAGATGCTGCTCATGGAATCTAGAAGTTACGTAGCCCCTGTGATTGAAAAAAAAAAAAACTTAATCTCTGTTTGTGCTATTCTGTGGGTTGTCTACTTAACTTTGTTTTGAGACAAGATCTCTTACAGCCCAAGCTGGTCTTGAAGTTGCCATGTATCTGAGGTTAATCTCGAACTTCTAATCCTCCTGTCTTCACCTCTCAAGTAACACCACACCTTGTTCTTGTAGTGTTGAGGATCAAACCCAGGATTTATGCATACTAAACAAGCACTCCAGCAATTGAGTTACATCCCCTGCTCTTATATTCTGTTTTAAACGGGCAGACACACCCTAAGTGTTTGAGTAGCATCCTTATCCAGTAGCATTTCAGAAACCATGTGAAGAAAACTCTAAAAATTAGATCCCCCAAGAGAGGAATACTTAATCACCTCTTGTCACAGGCACCAAGATAAACTAGGAAGGTTGGCTCCAGACATGGGTGGCTGATCCTGTAACCAGGGCTGCCTTTATGAGTTGGTCTTGTTGTCAGGCACATAGGCCTCATGTGCAGAAGAGGCCTGAACCTTGCATACAGGCATCATGTCTAGAAGAGGTCCTGATCTCATGTACACACACTGTGTGCAGAAGAGGTCCATGCCTTGAACACAGGCACCATGTGCAGAAGAGGTCCATGCCTCACTACTGCTTTGCTGTGACTACAGTATAGTTCTTGAAATTTTTAAGCAAGGATATTTGAATACTCTTTTTGTGCTGCTTCCGTAGATTTTATAGTCAGTCTTTCTTGTAATCCTTCCCCTGGTCTCCTCCCAGTTCCCATAAGTTTTAAATAGGCTGTTACTCAATTGATTCCCCCCTATGGAAGTACTTGGTGGTGGCAATAATTAGAGATCATGAACACTTGACATTTCATTAGTAATTGAAGTGACAATATTACTAATGCAACAGTTCTTTATCTTTCATAAAGAAAATGATAAATGACAATGTACGGTGATTTCTGGCCAGGCTGTGTTGACCAGCACTACAGGATCTACCTTTTCACTCTTAATTACAACATTCTCTCCTGCCAAGTACAAACTTGTCAATGCATCTTCTTGGCTGCCATTTCCAAGAGCAGACATATTCATAACCTGCCAGTACAGTGTGAGAAAGTAGGCTTGAGGATTCAGAACAAGGCTACATTGGACACCAAGGAAGATGAAGACTATCCCTGGGTACCAGGGAGAGGCTGAACCTGAAGAAGCAAATCGAGGTTGCCTGCATTTCGAACACATTTCTTTAGAAGAACGTTTTAGAGACAGAGTGTGGTCCAGCTTTAGTTTATGTCTGGTCTGTGCGTGTGCACCACACTTTCACTTGCCCTGTCAACCAGCTGTCTTTACCAGTTTTCTAGTTTCTTTTGCTTAGCGCCTAGAAGGCAAAGGCTGTCTAAATCATTTAGCTGTGTCCACGTGTTGCAACACCCCACTTTAGTACCTACTGACCTGAATTCATCCTCCTCTCTGTGCTTCGGGCTTCACTCCCTTTGTTTACAGCAGCAATTTTCAAAAAGAGTCAACACAGATCTTTAGTAAAATTTGAAGCTCTACTTTATTATGTCTTCATAAAACTTAAGCCAAGTGAGCGTTAAGAGTTCTCCATGGACCTGCTTGTCACATATGCAGTAACTAAAGAAGTCCTTGGAAATTAATCATTTTTGTTTGAAGGAAACCTTCATGAGGAGCATAGAAGGGAATCTAAAGGGCAACAGGATAATGGAGTCAGGCTCCCAGTCCCTGTGGCCTTAAAAGGAGACTTCCTTGGTCAGAGTCAGTTATAAGCACAGGGCTTCCCTTCAGAAATGACACCTTTTAAGTCACAAAACTCCTGGACTATTGCTTAATGTTTCAGGTACGTGAGCACATGAGGTCTCGAAATTCTTGTGGAGCTACAGAAAACATGGTATTTATTATTTAATTGTTGAGATGAAAGACAACTGAAGATAGCTTGATTGGAAGTCACAATCCTATCTCAAGTGGCTAGGTTAAAGTCCCCAAAGGTGTCTGAAATCAACCTACTGATATGTGTTTAATGTTTTCAAAATTATTCTTGACCTCCTTCAAAGCTTATAAGGCAAAAATGGAGGTGATAGGAACCGTTTGCAGAATCTCTGTCCTCTGCCCTTTCTCCTGGCCTCCCTGGCTCCTTGGAGAGACACTCTTGTATGGAGAGGATAGTTCTGTGGACTCAATTGTGTTCCTTAGCATCAAACCAGACTCATCTGAAAGTCTTCAGAGCAATTAGCAAATTGTCATCTGATATTTTCTTCTTCTTCTCATTTGCTGACGCCGGGGCCGATGCAGGGAGCTGTGGCTGGGGTGATTGCAAACGTCTTTCACTTTCTTTCTTGCTGATTCTGAGCCAAGCTTTGTTCAAATACGGCTGTAGGGTTCATAGAAGGAGTGCAAGACAGCCTCAGAAGCCAAACTTACTTTCCAGCTCCATGATTTCCTCCCATTGGTATTTCAGGAGAGAACTGGCTTCCGTTTCACACTCCTTGGGAGGTGGCACTATCCTATCATCACACAAACTAAATTAGCTGTTATTGTCCCTCGGCCCATATTTTGAGGTCAGCCAATTGGAATTTATCTTTGCTAATCCTGGAGCCTGAGCTACCAGGGACCAGTAAAATGGGCAGCAAAGCAAGAGGTACCAAGTCTCCCTCCTGAGGGTCCTGAGAAGGAGAAGGGTAATCTCATGTCAAATGATGTTAGCACTGTGAACGGAATCTCTTATTACTAATTTTTATTTCTGAGAGTAAGTGCACTTGAGTTTGAAGTTCTCACCATTAGTGAGGGCTAATTTCAAAGGCCTTCTAACGTTATAAAGGCTGAGAAGACCCTCAAGCCTCTCCCTGGGAGACTAGTTCAGTTGATGTCACCACAACATATTTCTTTGAGAATTCTGCCCCCACCACTACAAATTACAATTTATCATCTGGATTCTGTTTGGACAAATGAGTGAGTCACCAGCTAACCATCCCTGGTTAAAAAAATGCCTATAATATGCCTAAGACTCCTACAACTGTATAAAACAGCAAGGGTAGATATGTGTATGAGGATGGCCCTGAGAAGTTGTCTGGAACCTTAGATAAGAGGAAGAGACCTAACATTCTAACACTTGCTGAGAGTATTTTGCTATCTTTAAAGTGTGAACAAATAATGCCATTTACACCAATACCTACTTCCTTTGGTGTCTGGATTTTTGGTTCATGCCTACAGAGAATACCAATGTGACTACCTCCCAGTAGAAATAGTGGGCACTAGATCTTGTTCATCTTTATAGATAATACTTTCCAGGTATTGCAGGAGGGATTAAATGTGCTGCATTCAAACAGGTGGGAGGGGACTCTTGAAAGGCCAGCCTTGGCCCAATTGGTCTCGGCCTTTGTTGGTTTTGTTTTGTGTGTTTCTGCTGTAACAAATCACAGAAGAGAGTATAACTTTGGGTTGAGTCATGAGTTGTAGAAAAAAGTGACCTAGGGGAGCCTTTCCATGAGTTGTGATCAAAGGACGTGTCTCTCCATTGTCACCCAGCCTTCTTTGGAGGGGCTAGGGTTGCAGTTCATCACGGTGAGGAAGTCACAACAGCAGGACCCTGAGGCAGCTGGTCACACTGAAGAAGCAGAGCAGTGAATGCTTTCACCTTGACCTCTAGAATTAAAATATCATGTTGTGTGTGATTATTATTAACATCTCCTTAGATAATCCACCAAATAACTCAAATAACAGTAAACATTTTTAATTAAAAATATTTCATGTGTGTGCGTTGTTGTACCTCACACATATCTACCCATTACATTCACAAAGTGCCCGTGGAGGCCAGAAGATGATGTCATATCCTTTAAAACTGGAGTTAGAGATGGTTGTGGGTGCTGGAAATAAAAAACCAGGACCTGTGGAAGCAGCCAGTGCTCTTTACCACGGAGTCATCTCTCCAGCCCCTCACAGTACATGATCAATTCTGAGAAAGCTTCAGTGTTTCATTAATTCTAGTTTTAAGTTCGTTTTTCCCACAGTAGTGAGATGTGTTCTATTCCAGCTGAGTGTTTGGGCAGCTCTTGGCTTTAGGATGCTTTCTCAGTGGATGGAAATTTCCTTAGGTCCATCACTTGTCTCTGCAACATTGTACTGGAAAACACGGGTCTGGATGAGTTACTTTCACAGAGGAGATGCTATGAGTTGGATTTTCTGAGATGTAGACATAAAATATGGTATCTGAGGAAACATTTTGGAAATGAGGAACTGTATCATTCCCACGATATATTTTTGTGATGCCGGATATAAAGAACAGTGTCCACATCTTTCAGATATTCACCAGAAATGCCATTACTTAAAGTTTTAATAAAAATCAATGGAGCTGCTAAGGGGTTGTTAGATTCAGTAGGTCACAAACAAACGAGGGACTGCAGTAAGGGAATGAAACTCTCCCTAAGAAGAGAACTCTTGGTTCTTGCCTAGTTATAAGCAAGTTATGACCTGTTTGCAGGTCACATGAGAATCCGTGACATGTGATAGAGGCTAAGAGGCCCTGGGATGTGCAAATGCACCTGGCTGATCACAGTTGGGTAACTCATGTACCAAGGGCAGTGACCTCTATTCTTCAGATTCTCCAGGGTCTGAATAGATGGCTTTCAATGTAGATAAACAATGTTATGCTGCAATGAACCTTCTTAAAATCAAATTGTATTGAGCTCGTTAGCTAGAATCAATGAGATTATAAGCATGGGCTATAGAGCCAAATAACAAAGATGCCTATTAATCATTAGATAGTGCTTAGGTCACATTCCTTCATTTTGAAGTAGTTTTTTAAAAGTCAGAAAATGAAATGACAGATTCCAATAAACAAGGTGTTGCAATAATGGTGAGATGAAACCCATCTCATGACTACGGGAGCTACAGAGTATGTCTGAACATTATAGTAAGCACTAAATCAAAGTTAGATATTATAGCCAATCCCTGTCCTTTGGGGAAATCACAGCCTGTGATAGACAGATGGTCAAGGAAACATAAGTAAATAATTAAATGCATTTCTACCCAACTCACTCTCAAGCTATTAACTAGAGTTCCCCACCTGGAGATTCTTTGATAGAAAAGGCAGTTTGGGGTCTCTAGAGATGGTGTGGTGATTAAGAACACATGCTGTTCTTGCAGAGGACTCAAGTTCAGTCCCATGCACTTCAATCAGGTTGCTCCCCACTATCTGCTATTCCAGAGTAAAGTAAAATAGAGAGGGTTTAATTTTAAAAAATCATTGTTTGGAATGCAGAGCACCTCTTTCTTTTGTGACTCAGGGTTTGACAGTGTTTCTTCTGCACAATTTTTCTAGCACCTCCCTTGGCCTCTGCCATTCCGTGAATAATGACATGACATCTTGCATTCTGTAATTTTAGATTGGGTTCAACTTAGTGGAAACTTGCCTTGTTGCTTTCTTATGACACATTACAAATAAACAAGTAGATTTAAGTTTCATATCATTTCTTATGGAAGCAATAACTCCTCATATTGATATCCACTCTTCTCTCTCACTTCCAGAAATATACTGATAACACTGACTTAGGTGTGATATCACTAATACCTGAGGACAGTGTGCTACCAGGATATAGACTATATGAATTCCTTTGAAAGTTCATATATTATTGTCCTAAGTTCATTTCTATTGCTATGATAAAATACTCTGACAAAAAACAACTTAGGGTAGAATTCCAGTTTTCAGTCCATCCTAGCTAGGATTTCAAGGGGGCAGAAACATCAATCAGTTACTAGACACATCGCTTCTACAGCCAAGAACAGATAAAAATAAATACACATATGCTTGTCGGTGCTCAATTCGCTCTCCAGCTTGCCCTTCCTAAAGAGCTGTGATTCCCACAGCTGGCCCCACACACATAACTCCTCTTTAGACTCTTCCCAGGAGATTCTGGATTATGTCAAGTTGACAATTAAAGCTGATCACCCAATGATCTAAAGACATGAATATTTATGGAACAAGGAAATACTGAGATAGTAGAACTAGAAAAAAAACAAAGGGTAAGAGATGAAGTATAGTCAGGAACACATGCAGAATGCATGTGGTAAAGGGGTGGAAGTCCCTCATCACCTAATCAGGTAGGGAAGCATCCTATATTTAGGATCATTCTGAACATTTATCAAATCATGATATTTGGAAACAAAGCACTCACTACACTGAAGATCACTTTGTGGCCAATGGCCATGTGATAGATTATGAAATCAGCGAGCTCAGTTATGTCTGTAATCAAGAAGGGTCACAGAATGTAGATTAGAAGGAGCAAACAGCTGGGTAAGACTACAATGCCAGTTTCCAATAAGAAGACAATGTTTTTATGATAAAAAAGGAAGTGAAGAACACGATGATGTTCGAAAATTTGAACTAAGCAGTGGGCTGAGAAGATTCATAGCAATGCTGTGGGAACAGGAAACACACAAAGATGGGAGGGATCTGAAAACAAATGTAAGGCTGCTTTAAGAGTAATGGAAAGCACTCGATCAGGTGTGAGTGGTCCAGACTTGGACCTTGACTCTTCCTCCTGCATGCTTATCAAGCCTCATGACATGTGATGTCTCTAATACATCATGATGACATCAACCCAGAATGACCTTTGCCTATCTTTTGCTCAATAAACCCATGTTTAGGGGTTAATGGTCAATGTGCATGTCACTCTCTCTGAAGAGTTTCTGGCTTCAATCCGGGTAAACCTGATTAATACTTTCTTTGGAGTCTCTCTGTTTATAATAATTACTTAGATCAGAGTATCTATAACATTGCATTCATTTCTTCATGTGGCTCTTTTTCTTGTAGATTAAAATTTTCTTATGCTCTAAGAAGCCAATTCATCTTTGTATATGCCTGGCACACAAATTTAATTTAGATTAATGGCCAATTGCATAAATGAATGTGAGGAGAAAGTTAGAAAAACAATAAACAAAGGAATCCAAGGAGCCTCATAAATTTAATAACATGATCAAACATGCACTGTTTGTCTCACCTGGGCTTATACTTAAATCATGAGAACAAAATTTCTCCTTGTGGGTTAGTCTCCAAAGATGAGCAAATACCAAATCATAAAGAGAAAAGCAAAACAAAGCATGAAAACTTTCTTCATTGACAAATTCATTGTTAGAGGAGAAAGTGCAGCCTGAGTAACCC
Organism: Peromyscus eremicus; assembly: GCF_949786415.1. Classification (NCBI taxonomy): domain Eukaryota; kingdom Metazoa; phylum Chordata; class Mammalia; order Rodentia; family Cricetidae; genus Peromyscus; species Peromyscus eremicus. The sequence continues at coordinate 122,332,343 of NC_081420.1, forward strand.
TGCTGGTACAGGCTGAAGACGAAAGAAAGAAGTCTTGATCACAGTATTTTTTTTCCTTAACATCAGAGATTTCCGAACTAAAAATAGCTCTCAGACATTTGAGTTGAAGTCCAAAAGTCCACTGAGCACACACAGTCATCTTCGGCAGGAGGAGAGACGAAGCTGCTTGTCTTGGGGTCACCAGGAGGCCCTGGAGAATTACCTCAGTGTAGTCGGCTTCTCTGCCTCCTTCACCCATCTACTTTTCTACTTTGAAGTTCCATTTCTGACCCGAGTGACTTTCCCAAGTGCGAGCCTTGGCAGTGGTGGTTCCCAAGGCCATCAGAGCTCTGCATTCCAGCATCAATCACATGAGAAGGTTATTGGCATCTGGACACTTTCTCATTAAAAAACACTCAAGAGAAATATTCTTAATGGACTCAAGTCCAAGCTGTCAGTGTGAGTCTTCAAGTGAACAACCTGCTTCCAACAGCCCCATTATGAGCAATGAATTGACTGAGCTTTGGTCTTAAGACCTACCTTGGGCACACCCAAACCTAGGGATGTGCTCAAGCTACTAAGACTCCACAGGGCCTCCAGCCCTCACACAATCTTGTCAGGAAGTCCTCAGGAGCAGGACTGAGTACTTAGTGGAGCTACCAACTCGAGCTTCTTAACCTCTATCACTGTTTACCTCTCAGAACCTATGCCAAGTACACATTACATAGAGCAAAGACAGAAAAGGAGTGAAAGGTACACTTATTCAGTGTGTAGACAGACAGTAAATAACACTAAGTGCCATAAAGTGTGCTAAGAACAAACTATAAAGACGACTTTCACCTACTCTCTACTCTCAAGAGCTTATAAACTGTGGCTTGAGAAGGGACAGGTAATAACAAAACATAACTTAAATGAGAAAAAAATGAGAGCTTCAAGTTATATGTAGTTGGATTTTTTCTTTACTTTTTTGGCTCTTTGCTCTTTTTGGGGGACCTACCACCCAGCTACCAAATAAATACACACACAGAGTCTATTTCTTACTTATAAAGGCCCAGCCTTAGCTTGGCATATTTCTAGCCAGCTTTTTTTAACTTTATTTATTCCATCTATCTTTTGCCTCTGCGCTTTTATCTTTCTCTGTTTCTGTAATGCCTTTCTTTTCTTCTTTCTCTGTGGCTTGCTGTGTAGCTGTGTGGCTATGTGGCTGTGTGGCTGTGTGGTTGTGTGGCTGTGTGACTGTGTGGCTGTGTGGCTGTGTGGCTGGCCCCTGGAATCTTATCTTGAGTCTTTCACTCGCTCCTTGATCTTCTCATTCCTTGATCTCTCTTCCCAAATTTCTCCCCATATTTATTCTCTCTGCCTGGCAACCCCACCTATCCTTTCTACTGCCTGACTACTGGCTATTTAGATCTTTATTAGACCAATCAGGTGTTTTAGACAGGCAAAGAATCAGAGCTTCACAGAGTTAAACAAATGCAACATGAAAGAGTGCAACACATCTTTGCATCATAAAAACAAATATTCTACAGCATAAACAAAGGTATCACATTTTTAACTAATATTGCTCAACTGTTATAATATAGGATTCCCATCTATCTGAGGGTGAAATGATTAAGAGAGAACATTTCCATATCCTCAGGAAAATTTGAGATGGATGCCCAAGGAAAAGAAAGGTCCGAAAACCCAAAGCACACCTAAACATTCAAACAGGAGAGTGGGTGGCAGCTGTCTAACAGGAGCACACACATGTGCCTTACCAGTAGCCATGCCACCAAAGAAGACATCTTTCCCTCAACCATCAATTATCATCTGTTTCTAAATCATTGGAAATGGTGGGTGGATCCCTTTGAGCCTCTCCTCTCCAGGCTAGGGTGTTGACGAGCTAATCCTGTGCAGATCTTGTTCAGGTAATCACAGCTGCCATGAATCAGGAGTGCAGCTGCCATGTCATGTCTGGAAGTCAGTGCCCCACACCTCTCTTGAGCTCCTAACTCTCTTTCCTTCTCCTGTGGTATTCTCAGAGCTGTGGGGCAGGTATGTGGATGTCCCATTTATGGCTAGACATCAAAAGTCATCGTAACTCCGACCAGTTATGAATCTCAGAAGTCACAGCTGCAAAAAGAGGCTTCTCTGTCCAGAGCTGGGAGCAGGACTGATATACGGGCATAAACCTGTATCTTAAGGTGATTTGATAGGCACCACACATCCAGTTCATACGACAACAGCAATGGCTTATCACTCTTAGCCATGAGTATACCAGATGTGAATTCTCTCCCAGGGACTATAGACATCATAGCCAATCAAAAAGCAGTCGATTAGTCACATCTACCCCCCCCAAAAAAAAATCCATAAAAATAGAAGGACAGAAGAAGGGAATTAATCAGGGGTGAGAAAGATGAGGGAGAGAGCAATGATTGGGGCAAGTAGAAAAAATACAGTATTTACATGGATGAAAAATGTTATAATGAAACCCATTGTCATGTATAGTTAATACATGATAATTAAATATACAAAAATTTTAACATATATTCTAAAAAATGGAATAAATTGATCATGCAGGCTAGATACTATGGGACTCCTAGCTGCTCCTTTTGATAAACAGTGAGAATTTGAGGCCCGGAAGAAGGAAAGAACAAAGAGAGATCATTTATTGCATTATGGAAGGCATAAAGTTCACCAGAAAGCCACAAAGAAAAAGGAAAAAAGGAGCAATGGAGGAATATTTCCAACACCAACCTCAGGCCTCCTTATCCATGCACACACATGTGCATGCACACTGTGAACATGATACATATAGGTTCACACAGTACACTCACACCCAACTCAGACCTCCATCCATGAGCACACACACGTGGATGCTCACCTGTCAACATACATACAATAGGCTCTCACACTACATTCACATACACACATACAACTTTAAAAATTAAAAAAAGTGTGTGCATGTTGATCTTCTCTGTTCTTCCTCGACCACTACCATATTTTTCTTACAACGGCTTTGATTCCTGACATTTCTAGGAAGAAATTAGGACAGCATTATATAAGCTGCTGGCTGTGTGCAGGTATCAGGGGAGTGAAGCAGCCTTCTGACAGTACTACAAGGTATGATGAATTGTTGCCTGGCTTCTCTCTCTGCTCTCAGACAGGGACAAGGCTTAAAAAGCGAGTGCAGGGCATCACAGCTCTTCTCCAAAGAGGAGCTGTTTGGGTGACATTCCTTTCTAGTTGTCACATTGCTTTATGTCATCTTGGAACAAACTGACAGAATCACTTAATCCATCTAATTCAAGCAGTCAAAATTGAACTGTGCAACTTCAAGGCACCTTCGGACTGTAAGATTCTGTGACTTCAGCCCAAAGGAGCTGATGTTGAGGGTGTGCAAGTGTGTGTTCTTATGGGACAATATGGTTCATTTTCAATCAGTGATAGTTGATGTCACAATTAGACAAACAAGTCCTTTTATTAGATCGTTAGCAATAGTGGGGGCAATTCTAGGGGGGACCATTTAGTCTTTTCTTTGTAGGAGAATATATTTTCTGTATGTAAGAAAAATCTTTCATGCTAAGTAAAAAAGAGATTTGGATAATATCTGGTAGTTTGGAAGTTTCAATACCAACTAGAAATGCGTGTACATTGTGTGCATGTGCGTGTGTGTGTGTGTGTGTGTGTGTGTGTGTGTGTGTGTGATAAGATTTAACAATAACACACTCACAGTTAAAATGAAGCTTAGCTGTTCTTCACTAATGTTCCAGCAGAAGAGAAGATAACCCTTGTGGTGGTATTGTGTTCCCCAAAATATTTGTGTACCCTAATAAACTTATCTGGGGTCAGAGAACAGAACAGCCACTACAGATATAGAGGCCAGAAAATGGTGGCACACACGCCTCTAATCCTATCACTTGGGAGGCAGAGATCCATCCGGATCTCTGTGAATTTAAAGCCACACTGGAAACAGCCAGGCCTGGTGACTCATGCCTTTAATCCCAAGAATTGAGCCTTTAATCCCAGGAAGTGAGGGCAGAAAGGTATACAAGGTGTGAAAATCAGGAACTAGGCTGGTTAAGCTTTCAGGCTTGCGAGAAGCAGTTCAGCTGAAATTCATTCCAGATGAGGACACAGAGGCTTCCAGTCTGAGGAAACAGGATCAGCTGGGCAACTGGCGAGGTGAGGAAGCTGTGGCTTGTTCTGCTTCTCTGATCTTCCAGCATTCACCCCAATACCTGGCCCAGGTTTGTTTTTATTAATAAGACCTGTTAAGATTCCTGATACAAACCCTTGACAAGCCATAGGAGTCTGCAACTGTATGTGTGGAAAGCATTTTTCTTTTGAAGACCAAGGACACTAAGGTGCATGCCAACACAGAGACAGTGTTTACAGAGAGAATCTGAGTTGGACTGGGCACTGTCCTGGTAGACTGCATGCTGGGCAGCTGTAGTAAGAGTTTAGAACATAGGCTGACTGTCCTTTTTAAGATTTCCCAATACCTGCTCCATCAAAATACAAAGAGCTGTGAAAAAGTCTATGGCTGGCCTATATGTAAACAAAACAAACATAATCTGGTTACACACTGTGTTAAGTAAAATATTATATTAATTTTAATAATATTTTACTTTTAGATGGCATTTTATCAAATGAGTAATAAATATATATTCAATTCAAACTTATTTTGATGGTCATTGGGCAATTTGTAATTAATTAGTAATTGCAATAAGTACCTCATGAACTCTTTGATGTTGGACACATCAGTGAAGAAACCATTCATTCAGAAGTGCACACCTTTATGGAGATTACATCAAAGTGAGGGGATTTGGTCAACAATGAAAAAAAAAAGTCAAATACATATTCTAGAGGATGATAAATGATGTGAATGAAAAGTCCTGGAGGGGTGTTACAAAGTTTGTGCAGATTGAAAAGAAGGAGGTTTCTTGCAATTTTCAGAAGAGTGGTGAAAACATTGTTATTAAAACCCAGGAAGATGCACCAAAGTAAATTATGGGCACACAAGGAAGGGTCTGTGAGGCAGAGGGGCCGTAAGCCCAAATGCCTGGAGGTGGGTGCTTTGAAGACAAATGTGAAATTATCTGACTTATGTCTGAGTAACTCTAAATGTGTGAGAATAAGCCAAAGGCAGAGGATGCAGAGCAAGGTCAGATATTTTAATAATTTAAACAGTGACCTTGTGTGAACAGAAAGGCAAAGGAACGTACTGTAAGCTCGTCAGAGATTTGAAACAGAGCTATCAATGGTTTTTATACAAGGTGGGGTGGGAAGGAGACAGTCCCTTTGAGGGAGATGGAAATGGACACTGAGAATGGGAATGTGTTCAGAAAGAAGTTCAAATTTTAGCATTTTGACACCTAAAAGTACTAAAGGAGACAGAAGAACCTCAGGGAGAGAAACATAATTTGGGACCTACAGATGGCATTTAAAACATGTATTGAAAGGGATTAGATGAAGTTGGCTTGCTAGGCAACAGAGCTGAGTCCCAGGACACCAAAGCATGGAGACCGAAGGAGGCAGAGGAGGAGGGAGAGGGAAAGGGGTGAGGCGTAAACCCTTCAGGACAGACTGAAGCGGGCCAGAGGTAGCAGCTGAGGGTTCCCAATGCAAAGGGGAGAGTGGCCAACTGTGACTCGCTCTTTTGGCTGTCTGGGAGATGGGGTGAGGGTGACAAACGGGACCTTGGCTCTTGCAGTGGTTCTCAGTCCTCCTAATACTCACCCTCTAATGAAGTTCCTGCTGTGGGGACCCCCAACTATCACATTATTTTGTTGCTACTTCCTAACTGTAATTTTGCTACTGTTATGAACCATAATGTAAATAGCTGATGTTCAGGATATCTGATGTGTGACCTCTATGGGGTCATAACCCACAGGTTGAGAATCAATGCCTCACAGGACTCTGGAGAGTTTACTATAAACAACCTGGGAAGAATATTAAGAATAGAAGACAAAAGCCGTGCATGGTAAACACGCCTTTAATCCCAGCACTCAGGAGGCAGAGGCAGGAGGATCTCTGTGAGTTCAAGGCCAGCCTGGTCTACAGAGCGAGTTCCAGGACAGGCAGGACTGCACAGGGAAACCCTGTCTTGAAAAAACAAATAAAAAATAATAACTAAATAAACAAATACATAAAATAAAACAGAAAAAGAATAGAAGACAAATTCAAAAAGATTTAAAAGATATTTGAAATTTTAAATTCTGTTTCTCCTATCGATGAAATCAAAATACATTTAAATGTATCAGGAGGTATACTATAAGGCACTATAAAGTATTAAACACGGATATAAATAATAGTCATTGTAAATGAAGCAAAAATAGCACCAAAAGTTGTGATGATATATTGTGTACCCTAATAAAATTTACCTGAAGATCAGGGAACAGGAAAAGCCACTAGATTAAACATAGAGGCCAAGCAGTGGTGGCACACACCTTTAATTCTAGCACTCGGGAGACAGAGATCCATCGTCTCTGTGAGTTCAAAGCCACCCTGGACTACATGAGATTGACTCAGTCTAGGAGAGAAACAGAGCCAGGCAATGGTGGCACACACCTTTAATCCCAGCACTAAGAAGGAAGTGATATGGCTGAGAGGAGAAAGGTATATAAGGGGTGAGGAGACAGGAACTGAAGCTTTTTCAGGCTGAGGAGTCCTAGAGGTAAGAGGTGGCTGCGGCTTGTTCCTTTGTCTCTCTGATCTTTCAGCATTTACCCCAATATCTGAGTCCGGGTTTTTTATTATAAGACCATTTTAGAATTCATGTTACAAAAAGGCTTCACAGGAGAACAAGTAAATAATTTAGATCCAAGCAGCATTTGGGGGGAAGATTGTGACATAATGGATGTTATAGAATTATTTTCTTTGATGATAGTGTTATTGGCAATAAAGTATAGGCATAGAATCATATTCAATAAGCACTATTTTATCTAAATCTCAAATATATTAGTGTACAGTGTGTTTGACTAGTTCAGTAAAGGTGAATGTGTATATATTTATAAAATATAAACATTAAAGTATGGAATGGTGCCTTTCTCAAATACTATTTGTACCTTACTTAAATAGGAAACATGGTAATTAAAAGCTAATAACTTCATCTGAATATTTAGCTTGGCATATTAGCATGCTATCAAAGTATACATTAAAAAACAAAGTTATGAATCAAATAAAAATGAGAACACATCAAAAATGTATTTAACTCTTTAATGAATGAAAATCAGCATGATTATGCCAACTCAAAAAGCATCATGAGCCGGGCGGTGGTGGCGCACGCCTTTAATCCCAGCACTCGGGAGGCAGAGCCAGGCGGATCTCTGTGAGTTCGAGGCCAGCCTGGACTACCAAGTGAGTCCCAGAAAAGGTGCAAAGCTACACAGAGAAACCCTGTCTCGAAAAACCAAAAAAAAAAAAAAAAAAAGCATCATGAAGAATGCAAAGTTGGTTCTGGAAGGCATCCTGCAACAGGGTGGTAAGTAAAAACCAAACTGAGCAGTGTCCTACAGGTCAAGAAAACAGCAACCTTTGCTCTCAGGGGTCAATCATTTCCATCCTGAATAGTCATCAGTGGCTAGAATCTCGTTACAGTAAGTACATGATTGCACAGCACGTGGGTCTAACTGTGAGAAGAAGAAATGAATGTATGATACCTTGTATAGAGATGCGATATTTAGGTGGCCATTCGAGAATGTACTGATGGATCTTGGAAAGGCACAGAAACACCTTCGCACTTATCTTCAGAGTTTGAGGTATGAACAGTTGGCTTGTGAGTATGAGCAGTCATTGGACATCTTTTTGTTTGTTACAAGCTTCTTCTTGATCATTTACACCTTTCAGTGTAAATGGCTGACACATCTAGAGACTGAAATTCCACATGGAAACTTCATCAACAATACAGAATTGGACTTTGAAAAACCTGTGTTTTATTTTCTCTTCTTTTTCACTGTTAGAAATCTAACAAGAACTCTATCTTTACCAAATGCTGCTTGCAGGTCCATGTTGTGTTAAAAAAACTCTCAGGAGGTCCTTAACATTTACGGAGGTTCCCAAACTCTCAGAAAATGACACTCCTAGGGGCTAGAGATGGCTCAGTGATGTTCTTTCAAAGGATCCAAGTTGAGTTCCAAGAACATCCATTTATGGTGTGTGTGTGTGTGTGTGTGTGTGTGTGTGTGTGTGTGTGTGTGTGTCTCACGGCAGCACTCAGGAGGCAGAGGCAGGAGGATCTCTGTTAGGGATCGCCTTATACTTGTTTCACAGGATTTCTAGTTCATCACTGCACATGCTAGGACAGCTTGCCTGGGATCTTCCAGGGACTCCTGTCTGCCTCCCATCAGAGACAACATGGGAGCAGTGGGATTTCAGATGCGCCCTGCCATGATCGGCTCAGGTGGGCAACTCAGTCTTCGATGCTTTGGTGCCATGCTCTTCACCCACTGAGTCACTCATCCAGCCCCTCTCTAGCTTTTTATTCTTCCTCTGCCTTGACACTTTTTTGTATACCACTCATTTCTTTTTCTCTTCCCTTCTCTGAGTGTCTTCTTTCTGTCTTCAGATCCGTGCTGGCTGTCTTGGCAGTGAACTTGAGATCATCTTTTGGTTTCTCTACTTGGCTCATTGGCAGTCTTTCTCTGCAGGCTTTTCTCTGCATAGGGAAGGTTCTTTCCCCTCACACTTGATCTTGGCATTCAGCAGGCATTATGTGAACAAGGACAGTATCCATTCTGTCTTGACCATTGGCCTCTAGTTTGTCAGTACAACTCCACTCTCCATCCCTCCCATTCACATTCTTATGTTACAGCCTAGGCAGAAAGACAGATTCCTGGTAAGTCCATGCAAATTGCTTATATTGCCAGAAAAAGTAGAGGCTCAGTATTTGTCTATTCCTTGAGATATTGCAGAGAAACAAATTTTAAAGATATCATTTCCGCTTTGTAAATGTGTGTGTAAGAAAAGTAAACAACTTACAGACAAATCCATGAGAAAATAGTCCACTGAAGAAAATTGCCAACAACACAGCACAACGAATGACCATTATTAGATTTTCCTCACCCGTTCACTCACTTCTAATCAATTTCCATCACAGATCTTGAGTCAGCAGTTTAACCTAAGCTTTTATAAGTTGCCTGGCCCTTGGCTAAAACCAGTTTGCAGGTACTTAATGGTTCCCTGGGAAAGTCCAGGGCTAAAAGCCATCTTCTTGGTAGCTTTAATCCAAGCCTGTGCCTTGGAGCACCAGTGGTGGATCAGGTCCAGTGGTTCTCAACATGTGGGTCTTGACCCTTTAGGATCGAAGGACCCTTTCATAGTAGTTACACATCAGATATCGTGCATATCAGATAATTACATTATGATTCATAGCAGTAGCACAACTGCAGTTGTTAAGAGCAATGAAATAATTTTATGGTTGGGGGTCACCACTATAGTAAAGGATTACAGCATTAGGAAGATTGAGAAACCCTGCTGTAGTCTTTGGTAAAAGAGCCTACATGAAAATGTGTTTCTTAGACAACATATTTCTTTTCTTTTTAATTGTATGTGTGTGTGTGTGTGTGTGTGTGTGTGTGTGTGTGTGTGTGTGTAAATGGGTGAGTGTGTACCTGAATGTGTGTGCCTGTGGAGTACACAGGAACCTACCTCTGCTCCCATATAAGATCAGGGAGTACCCTTAACTACTAAGTACTCTTAACCACTGAAGTGTCTCTCCACCACCCAGAAACAACTTTCTAAGGTGATCATGATTCTTTAGGCAACCAGGAGAGTGTAGTATAACCCACTCAAATAGTAAATCTAAATGGTGGTGGTTTATTTCATTACCTTAAGTACCATTATCAGATTCCATTGGAGTTAAATTAGATTATGATACGTAATTACATGGTAAGGATTCAAGTCATGTTTTCATTATTGGTAACATATACTATGAATGGTGAAGACATTGCCTTGCTCCTGGAGCCGCCAAGCCCTCTCTTTAATAGGGATAATCTCTGAAACATACTTGCATTAATTGCATGGTCATATATAAAACTAATTTAAGACGTGTTAGGTTCTCCTGACTTGACAGCTTTTTCAATAGTGTTGAACTAATTAAGAAATATTGAGCATATCAAACAACCTAATTACTACTAGAATTTCTGCTTCATAAGATGAAAGGAGGCTCTTTGTAAGTATCCAGGGACTTCTAGAAGAACCGAAACATCATTGAAGTATAAAAATTATCTTAAAAAGGTATGTTCTGAATATAGAATCTGGTCATAAGAGGCCAACATCAAAAGAGCTATGAAGGAGATTCGCTATTTGACTAAGAGGTATGCATAAGTACCTCAGAAAAATCATGGTTGTAGACTCCCAGTTAATCATAATGTCAAAAGGATGACTTGGAATAGATATCACTAAAGTAACCTAGATGTAAGAGACCTTAGCTCTTTCAGAAATGACTTCCAGTTCTGTCCTTTTGAAAGAGTGTTACGAAGCAACGAGAATGCACCCAAAGTGGTTCTGGGCTCCATCGTTTGGAAATTCACACAGCTAAAAGAAGGATCTTGATTATTTCCGGCTCAGAGAAACTGAGCTCCAAGACCAATATGATGTTTTTGCAGAGAGACTCCACCAAATTCTGGTGTTGTGTTCATTTGATCTGTGGCAGTGGAGGATTCACAATGCTTTTGTCCATGTGCATAAACCCACCAGACCTGCCCCAGAACTACCCAGTGTGTCTTCCCAGACTCTTCCTTTTACGTGTTTTAATTTTAAGTAAAGTCTGTTTTCCTCAGAACTTAATTAACTTCCTGTACTCACTCAGTTCTCCCATCGTCTACTGTATTTGTCTGACATTGTTTTCAGGCAGAATCTTCCCCAGGCACTTTAGCTGTGAACTTTAGCTCAGATACTCAGTTTTGCTTTCTAGCCGGGAAGGTAAAGCAGGTGAAGAAGTCTGTGTCTTGCACAGCACTTTGGCAGATGACAGAAGCGGTGGCAACTCATTCTACAGCCTCTCTTGCCTTGCCGTGTTTACATGTGCAGGAATAAATGTTCATTAGGAGACATCAAGGAACAGTCACTCGAACATTTTAGAGTTAAAATTACGCTTTGACTAAGTTGAAAGTTTTCTATGCTATTTAGAAACAATCTATGAAACCAAAGAAAATATATTAATTAATCGATTGAACTTAAGATCCTGGAATTTGGTGGGAAGGGTAGGAACAATGAATTTGAGGGGATAAAAGTTATTTCATTTTACATAGCATCCTGAAAACTTAATGTCACAAAATCTCACTCATCTGTATCCCCAACGCATATCTGAAAGCACATATCCCATAGACATGGCACAATTTTATAACTTTACACACAGGATAGCATGCTATGCCAAAGAATTAATACAGAAAGCATAACATTTCTCAATTATTACATTTCTGTTCAAGGGTCTGCCTCAGGCAAGGACTGGCCTTGGCTGGATCTAGGAATCTTGGTTTTGGAATGTTCCTTTCATGACTAATTTATAAACTGTTTGGCTTGCCTGCAGCATAGAACCTTGCAGTAGCAGCCCGTCTGAACTATTTGTCTGAACACTGATTTACTATGAACCCCAGCTTTCCTTCTGAGAGTCTGATGTTTTGGTAATTGTGGTTGATAGGAGAGTTGGGGGATACCTGTACCACCAACTTCTAATAGAAACTCCCGCTCCTTTACGAGCAGGCTTCACTAGGTAGAAACATGCTGCCCTCGCTAGAAGCAGCAGCTTGCTTTGAGCAGCTTGCTAAGTGAGGACTTGGAAGTACACCTCCGGCCTTCCAGACCCCGGAAGACTGTATTCTGAGTCCATTCTGCTGTACGTGCCTTCACTATAGTAAAACATGGCTCTGGACATAGTCAAGACCCTCAGAGGCCCTTGTGAACTTTCAGGTGAATTCCAAATGTACAAACCAAGGACAATAAACAAGATTTCCCATAGTCTGTCACTCTTGGAGAAGAGATGACAAAATTTTAGGCTTTATCACCCAAACTGGATTCCTATTCAGTGTTTCCTCTCAGGGAGCAATTTTGTCTATGAGGCAGAAATGAAAAACAAGAAAGCAGAGGTGTGGAAGAGAAGTCATCAAAGATGGAGAAAAATTACCATCTATAGCAAAAAAAGTGAGGTGGCAGCATGCCCGCAATTATAATCCCAACACCAGGGAGGAAGAGGTGGGGAAACCTTAGGCTTCACTGGCCAGCCAGATGAGCCTACTTACAAGCTCCAGGCAAGTGAGAGACCTTGTCTAAAAAGAAAAGAAAAGGGGTAGACACTGCTTGAGGAACAGTACCCAACATTGATCTCTGGCCTCCATGAGTACCGGTGTACACACACACACACACACACACACACACACACACACACACGAAACCTATAGTAACATCTTTATTTGTCTTAATGTGGAGTCCCAGAACAAAGTACCATGACTTGGTGACATTTGTCCCCAGGGTTCTGAAAGCCGAGACCTGGAGATCTGTGCTGCCATGGCAAAGATCTCCTCAGATACTTTGCAGCGGCACACTGCCAAGCACATCCTTCTGAGATGGAAGAAAGGCAAGCCAGCACTATTCTTTTAATAATAAACTAATCCCATTCATAAAGGCTCTAGCACCACGGCTTAATTACTTCCCTGTAGTCCCTCATACAGATAATTTCACATTGGGGATTAGATTCCAATCCATAACTTTTGAGAGGATACAAACATCCAATTCGCTGCAACATTATTTGAAAGAAATTAAGTTTTATGAAGCTATAATTCTTATCCCACAGAAGAATTATTTTTTATTACACTTCATTGCCTTAAAGTAGCACAAATCTCTTGAATTTAACTACAAAAAATAGAACGTGATATGTCCCCATGAAAAACATGTAAACCCTTATTTCCCTGCAGTGTTAGGACACTAGCTATTATAATCTTAAGAATAATTAATTTATAACTAAATAACTATTTTTCCTAAGTTATTAAGATAGGATTATGTATAGTTATATAAGTATATTGTATTCTTATTCAAATTTAGTTTTTTCCATTATGTGCATATATATTCTTTGGCACACTACATACATAACTTTTTATATTTTATGTTTATTTACTATTTACATGTGTGTGTGTGCAAATGCATACACACGAATGTGCACCCACATATGTTCATTCTTGGGTACCAGAGGACAGTTTGTGTTAATGGGTGCTTTCCTCCCACTGTTTGGGTTCCTGGAGGTCCATCTCAGGCTGTCAAGTTTAGCAGCAAAGTGACTTTAACTGCTGACCAATCTCTCCAGCCCAGTGCATACAATTTTTCATCACTGGTCTATTTGTAATCATTTGATAAGATTAACTATCATAAGTTCTAAAGCAGAACAGAAAGATGACTATGCCATCGTTCTACTGGGGCCTTGCTTAATAGGTCTGCTGGAAAATCATGTAGTCAGTGGTAAAAAGTAGCTCAAAGAAAAACTGTGTCTAGCTGAAGTATGCACCGAAATCCTGCACGTAATAAGGAACCTGACACATTCACGTAGGAATACTCTGCAAAGGGACCAGTTCTCACAGCAAGTACCTCCATGTTGTGGCTCTCCCCTCTACTCCATCCCCCTTGCCTCCAGTCCTTGGCTGGCATGCCCACTTCTGTGAACCTCAGTCTCTTCCAACAGCAAATCCAGACCAGTCACTCTCGCCAGCAGATGTGATATCACTGGGGATTCCATCACCTTTCTCTGAGTCACTATTCTGGGAAGCTACAGGTTCATTTCTGTCTAGAGGCACTACTAATGATTTCTGTTAGAAAACACAAGTCCTAAGGTTATGGATTTAATGTTGGACACTAACCACTTTTGTTTCTTAGAAAACACAAGTCCTGAGGTTATGGTTTTAGTGTTGGACACTAATCATTTTTGTTTCTCACTTAGAAAACTTTTCAGCATGTCTCCATTGATGGTGTAAATTCCCATTCTTTAGGTGCTACAGGGACAGCTAGCTCTACCTGCAAGCACTCTTCTGACTAAGCTGTCTGCCCAGCCCCGGGTTCTACAGGTTTCACTGTGGATGCTGTCATCTCTTATGTCATGCACCGTATGATATCTGAAAAGTCAGAACACCATTAACTTAGTGGAGTCGGATAAGAGGAAGCCGCATGAAGCTGAATGCCAGTGCACTGTCCTAACTTCCCCTCCAAAGAGAGTATGTGCAATAGACTATGGAAGGGAGTTATAGAGTGTGGCTTATCTGATACTGTTGGCCTTGACTAGTTCATAAAATCTCTAGACACTGAACTGAACTGTAATAAACTAATGAAAGAACACTTACTGTCCTTGCACTATGAATCAGAGAATGAAACCTGTGTAAGGAGCTAGCGACATCAGAAAGGAGACTCTTCATTCTGTATTTTTGTGCTACTTTGTGCCTGCTTTGGGGGACTCTCCTCCACCTCCCTGCTCACAGACAAACACTGAATATTTTCTTAGGAGCCTCTTATGTTAATAATGACTCTAGGCAGCTCTTCTCCTAATTCCAGCTGATAATCAGGCCAGAATATTCAAATGGGGACAATCAAAAATCCAGGTGCTGATTAGTAAAAAGAAACATTTGGCTCAAACATCAAATCAAGAGAAGAACAGAAGCAGGGGCTGAAAATTGTATGTTTTTTATTAAAATAGAAAAGTTCTGAATCTGAGAAAAAAGCTTGCAATTTACGGTAACATTCCTTCTTTTTTTCTTTTCTTTTCTTTTCCTGGAGCTAAGGACCAAACCCAGGGCCTTGGCTTGCTAGGCAAGCACTCTACCACTGAGCTAAATCCCCAACCCCCGCAATCTTTCTTAATATCAAATAAATTCAGTAAGGGAAGTGGCAGCCAACATCATGACGTTTGGAAGGGGTTTGGGGCTTTGTGATAGTTTCTGTGATTGTTTAACAGAAATATGTTATCAAAGTTGTTGAAACAGTACAGTTATGTTATTTGAAGGAAGGAAGGAAGGAAGGAAGGAAGGAAGGAAGGAAGGAAGGAAGGAAGGAAGGAAGGAAGGAAGGAAAGAAGGAAGGAAGGACTACAACATGAGAACCCCCCAATTTCTTGAAACTTTAGGGCAATGTCTCTACATTTCCTGTTTGTGTAACGAAGTGCCAGTCTCCAGGGCAGTGCAGAGAAGCCAGTCCCATGTCACCGTGCTCCCATGTGGCCCCTCCACGGGCTCCTTGGCGATCAGTGCTGAATGCCAAGATTGGATCTTTAGGCAGTTATTTGTTTTCTGCAAAATTTTAATCTCCTGTTGAATAATTTCTTCTTTGGCTCTCCAAAAACATCTCTAGCAGGCTCAAATATGAAGCAGCTCTTCCTTAAAAAGTGAAAACATGTGAACAAATATGCTAGTTGCATGACATAACTCGAGCCAGATTTTGAGTACTAACGTTATGTTTTCTTGTTCCAATGCTCCTCTTAGAGGCTTTCTCTTCATAGACCTTTTTCTTTAGAGCTCGATTTGCTGCTTCTCTCTGTGGTCTGCTTAGCTTGGGGGAAAGTTAACCAAAAGTGCAGGAAGTTTCTCTTTTAAATGAACTCACCTTTGTCTAGCTCCAGACCAAAGGACTGGCAGTGATAATCTGAGCAGACCCGATCACGCTCGTTATCATCACTTAATTAAAAACATGCCATTTCTGTTCTTTTGCTAGGCTTACACATTATAAATTCATTGGTCTAAAGTTCAGTCTTCTTAAAAATCATTTTGCCGATATATTTTTTGATGAAAATGTTTTATCCGTATGAAGCATTCCGATACAAACGAAAGACTTCCTCAAGGTAAATTTTCACTATCTCACTTCACATTAGATGTACTCAGCTGTTGAAGTGTGTACCACATCACTGCTGACAGTAGGTATAATGCTACCCCCAGGGTATCTCTAGACCTTTTGTGTCTTATGTGATTGAAATGTCATTGCTATGGATTCCTAGCTCCCATCTGCCCCTTGTGAGTCTCCATTCTATACTAATTCTATAAATTCTGTTCATTAAATGCCTTACACGAATGCAGTGCTGCAGTATCTGTCTTTCTATGATTGGCAGTTGTTCTAGTTTGCGTTTTTTGTGGCTGTGATAAAGCTCTCTGACCAAAAGCGACTTAGATGAGATTATTTGGCTCACACTCCCAGACCACAGACCATGACTGAGGGAAGTCTGGAAAGGGTTTATTTGGCTCACACTCCCAGGCCATAGACCATGACTGAGGGAAGTCTGGGCAGGAACTCAATCAAGCAAGAGCTTGAAGCAGAAACTGTGAAGGAATTACGCTTATTGGCTTGCTCTCAGGATCATGCTTAACTAGCTTCCTTACAACAGTTCAGGACCACCGGCCCAGCAATGCTGGTACCCAAGGTCAGCTGGGCCCCTTCCATCAATTACCAATCAAGACAATCTCTAACAGACATGCCCTTGGACCATTGTGTGTGGTATCATGTAGACACTCCCTTCTTGGTGACTCCTGGCTGTGTCAAGTTGATAGTTGAAGCTACCTAGGACATCACGGACAGCCAGCTAGGGCAACTGTGAAGCACCAAATAAGTGAAGAAAAACTGGGTAAAAGTCATGAAGAGTCATTCCACCTTGCAGTACAGATGGTAAAAGAGGACATGAAAAATGCTTCAGTATCATGGGCCACTAGCAAAATGTAAACGGAAATCACAGTGCCTACACCAAACGCCTACAAGTGGCTGAAGTGGGGAACTTGAATACAGCAATGGCTTGTGATGGCGAGAACCCAGATCACTTGTGCATTATGAGAATGAAAATGGCACAGTGACTCTGGCAGACAATCTGGCCATTTCTTAAGACTACATCATAAGGCACAGCACTGGGAAGGTGGCTCAGCACTTAAGAGCTCATACTTCTTTTCCTGGGGACAGAGTTGGATTCCTAAGACTCATGTCAGGTGAATCACAACACGTGTTACTCCAGTTTCCGGCTGTTTGATACTTCCAGCACATACCCACACATAGGCATGCAGGCATATGTGTAACTGAAATTAAGACAAAATCAAAAATACATAATTACATAACATACCACACACCTCAGCAAATGTACTTCAAGAT
This sequence comes from Peromyscus eremicus, assembly GCF_949786415.1. NCBI lineage: Eukaryota > Metazoa > Chordata > Mammalia > Rodentia > Cricetidae > Peromyscus > Peromyscus eremicus. Next base: position 122,349,398 of record NC_081420.1, read on the forward strand.
ATTTAGCCATATACATGAAAGTTTATATCTATAAAATAAATTGCATGTGAATGCTTATATCAGCTTTATTTTTAGTATCTAGAATCAGCAGCAACCAGGTATTCTTCAAAGAATGAACGGGTAAGTAAATTGTAGCACAGCCATACTATATAATCCCATTTGACAAAACAAAGGAATGGCTGACTGATAGGTACAAAAATCTGGACAAGTCTCCAGAAAACTGTAATTATGAGCGAAAACAAACCAGTCCCCAAGGATACATTCCATATGATTTCACTTATTTAACTCACTTGAAAGGGTAGAATTACAGAAAAAGGTAATATATTGATGGCTACCAGAAGTTTTTGGCAACTGGAGAACTAACCAAGGGCACCTGGAGGGATTTTGTGGCAAAGGAACTGCTCTGGGTCCTAACTTGATCAGTGTCGGGTGCTGGTGGTTGTATTGAGAGCTGTTAGGTACAGGACAGCCCTCCTGTGTCAGCAGTTACCGCTACAGGCCCAAGGGAAAAATGGTCTGTATGTCATGGCAGAATGGGCAGTCAGCTCTAAAAGGCCCCTGCACTTCATAAGCGACTCTTCCTAGAAGGTGAATCCAGGAACTAAAACCCCAAGGCTCTGATTCATCAAGGCCTTGGCTAGCTCCCAGCCTTTACTTTTCTTTTTTCCTCTCCCCCTTTGATTTTTTGACTGGCTTGCAAAGACAACAACAACAAAAAGAAGAAGAAGAAGAAGAAGAAGAAGAAGAAGAAGAAGAAGAAGAAGAAGAAGAAGAAGAGGAAGAGGAAGAGGAAGAGGAAGAGGAAGAGGAAGAAGAAGAGGAAGAGGAAGAAGAGGAAGAAGAAATTTTATTAGGTCGTCCTGAAACTATTCACCCAACTATCAGAACTCCCAAATCTGCTCAGATTAGCCCATCAGATTTGTCTCAGCTAGATTTCTGATTTATGTGTGGACAAGTAGTTAAGATCTGAGCAGACCTGATCATGCCCACTATAATACACTTACTTACTTAGAAACATTTATATGGGACCGCATTGGTCTTTTCCTAGGGTATAAAAACAAATAAACAAACACACCAAAAACTGTTCCGTAATGCCTCTTGGCATTAATTTTCATCACTTTTCACCACTTATTTTTTTTGATTATGAGATAAGAAACTCAACTCTGAGACAAGAAACTAGTAACAATATTGACGTGTAGTTTTGCCATATAATACCTTTAAAGCAGTGGTTCTCAGCCTTCCAAATGCTGCGACCCTTTAATACAGTTCCTCATGTTGTGGTGACCCCAACAATAAAATTATTTTCATTGCTACTTCATAATTGTAATTTTGTACTGTTATGAATTTTAATGTAAATACCTGTGTTTTCTGATGGTCTTGGGTGACCCCTGTGAAAAGGTCTTTCAACCCCCAAAGAGGAGCTGAATGATACCTGCAATCTCTATCCTTTCTACAACCACAGGAGAAAGGATATTATATCAACCTCTGGAAAGTTTAAAAATATCACGGCGCAATGCTCTCTAGTAAGATAGTATCATCGGTCCAGGCTACTAGTAAAATGTCAAACCTGGAAGAATGCCGACTTTCTTCTTTCAGATCAACCCAGAAGAGCTACAGGAGAAAAATAAAACCAAACAATAAAGAAATACAGCGAATGATTTGAAACCCCCTGATGGGATGGGAATTGCTTTGAACCCTCACGTGGGAGAGTGGCTTTTACCTGGAGAAGAAGCCACCAGGTGACACTTTGGGGAAGGGTACAGGTGATGAAATGGATGTGACTCTACATCCATTCTCCCCTTTGTAACTCAAAAGACATGGAGCCTTTTCCTTGTATCACTGCTGCTCAAAGCTCGAGGTCGGTTGTCATCAGATGTAAAATCATGACAAATAAGAAACCTCATAACTTCAAAGAGCAGATTTGAAAATTAAGTTACTTTGGACAAGATACTTTAAACTTCCATTTCCCAGCATTTCCCACTACAGATTCTCCACAGGCTGCTGAAGCATAATTTTAAGAAACATCAAAACATGCTTTTCCCTAGGAAACAGAGGAGTTACTTGGGGGAATTAAGAATTATTTTTATTGTTTATTGTATTGTTTTGCTTATTTTTTACACTCTGATACTGCCAGGCAGTGTAGTGAGTAACCTCATAAGATAAGAACCCCGGAAGCACAAAAGTAGAATTTTAAAGAGTTCAAATACTTCAAAGGAAGACAAAAACAGCACACTGTATCGAAGGTTCTGACGTACAAAAGGTGTTACAGGATGATGTTGTCATTGTAACATTAAACGGGTGCAAGAAAGTTTTCAGACAAGATTCATAAGTTATGAAAATTAAAAATTTGAAGTAGAATCATAAAGAAATAAATTTCAAAGAATGTAAAGAATATGGAAGATTTCATACTGAAGTGACCAGAGAAAGTCAAAGGAGAGAATTAAGGGAAAAGGTAAAAATCATAGCTCTCTGTACTAAAATAACACAACTGAATAGCAAAGGCAAATAGAAAATTTTCTAAGTTTTTGAAAGCAAAGTATCACATGTAAATATCACATGAAGAAATGAGCTCATGGTATTTTTTTTCAACAGAAAGATGAATATGAGAAAAATATATTTTTCCACATACTGGCGAAAGGGGCAAAGACTGAAATGTTTTCTAGAGGCAGGCATTCAGTAAGATTTTCATATCTCTGGTCATTTAATACCTACACACAAGTGGATCTAGACTTCAGGAGAGGAATGAGGAAATTATAAAAGGGAGTCTTGGTTAGCTGGTCAAATGCCCCTTTCTTCCTACAAAGAAACTAAGCCTTACAGCAGGAAAATGATTCCTTGGAAGGGAAGGAAGGAATCTTTGGGCTACTGTTCATTGTATGTAAGTTTCTTAGGGATAAAGATAAGACAATCCACGGTTTACAGTCCTTGAAATGTCTCCATGTGTATAGATTTTCCATCATTGTAATGATTATAATTAATAGGGGCAGTGGTTTAAATCAGTTTGCACTTAGGGAAATTCTGTTCTGTGATTTTTTAGCCATACTGCCTTGAGTCTGTGGCAAAGCACACCATGGTAAGAGTGAGGGAAAACAGCATCACCTACACCACAGCCAGGAAGCCACAAAGAAAAAAAGGGGAGGGGTGTTGGAGACCCATGACCCTTTGGGGCATTCCCTTAGTAACACAAAGAGCAAACTCCACTAAGCTCTACCCTCAAGGGTTCCACCACCTCCCACTAGGGATTCTTTGGGGAAAAGCTTTTTTCCATAAACCATTGAAGGGAATCTGAAGATCCAAACTGTGGTATCTGTTTATGGGTTCCAGCTCCCTTTGAAGTACAATCCAGCCTCTCTAAGCAGGTAATTCACACAGAGGGCTTTTACATTTTATTCAGTCTTCATTTAATTTAACTTTCAGTGTTGATCATGTAACCAAATATCTGCAATAATTTTTCTACCCAGAAAAGCCCAAACAAACAAAAAACTTAAAGTATTTATTGCATGACAATAATCATCCAAAGGGCAGAATTAAATATTCTCTGATTTCAAAGCTTCAGAAAAATTGCAGTATTAGAACCTCCCTCAAAAACTGCTTTGCAAAAGTATATAGATAAGAAATGGTACATTCAAGTGTTGGAGAAGCCTTATGAGGAGAGAATGATTAAAGTCTGGATAAAATTACATTCATTTTCAAGTTTCTTAAGCAAAATTAAAGAGGAAATAATATACAAATACCCAAGAAATAAATGACTGGTGTATTGTAGAATATTATTTTAAGATGTGTTACTTTTGTTTATGTTGCATTTGTTTAACTCTTTGAAGCTGTGTTACTGTGCCTGTCTAAAACACCTGATGGTCTAACAAAGAGCTGAACGGCCAATAGCAAGACAGGAGAAAGGATAGGTGGGGCTGGCAGGTACAGAGAATAAATAGGAGGAGAAATATGGGAGGGAAAAAAAAGTAGCCAGAGAAGAAGGACTCCAGGGGCCAGCCACCCAGCTACACAGCAAGCCATGGAGTAAGAAACAAAGAAAGGTATACAGGAATAGAAAAGGAAAAGCCCAGAGGTAAAAGATAGGTGGGATAATTTAAATTAAGGAAAGACGGCAAGAAGCAAACCAAGCTAAGGTAATAATAAGGTACTTATTATTATAAGTAATAATAAGCCTCTATGTGTGATTTATTTGGGAGCTAGGTGGTGGGCCCCCCAAAAGTGTAATAAACAAAGAACAGCACAGTGAATGCTACCCACAATGGGGAAGAGCAAACGGCAGAGCACAGCCCATGGGATGTGAGAACTGGCCAATAGTCCTGTCCCCCTTGAAAGACTAGTAGCAGGAAATAACAAAAATGAACCCAGAAACAGAAGGCAATATTGAAAAAAAAGAAAGTGACAGAAAAAAAACACAAATGGGAATGCAATAAAGCAATGTACTGACAGAATCAAAAAGGAAGAAGTATTAAAGACACAGTATCTGAAAATTCATAGAATGAGTGTCAATAAGACAACATACCAGGCCAATGTTAACAAAAAAAAAAAACTATGCAAAAAATGAATGTGGGATAAAATGGTTGCTAACATAGAAGGTACTTACTGGTGATGGAGTATCATTATACTATGATACAAGTTTCAAAGACATCATGGCAGCAATATCTCTATATGTTTAGTGTGACAGGCCATTGAGAAGTGATGGAAACAGGAGATGGGGACAACTGAAGGGGGTGGTTTCTTGGGCCATGATCAGAGTTAAACAGTTTCCCTTTACCACACCAAACCTCCACGATGTACGGCTTCATCCCGAAACAATCTCTCTCTGATATTTTGGCCTAGCAAGGTAGAATTGAGTAACACAATGGAAACATGTTTATGTGTAAGCACATGCATTCACACATAAATTAAACGACAGATTTTGACCCAGGAAGATTGATGGCTGGAGGTACTAGGAGCTCATGTCTTGCGGGGAGTGGTGAAATAGAGAGATCAATGAATATTCCTCCCCTTTCTAAAATGACTTGGGGTTGTAGATGGTAAAAATATTCCAGCTTTGCAGGAAAATTACTCATCACTAAGAGTCATCCTAGTGTGTTTATAAAACAGAATTCTGGATCTTTCCCCAGAGCTTCTCATTTGTACTGTCTGGCTTACAGCCCAGGCTTCTGTATTTGTGACTTGTGCCCTCAGAGCAACGTGATGATTAGACAAACTTAAGAAACATTACACTGTCAGCTCCAAAGCCTGAACTCCATGCACATGTTACTTTGGCGTGGTTTTTACTCTTTCCTGTGAGACTTATCTGATGTCCCACTCACTCAACAGTGACAGGCAGTTCTCATTCATTGCCCATATCCATTTAAGGCAACTCTCTCTCTCTTACACTTGTGCCTTGAACCACTATGGTAAAAATACCTAGTTCAGGGAGTTTTAGAGAATGCAACAAACTGGCATATATAAAGACCTTAAACAGAGCAGAGTAAGCATAGAATGATTTCACTTACCGTAATCATTAGTTCATATGATAAATACATTTTACTTGCCTAATATAATAACTGATTTAGAAAAATTATTGTCATTATTCTTCTTGTGCCCAAACTCTTTATTAGTTGGATTTGCAGCCGTTTTCATGGAGAGATGGAGACCACTTCTCTTACAATTGAAATTAGGGTGGTCTGGTCAATTGTTTTAGGCAACAAATGTAATGCAACAGTGTTAATTCAGAATCTAGGTACCAAGAAGCCTTGCATACCTCTTCTTACCAGCAAAAACACACTAGCTTGATGAAAGGTGAGACACCTATAGTTAGCTTGATGAAAGAGAAGAGGCCCAATGGGTGCAGTTGACTCAGGGACAAGAAGTATGTTCCTGGGGCAAGACGAGGTGGTTCCCTGTGACTGGTCCAGGAGGAAGGGAGCACATGCATTAGGATACAAAGACTCTACACAAACTTGGATATACCTAGTTTTTCTTAAGAGAGTATCAGAGACAGGTACATGCTAGTTCTAGGGTCTGGTTGTATGCTGCTGAGTCTTTGGCATACTTGCAGTGTGCTGGGAAACTAAGCAGGGAAATTAACAAGGGCTATATTAGGGCAGTGTTAGATGTTGCACCTAAAGATGGCAGCATTCTTGCCAAACTAAATCTACACATTTACAAAGGACACATTTTAACTCCACTGTAGATGAGTCTTTGAATTGCAGCATTAGAATTCTTGAATATACTGAATCATTCTTTTCTTTCCAGGAATAGTAAATAAGACAAAATGCAGCACTCACAGATCCCATTCTAGATGTTAAGACAGGCAAGACCACCCTAATATGAAAGTACAGGACGACCACAACATCGTACTTAGGGCTCTCAGCTTCAACTTCTAAGCTTGAAAAACTTTGTAACAATCTGTAATATAATTTATCTGAGAGATGAGTTTGGCTACAAGAGTGAGCACAGTAGTATTATATTCTCTAGTTGGTGTATTGATAAAATGGGGAAGGAAACAGAAAAGTTTCCTGTTTAATTTATTCCACCAGCTGATACATTATGAATATGAAGTGTGGTCCCATTTCATAAAGCTGCTGCCATCCATCTCAAGGAAGTGAGAGAAAGGCTCTGACCTTTAGGAATACAATAAATTTATAGAAAACTAGTCCTCCAGGCGTCCACATTGAAAAGTGCACTCTTATCTATAAATGACAGAGGCAAGACACACTCTTAACTCAAATAATAGCTGTTCCCTCCTGAAAACTGCAGAACTATTCTGGGACTATAAAGAAGTCCAATTGTGAGAAGAGCTGTGGGTGAATTTAGTGAGTTATTTAGATTGGACTGTGGGAGTAGAGATATGCCTTTTTCTCCTGAGTACAAATGCAATCTCAAACAAGCACATTTATGGGTATGGAATGTTGGAAGTTGTAGAATTTGGTCCTGATGCTCTTGTCCTTAAATGGTATGTAATCACTTCATTAAAGTGAGCCAGTTCATACTTAGTGGAATAATTCTTTCTTTTTTGCTTGGCTCTATTAATTCACTGCATGGAATAGTTCTTCCTGCCTTTTGATTAAAACTCTGGTGAATTTTAGACCTTCTGCAATCACTGTAATGTGTGAAATAATAATCGTCTTTTTAAAAGTCCCAGAACATGTAGTCAATGTAATTATCATATCTATCCAGTCTTCATCAGATGTTAGCTTCCTTGACCAACTTATTAACAATTTCAGACTTCGTTTTCACGCCACAATGAAGACATTGATTTTTTCTGCCTTCTGAGCAGTAATTTTCTGATTTTATTTATTTACTTTGCTTTCCTTCAAGAGTAAGTCCATTGAGGGGCAAGAATTTTTCATTTCCATTTTTCTTTTTCTGGTGTGTGTGTGTGTGTGTGTGTGTGTGTGTGTGTGTTTGTGTATTCAATGATTTATTCCTTGAACCTGAAAGGGTGGCAAGCACAACATCAATACTTAACAAATACTTATTGAGTGAAAGAGTTAGTCAGACATCTGGATTCTCATACAGTTTGAAGCTTGTCTGCTCTCTCAGTCTGGGTAGACTACAGAGAAGAAATGAGGAGTTGAAGAGGAAATAGCTTCACTTACTGACTTCCTTTACACATCAGGTTTTACCTATGGCTTCAAAAATCTGCTGCACAGCAGGATGGGAGGCAGGTGAATACAGAATTATTTACGGTTATCAGTTTTCATGAGAAACAATTTTAAAACAACTGTGACAGACGCTCCATTTGTAATATTTTCCATTGAGTGGTATTTTAAAAGATACTCATGTTGATGGTGTCTTGACTGACAGGTTGATTGTTGTATTAAGTAGCTTCTTCATTCAAATGTTTTATGACTCAGAATAAAATAATTTTATAAAATATTTTATCACAAACAAAATAATGAAATAACAGATATAAATACACAAAATACCTTTGCTCTTTATTTTACAAACACTCCCTATCAAGTCATCAACATTAGTAAGTTTTTTCCATAACTTTCTTTTATTTGTATAAATGCATGCAAAATATGCAAATATGGAACACATTTTGCATATTTATATTTATTTAAAACTGTTTTCTGATTGACAAATTTATGTATGTCATAGCTAAATTTTATTCAGAGACAATTGCTGTCTTTAATTTGAATATTTAATTTCATAAGCAAACTTTGCTTTTAGTTTCTTGTCTCTTAACATATTTTTTAAGTGTCTTAATCTTTTTTTAATACTTGGATAAACAGTAAGGGATCACTTTAAGTCCTTCAGATAGAGACTCAATTAGGCAAACATAATATTCATTCTTAGACATTAATTAGTATTCAGGCTAGATCATGAATTAAAATCATCCTTTTCTGATTTTGGTTCACTCTGATAGTGTAAGTTTTGATTTCAGCATGGAAGTTTCCCAACAAACAGGATAGAATTACCACATGATCCAGTTCTGCCATTCCTGAGTAGATACCCAGGTATTCTAAGTACTACAACAGAAATACATGTAAATCCATGCTTGTTGTTGCCTTATTCGCTATAGTTAAAAACAGAGATGAAGAAAATGTAGTACATGTGCCCACTGGGATTTTATTTAGTTGTAAAGAAAAGTTAAATCACGACTTTTGTAGGAAGAATGATGAAATTAGAAATTACACTAAGTTAAATTACACAGGCATAGAAAGACAGAAATCACATTTTTCTCTCATAAGTAGACATTAAATTTTAATTACACACACACACACACACACACACACACACACACACACACACACACAGTGGGCTTAGGTACAGGACATAAAACTAGAGTGGGAACTGAAAGGTAAAAAGGCAGTAAGATGTGAGGACGAAGAAGAATAATCTCGAACAATAGGAGATGTCTGATTTATAAACATCCCCAACCATCCATTTCTCTGTTCCCATGACAATGTAACAGTGGCTAAACAAACTTCACTCTGAGGCCAGATATTAGGTATCACTATACTTCTCTTTAATGCTTTCCTCGATCCAAATGTAGCATTTAGATCTTCCCATTATATAAATGGATTCCCTCTTGACATCCATGTTTTATCAAATACTCCTATTTAGCATGTTGAATTATGAGGATAATATGGGGTGTCTGACTGTATTCTCAGAACTCAAAAGGGACTGAGTCAAGGTCATGAGTTTCCTTGGCTATGAGACCCTGGTTCAGCCTCCACCCACCCCAAATGTGGAATTATTTTTCAATTTTGTTTTGGAATTTTATTATGTTTATGAGTTATATTTTATAGTTTTAGTTGTATAACTGTTTTTATTGGATTTATTCCCAGGAATCTACAGATTTTGTTGTTAATGTGAACATTGTTTTATTTCTACTTTCAAGAGTTAAATGTCTAAGCTAGAGAAAGCCTATTAATTTTGTAGTTTTCCTTTCTAACAGCCATCTATACACTTATTTTATTTATTCTGAGAGTAATTGTGAATTTCTTGACTCGTAAATAATCATATCATCAATCAAAATCAATAATAATAACAATAACTGATTTCCTTTCCAATGTTTACAAACTGCATTTGTTTACTAGTAGCAGATGTTTCTAGTGCCTGGTTTATAATTTTCATTGAAATTATTTCACTCTTCTCTTTAGAACTCGGTTAAAAGACAATCTCATGTGTTCAAGTCTCCCTGAACTTTAAAGTTTTAATAATCTAGCTTATAATTTGAATTTCAAATGTGTTTTAAAATTCTTTTAGTTTCTTAGCAAGAACTTGGTAAAATATTTAAATTCCTATTATTTTATATATCAGTATTTACATAAAATATTTTATTGCATCTTTTGTAAAAGTTAAGATCAGAGAGAGGATATTAGTACTGAAACTGTGTTGCATGCAAGTGTATCCTGATGGCATCACACAGTCCATGACCTGAAGATAGAGTGCCCTCCAAGTGGAAAGGTGGGTCATGGTTACAAAGCCATGTTGAAGCTCCCCTGCTTCCAGCTTGGAAAAAGATGGACCGTTTGGTAGCTTGTTAAGTCTAGGTGGAATGGACAGCTGTACGGAATTTGAAAGAAGAAATTCAGAACTCAAATCACTCCTCTGCCATTTCTTTAAAGACAGTCACTAGCCCACAGAGGCTCAGTTTCCTATCCATGAAAATGAGATAAAAATAACATCTCAGATGATCACTGGGAAAATACATAAGATCACACACAGCCTCTGGGTTAGGTATCATTAGGCACTCAAGGAACATTTAGGTCCCAGTCATCCCAACAGAGTGCAGATATTTGCCTTAAGACAGTAAAACTAATTTGAAATTCAAACCTCACATTTCTCCTGCAGGGAATAAGAACAATTGGAAAGACAGCACCTTCTCCCTCCAGCCAAGCGTGTCTGCTTCCAGTTCTATGTTCACTCTTTCTCTCCAGACACACATGCAGAGTTGAAAGTACCTCGAACTTGCAGGTTTATGTCTCAAAAATATTCTTTAGACTTTGATGAGCAGGTACTTTTTTTTGGCTTGTCCCTCTCTGTAAGATGTTAGGAATCATTGGAGTCTAAGACTTGAACTCAAGAGATAATCAGGTACAATGTAGAACAAAAATTCACAGTAGCTGAGGGACATAATTAAATTTTGATTAATCTGGTATCTTAGTGTGTCTTAGAGTGAGGCAGACCTCCTTACAAAATGATTTATCACTTAACATGGCACTGTGGGAAATACGCAAGTCTCCATCTGAAAGGGAATTGTAGAGGCAACAGAGCCACACTCCCCTCCAGGCACAGAGGTTCCTAACGTTGTCACTACTGAAAGTTCTCTCCTTTTGTTTTCTTTTCATCCTTTGACTGCAGGGCTTGGACCTTTGTATTGAACGCACAAAACATGAAAGCTTGTTTCTCAAACATAATTCATCACAGGGCCTTGGCTTAACGTCATTGACCGAAATTTGATTTTTGTCATCACAAATTATGAACTCTGTACTTCAAAAACCTGGTATTTATATTGCAGATAAGTATGAATCTTGTGATCTCTTGTAAAGTTTCTCATCATACAGCCAACTGTTATCAGTCCTGTGGTTCTTTTTTTCTAGGTGTATAATTAGACGAATCCCACCTAAAGGAGCCATGGTGTTCAAAATTATTGACCAGACAAGTATCACCAACATTATTGGAAATTTTTGATAGAAGTGAAAAAAATGTGAGCTCCACTCCAGATGTAGTAAGCCAGAAATGTAGTAATCAGAGTTTGAAAGGCTCCATGTGTGAGAATGTGCACTAAAATTTGAAAATTACTGAACTAAATAATAAAGCAACAAATTTAAAAGTACTTGCAAACTAATAAACATGTTGTATGGTGACTCAGCACTTCAAAATTATAGCTGATATTCATATGTTTTAAAATCTATTATCCATTTTAAAAATGGATAAAGAAGTTTGATTAGTCTGTGACTGTAAATATCAGTCACCAGTTTGATAGTATCTAGAGTTGCCTGGGGATGGGAATCTGGGCATGCCTTTGAAGGATTATGTTAATTAGGTTCACTGAAGTGGGAAGTCTTGCCCTCTGTGAGAGGAGCCATTCCCTGGGCTGGGAGCCTTGCCTGACCACATGAAAAGGGAAATGTGAGCTGTGAACTGGCACTTTGCTTTCTGCTTCTTACTGTAGAAGCAGCAAAACCAGCTCCTCTCAGCTCCTCCCAGCTCCTCCCAGCTCCTCCCAGCTCCTCACAGCTCCTCACAGCTCCTCACAGCTCCTACTGCTGCCTTCTCTTCCCCATGTCATAGGCTGTAATCTCAAACTGTGAGCCAAAGTAACAGGAAATGTCACAGAGACAGGTTCCAAACACAAAAGAATTAGAACACGGAAGTGTTCTTTGACTTATTTGATTGGTATACTGTGTTGAAATATCACAGTCACAGCAATCAAAAGTTCCGTGTTCAAGGAGCTGGGACTGTTAGCTGACTTGACCATTACATATAGTCTACAGTTACTAAACAGATGTGGACAACTGAAATAATTTTAAAACAAACAAAGATAAAGAAAATTGCCAAGAGACCATCCTTATATGCTGTGAGAACACAGTAAAGAAACCACCCAAATGGCCATTCCATGGTTAGGTGGAAAGTTTCGGGGGGGGGGGGGGAAGCATCTGGAAGAGTCCAGAAGAGAGAGAAAGAAGCAGCCTAGCCATGGCCAGCTTGTGGAAAGGTCATGGAGGTATAAGGACAATAAGTAGCTGAGGGGAGGCAGGCCTGTGCACTGGAGCAGCCAGGAAGTTTAGGGTATAGTAGGAAGTAAGAAGGGTCAGCAGGCTAGTAGGGACTTGGAAATTTATAAGAGGTACATATGAGTAGGGACTAAAGGAGTCTGGAGGCTTACATGGGCTTTGATGTGTAACCACAGGCATACCCAAGTAAAGTGGCCTTTCTGGCAGGCAGAACCCCTTTGCACAGGTTCCCAAGGAACACTGATTGTTGACTTTTATCTCTATGCCAACAATTCTTTTATAATCTAGTTTGAGCTGAGTCAAAATTGTCATCTTGGACCTAGTCAGTGGGCCTGCCCTTTGGGTGTGTTTGAAGATTTTCCCTTTGGACCAAATGCATATCTTTGGGTTAGTGGGTCAGTATGGACCACTCTGTGGGAAGCAGTTATGTCACAAAGTTCTTTATTAAGTGTCAATCACATAGACCAGGAAGTCCAGGTGCCTTGTGAGAAAGAAAGTATAGCATGAGGAAGGAATTCTGTTCTCTGTTGATCTATTTCTAGGCCTCTCTGCCTACAGTGGCTCCATTGAACAGTAAAACCAAAATTTTCCCATCAAAGAATTAATACTTACCTCTCAGGGAGTTGTTGTCTCCTCTGAAAATGTAGAAAATAATTAAAGGTAGTTTTGACACATTTCTAGAAGAAAGTAAACTCAGGATTGCCCCGGTTGAATTCATGACCTCTGACTTCAATGAACATAATTAAGGTAATCCTCCAAAGGTCTGCTGCCATGCCTTTCCTCACCTTTGCACAGAAAGCTTGAAGAGGCCTTGGTTTGTGAGGAGAGGAGAATCCCCAAGCCTGGCTGTGAGGAACGGGCACTCCACAGGTGACTTGCTTGAAATGTTACCAGCAGACTCTTCATCCTCTCAGGCTCAAATCTTACACAAGAGTCAGCCCTTTTACCACCCTCTCTCTGCCTTCTCTGATGTGAGTAAGACACTGCCATTTAGGTCTGTCCACATGTCACTTGACACTTCTGAGTATGTAGACCCCTACCCACACTTCCTACCCATAGATATGGCTAGTAGAAAAGAAACAAACTTCAACAGTATTTCCATCTCTATTGTGAATTTTACAGTTTTCAAATCGCATGTGCCATCCTTGTGAGGTATGAATGAGAATGCTTGCCCTTAGACTCATACTTGGTCCCTTAGTGGTGAGGTTTCTTGGATGGATTAGGAGATGTGGCATTGCTGGAGGAAGAGTCTCACTGGAGATGGACATTGAAGTTTCAAAAGTCCAGGTCATTCCCAGTTAGTTCTCTCTGTCTCTCTGTCTCTGTCTCTGTCTCTGTCTCTCTCTCTCTCTCTCTCTCTCTCTCTCTCTGTGTCTGCCTCCTACTTGCAGTTATGAATGTGAGCTCTTAGCTACTACTCCAGCACGATGCCTGCCTGCCTACGGTCATTCTGCATGGACTATAACTCCCTGGAGCTGTAAGACCCAATAAACTATTTCTACTAATAAGTTCCCTAGATCACAGTGACTCTTTAGAACAAGAGAAAAGGGACTAAGACAGAAGTAGGTACCAAGGAGGGGGCTATTTCTGCGACAGGCCTGATCATGCTGTTTTATGGAGAAATACAGAAGACTGAGAATGTGGACTAGGAAAGTGGTTGAATGCTGTTATCAAGGTCTAATAGACAATTCTGAAGAAAGCTTGGAAGACAGCTGTGCTGTAAACAAGGGGGACTGTGGAGGCCTGGCTCAGGAGATTTCAGGGGGAAGAATATTATCAGCTGGAATAGAGGCCATTCTTGAGATATTTTGTTATTTTCCTACATCCTTGCTAGCATTTATTATCATTCCTTTTGCTGGTTTGCTTGATTTTTGTGTGTGTGTTATCCACTTTTAGTGGGATAAGATAGAATCTCAAAGTAATTTTAATTCTCATTTCCCTGATAGCTAAAAGGATGCTAAACACTAACAAGTACTTGCTGCCTACTTGTATGTTTTTCTTTTGGAAACTCTCAGTTAACTTACTGGTTAGCATTTTGCTTGATTTTGAAATTCTGAGTTATTTATATAGTCTAAATATTAACTCTTTATCTGAAGAACAGTTAGCAAAGATGGTCTCTTTTTCTGTAGTCTATCTTTTCACCCTGATGATAATTTTGTGCTGATATAGTGTGTAACCCAATAAAGCTTGCTTGGGGATCAGAGTACAAAGCCAGCCACTAGATTAGACATAGAGGCCAGACAGTGGTGACATGCACACTTAATCCTATCACTTGGGAGGCAGAGATTCTTCTGGATCTCTGTGAGTTCAAGGCCACACTGGGAACAGAGTCAGGCAGTGGTGGCACATGCCTTTAATCCCAGCACTTGAAATCTCATGTCTTTGCTTGGAAAGTACACAGGCCTTTAATCCCAGAAAGTGACATGACTGGGTGAAGAATGGTATATAAGGCGTGAGGAGACAGGAACTAAGCAGCAGTTCAACTGAGACCCTCAGGGTTGAGGACTCAGAGGCTTTTATTCTGATGGAAACAGGATTGGCTAAGAAGCTGGCAAGGTGAGGTTGGCTGTGGCTTGTTTTGTTTCTCTGATCTTTCAGTTTTCACTCCAGTATCTGGCTCTGGGTGTTTTGTTTTGTTTTAATTGTAAGACCTTTTAAGACTTGTGTTACATAATTTCTTTCGTTATGATGAATTTTTAAATTTCATGCAGTCCCACCTGTCAATTTTGGGCCTACGTGCTTTGCTCCTGGGTTTTATTCAGTAAATTCTTTCATGTATTTACATTCTGAAGTATCTCCCGGACATTTTATTCTAGCAGTTTCAGGTTTTGAATTAAGGCTGCTGATTCACTTTGAATTTATTTTCTGTGAGAAGAAATAGGCATGGATCTAATTTCATTATTTTGAAGGTAGACATCAATTTTTGCCAGTACAATTTACTGATAGGCTGTCTTTTGTCTAGGGTATATTTCCTACATCTCTGTTACAATTTAGGTGTACAAGGCTTTGTGGGTTTGTTTTTAGACTCTCTATTGTGTTCTATTGGTGTGTGCATTTTTTTTGTTCCAGTATCATTCTGTCTTTGTGTCTACATCTTCCCAGATCAGTTCCCAGATATCTTATACACCTATGCCCATGCACATATACAGTCCCCCATTCTCAATAGCCTCTGTGGAGTGGGAACATTGCTATTATTGATTATCCTACATTAATGTTCTGCGATTACATAAACCCCATAATTTGCATGAGACTTCACACTTGTTATTGCTCTTTGTGTGGATTTGGGAAAATTTATACCTGTATCCACTCCTATGGTATCATAAGTTATAAGGAATATTTTCACTGTTCAACCCTTTATACCCTCATCACAGTTTTAAGGAATTTAAGGTAAAAGAAGATAAAAGAATTTCCACAGTGTACAGAAGAATAAAAACAAGACGGGATTTGTCGCAGATTCTGATTGAGAATCACAAAAAATGAGAGAGAAACACAGAAAAGTTGGTGTCAATCACTCAAGGCAAAGAATTTGAGGCTCCTTGTGAGAAAGGGAACAGAGTACAAGGAGGGAAGTCCCACCCCTACTAAGTCTGTTCCTTGGCCTCTCTGCCTAAAGTCTTCAGTGAAGAATAAACCAGAATTTTGTTCACTAGACCCTTGTTTTATCTCTGAGAATTTGGCTATCATTTTACCTTAATAATCTTCTGGGTAAAAAGAAAAACGTGACTACCAATGTGCCTGTCACTGCCCAAGAGCATCCTGTGTCTGGCAAGAATGAGCATGATCTCTATCTTCCTCTTTCTTTGAACATTGTCCCTCTGAGTCATCCTTACATAAACATCTTTTAGTGCTGAGATAGGCAGGTCCTTTCAGAATTCTGACCTTATCACACCAAAATCTGAGACTGAGAAACAGCCAATTCACTTGCTCACTGCTTGAGGCATCTTCTCTGGCTTCAGGGAAGAAACGTGGCTGGGTTCATAGCTTATCACAGTAATTGTTTCTTGTGGAAACAAGCCTTCTGGAAGCAGCTGTCTGTCAGGAGAGCTCAGTTACTCTCAGCTTGAAGCTTTCCTAGGCTGGTTGCGTTTGATACACCTATAGATAAAAGGGTCCAGCCAAGAGGTGGACAGATTCTACGGAGTATAAGGAGCCCCGAGCCACCCTGGGTCCATTGTCTTCAGCTGCCCCTTTTTATTTCCCACTTTACTTAGCCATAGTACATCAGAAAATCCTAGACAGTTATTTCAGTAGGCTAGGAGTACAAAAATTTAGAAATTTGAATCTCTCAAATGTGATTCCCCCCCATCTTATGTTATCACCAGAATCCTATCCATTATTTGCTTAGCTCAAAAAAAGAAGGGTCTTCTGATACATCCCTGATGCTCCCCATGGTCCCAGGTCTCAAACAGAAATCACATGCGATGTGAAGAGTAGATTCCTGGATGTCATCCATAGAGATGCTTCTCCCTCCGACCGCAAAACTCCCTAGCCTAGCTGCTAATGTGTTTCTGAGAATTTTTCTGTTAGTCCCTTTAGATCCCCGTTCAAAGTCTTCCTGTATCAACTGTATGGGGTCTTCCTGCTGAGGGTGTACCAAGGGCTCACTGATAAAGAGATAAAAAGGACTGTTTTCACATCTTTATCTACATTCTTTCTGTGTTGCTCTAACATTCATTCCTTTCTGCAAACAAGATTGCATCAATCTACACTGGATTAAGAAAATAATAAATGCAAGTGTTGATGGTGTCCAATGCCAAAGAGTGAAGTTATGACCTTGGGCTCCAATGGTCATAGTCTCTGTGCATATGTATTTTAATTTATCTGCTCTTTTACTAGAGATATGTGAGGTAGATTAGTAAAGTATAGACACTATAACAAATAATGACCTGCATGAAAATCTTTCCAAAGTAAAATCCAAGTTAGAAAATAAATCTAGCCAAAGTAAATGTATTACCCATAATTCATCAGAGAGACTCTATACAACTTCTACAAGTAGACTTTGAAAGGGGTTCTAAATAGACTAGCAGGAACATTTTTAGATGAACGTCATTGGATAGGTGAGGCAGTGGCCAGGTGGGAAAAAGCACATCTCCCACCTAAAGAGGAAACAATGTTCTTGATAATGAGAACAGAGATAGGATCTTGTGGATCTTGAAAATGCACACATATTGTGATATAATGGACAGTGCTCTTATAGTAATATAAACAGTAGACTTAAAGCAATTTCCTTTCTCGTGGTGTTCATGTCTTCATGTATATAAGTCGGTGGCTTAGAACATGACATAAACACAGTCTATAAATGCCTTGATGAGATGGACTAGTCTCTTCACCTCTGGCCAAAGCAAGGGGCAAAAATGAACCTCTCTAGAGGAGAGTGTTTTTCTTGGAGTGAGGAATGGGTTAACCAGCATTTATTAAGCTCCACCATAGTAACTGCACATAGCTCTTCACTTACCTTCAGGCACTCAGTTAAGTATCCATAGTGCAACTCTTGCATGATGTAGTGTATGCTTTAAATAGTCCCAACTGCTAAAGTATCTGAGGCAGGAGGATTGCAAATTCTAAAGGCAGCTTAGATAAATTAGTGAAAGCCTGTTTCACAGTAAAAAATGGCTGGTGGAGTGCCTGCCAAGCATATGCAATACCCCAGGTTATGTTTAATGTGCGGAAGACAAAGGAAAGGAAGGGAAGGGAAAGGGGGGAGGGAAGGAGGAAGGAGAAGGGGAGGAGGAAGGGAAGGAGGACAGTAGAGAGGAGGGAAGAGGAATTAACCAGTAAATAAGTAAGTAAAGAAAGAAAAGGAATGTTAAACTTATTGTGTTTACCCTGTTTCTTGCTCTTTGAGGAGAATCATTAATTATAAAAATTCCTCTTCTGGTCCATAACCAACTTCTTGTAACCCCAAGGTTAGCAAAATACACAAGGGTTTCAGATTTAAGCAATTCTCCTTAGTTAATCATTTCTGAACATTTACTCTGGTCTCAGGGAAACTAAACCCTTCCTTCGTGGGCTCTCTTTTCTCTGCACATCAGTGTGCTGTTATTCTGTACAAAATGCTCTCTCTACCGTAGTGTACTTGGCAGGCTCCTACCTATCCTTCCATTAAAACATTCCACATCCTTCACTGAGATAGGATAGCGTATTCCATATGAAATGAAGATGCATGCATTTTTCCAAATTGGTTTTTAATCTATGCTGTCTCATTAAGTACTACAGTGAGCATAAAGAAGCCCCCACCCCATGATGGGGTGTGGGGAGAAAAAGGTTTCTTGAGACAGTCAGGTACAAAAGAAAAGAGAAGGTGTTCTTTGCATCAAATAAAGGTTACACATCTCCTTAATTACCTCTTTTCTTTTTATGGAGTACATGTGAATGATTGTCAGGTTCATCATTTGTAATCAGAGGCTGAAACAGATGTTGAAGGTGCATCTTAAAGTGATGTGGATCTGTTATAACAAGTTGCAATATGCTCTCCAAGGACTACTTACCTCCCACATTCTATAAACTCAGCAGAAGAGAGTTTATTCTTAAAAGCATTTGAGGTAAATTAAGCACAATGAATGCAACTTTTTCAGAGATAACATTTATCGAAGTTATAATAGGGCTTCCTGTGTTGACTTTGAGGTGTGCATTTTTGCTGCAATGTCTTTGATTAACAAGATTGCTTTCCTTGCTTATGTGATTTAAAGTGCTCTTACAAGTATTTGCCCTCCAAAATTTTGTACCAGTATGTGCCAATCACTGCTGAGACTATTCTAAAAGCAAAATTGGTACTTAAGAGAAAAAAAAAGTGAATAGGTTTCAGTATCGAGGGTTAATGGTAAAAGTCTAAGTCTGTTATTTGTGATCTTAATCTAGATGAGTGGAATCATAGACCTCTGATCCAGGTTCCTCTGACACACACAATATTTTGCAATTTATACATGAGTACCAAGTGTCTTTGCAGCATGGCCAGAGGGACTAGGAGAAAACACAGATCCCAAAGCTAAGATAAAACCATTACAATAGGTATCAGCTGGACAAAATTCGGGGTAAAGGATCATGGGAGAACTTAATTTAGTCTAATTCTGGGCTTTATATAGAAAATATGTTTATTTATCATTAATATGACTAAAATATGATTGACAATAAAAAGGACTAGAAGAATGTACCTAAAAGGAGAAATAAAAGACAAGAGAAAATATAAACTCCATCTACAAATGATAAAAGTATAGCCCTCAGTAACAAATAAGGGAAAATAGGCCAATTTATAAATAAATTGGAGGGAGAACTTTACATAAAAGACTGCAAGAATTGTTTTTAATCTAATCCAATTTTACTACAAAATGAAACAAAATACTGGATGCTATTACAATTTTGATGGAGACATGGTAAATATTTTTAAAATGTTTTGTACAATAGAGCAAGTGAATGCTATTCCATCTGAGATACTTAATAAACACTTCATTGGTCTAACACTCAGGATTGGTAATTGGCCCTTGAGGGTTTCCCAGAAGCTAAAATAGATCTGCAATAATTATCCTCAATGTCAACCTGATGAGCTCTAGAATCACCTGTAGCAAGGGCCTCCAGACGTGTCTATAGGAATTATCTTGATTAGATTAATTGATGTGGGAAGGCTTGCCCATTGTGGGCACTTCCTAGGCTGGGACTTTAGACTACATTAAAAGGAAAAAATGAGCTGAGTCCATGGATATATATATATATATATATATATATATATATATATATATATATCGGCGTCCTGACTATGGATACAATGTGACCAACCATCTCAAACTCCTTCCCAAGGATTTAGCAGGCATGATGGATTTTACCCTCAAGCTGTAAATAATCTCTGTAAGTAACAAAGAGAAAGTATTTTCTATAAAACTGGGATGCCTTTGAGGTGAGGAGGCATAGCTTCAGGAAACGCCTACCTAGCATGTAAGAAGCCCTGAGTTGGATTCCCAGAATCAGAATCACACACACACACACACACACACACACACACACACACACACGCACACACACTCACAAGCAGAGCACACAATATCCAGCTCATAACTGGATTTTCAGATATTTCTCCAATTCCATATGTTTTTGAACTGTAAACTATATATGGCATGTTTTGTGCAGTTCTTGACTTTTAATGAAGTTGACTGACTTCTTACTAAGGAAGTGGGTAGCTTTATTCGTTTATCCTAACATATCCCAACACTAAATAAAAAATTAGTACTTAAAAAGTACTCTCATTTAACAAAATATAATAACAGTGGGGGGGGTGAGCTAACTGTTCTGGTCACTCCCATATCTGGAAGAATGGCTGGGGAACGTTATCGACTATCTGCTCTCTCCCTCCCTCTCCTGTCTGCAGAGCCCTGTGTAAAGTCCCAGCTGTTACCCCAGCGCCCTGCCTGCCTCCTGCTGCTGACGCTTCAAATCTCTCCTTCCATCACATGTGGAAACTGCCACTTGTGCCTTTGTGGAGATGGAAATTTCTAGTTCTGGAAATGCATCATAGAGGACTTGAATAAGGCCTTGGGTATATCCTTCCTTCCTTTCTTCCTAGTCTGTCCCACTGTTCCATATGGCAATGTTCAGTAAGGGAAGACTTTTAATTTCAGTAAACATTTTCAGACACTAACTCTGGGTAGGGTATAATGTATCTCACACCTTTATCAAACGTAATCCTGCCGATCAGCCTTGCTGCCCAGAGACGTAAAGCTCAAGCTCCAAATGAAACTAGGTCATTGAAAACTTTCTAGTATTGAAGCTACATGGATAGGAGATGAAGCTGATCTGAGTAGTATGCTTTATTCTCCTCAAATATTACAATTTCTTCATTGATTAACATAGAAATGATTAGTGAGATGCTTTACTCTTTTGCGCTAATCTGAAAACTGTCCCTTTGAACAAGCCACAGTTCAAGTGCTACAAGCATGTGGCTGGTGCCGACGGCTGTGGGCAGCAAAGGGCGAAACAAGGAAAGGTTTCAGAATGAGGTAGTTCTGTGTATAAGCCCTGGTTTAAGCTATATTCTCAGCAAGAAGTGGAGGCCTT
Organism: Peromyscus eremicus; assembly: GCF_949786415.1. Taxonomy (NCBI): domain Eukaryota; kingdom Metazoa; phylum Chordata; class Mammalia; order Rodentia; family Cricetidae; genus Peromyscus; species Peromyscus eremicus. The sequence continues at coordinate 122,370,616 of NC_081420.1, forward strand.
TAAAATTTTCAAATTCTAATTTTCCAGTAGTTTTGAAATAGGATTAATCATATCTTAAACATGTTTGTGAAAACCAGAATATTTGTATATAGGATATATATATATATATCCATATATATATATATATAAGGATATATATATATATCCTTATATATATATATATATATAAGGATATATATATATATCTATATATACTTATGTACAGACATGTAGGCACACACATGTTTCCTACCACACTGGGACCTCAAGAGTTATTACTTCAAGAGGAATTTGAGGTTTCAGCATTTAAAGCATAATTTCTATTAAGTATGTGATATTACCAGTGCCATTTTATATCTTTGAAATTCTAGAAAAAAAATCTTTAGTTCAGCTTTCTTCACAGAGAAGCCTGTGCTGCACTGATGTGTGAAATGAAGCTTGTGATGGAGGGCCATCTTTAAGGTGACCTCATTAGCTCACAGTAAGAGAGATAATGCTCTTGTCACTTACTGTTAAATATTCATTTGTCTTGAAGCAGATCACCTTGCTCCTGAGAGGTCATAAGAAAAGTGACAGGTGATGCCTTCATTTTAGGGGAGGCTATCTTTACTAAAAGTCACGCAAAACCTTGGAAACATTAAAATTCATCCTGGAGTAAAATAAAGCATTTGTGTGCACATTGGACTTCAGTTCACATTCCCATCCCCATCACTCCAGGAACAGAAACAAGATGTTTTTCCTTACACCACTAAGAGTATCCACAAGGAGAACAACTCGGGGTTCCTCTAGAGGAGAATGCATGCTGACCTCTCTAAATGTTGTAAACAGGTGCTAGAGGGATAGCTTTGGGGTTTAGCTTAAAATCAAAGCAAAAGAAACTCACTGTCTTGCCCAGCTTGAACACGCTTCCCTTGGTTTAGAACACAGAACTCAAAAGCAGATGATACAGTTGAGCATTGTGTGGTGCATTTGTAAGATTTCCCACAGTGTTCTCATGCCCACTCTCTCATCTGATGAGGGTGGTGACTAGTGAATGATTTAGAACAGAGCTGGCTGATTCTGTTGGTACGTGTTACCCAAATAGTTACCAGTGTGGGGAGCAAACTGTTCTGTGAGCTAAGAAAGGCTGGTGGACAAGCTGAGAAGAATTTACTTTAAAATATAATGATAATTTAAAAATAAGTTGTTGTTGGTTGCTTTTTTACTCTTTACGTTTTTGATTCTTTGTTCTTTTGGGAGGTTCGCCATCCAGCTCCCAAATAAATCATACATGGAGGCTTATTCTTTCTTATGAATGCCTGGCCTTAACTTGGCTTGTTTCTTGCCAGCTTTTCTTAACTTATATTATCCCATCTACCTTTTGCCTCTGGGATTTTTCCTTTTCTTACCTCTGTATATCTTACTTTCACTCTTACTTCATGGCTGGCCGTGTGGCTGGGTGGCTGGGCCCTAGCATCTTCTTCTTCTTGTTTTCTTGTTCTTTCTTCCTTTCCTCCCATATTTTTTCTTCTATTTATTCTCTCTGCCTGCCAGCCTTGCCTATCCTTTCTCCTGCCTTGCTATTGGCTGTTCAGCTTTTTATTAGACCATTAGATGTTTTAGACAGGAAAAGAATCACAGCTTCACAGAGTTAAACAAATGCAACACAAAAGAATACAACACATTTTTTCATCATTAAACAAATGTTCCACAGCAAAAAACAAATGCAAACATCTTAAAATAATATCCTACAATAGTTTTTTAAGGATTATGTTCATAATTATTCATGAATGATTAAAGGAAAAACCATTGTTTTAAAAAATGGGGTAATTGGATACTTTGATCTCTCTCTTTCTCCTGTCTGGTTCATCCCAGATCCACATCTGCTCTGCCTTAGCATTTATCCATAATAACTTGCTCTTTAACAGGACAAAACAGAATTAAAGATCAACAGGATAGTTGACTCTCTGGACTACCATCATCTGCCACTCGCACTTTATAGATGAGATACAGAAACGGAATGGTCCTAACTGGAGAGAGAGAAAGAGGGGTTTCATTTTGAGCATCACAGAAATCTGAGTTCTACACCAGTATTTCTTTTATAGCATGAAACTGTCACAAAGGAAAGTGAACGCCAGGCTGGGGATGGCAGGGGTGTGACTAGCTAAACAGATCAAGTGGGATGTGTTCTTGCATTTATTCCCCTTGGCTCAATCATTCACACATGATAAAGTAAAGACAATAGTTAAATTACACTTTACTCTCAAGTCTTACCAGCATAGCAAACTGAGCTGTGAAAACGATGACTACCTCTGGAGTGGGTGGAGAAGAAGGGTGATTTATTCACATAATTATTTCAAAGCTGTGCCTTATTGTGACCAGAGATCCCACTGCAGTTTTTTTCCATTTGACTTTCATTTTCAATTGTTTTGGTATTTATGCATCATGAGCAAAGGAAGACAAGTCGTTACTGAGGCATTTCTAGGAAATTCTTCTGGGTAATTAAGTAACCATTTTTCTTTGAATTGCTGCAGAATCACACTTCCATGGTTCCTTTGAAATGGATCGGATGATCACTGGTTAAGGAAACAAGCAGCTGGAATTCTGAGTGTCTCATACAGAACAGGACCCTCTATACCACTGTTTTATTTTAGGGATCCCCAAATCTGCAGGTGCCTTGGGGAAGGGTTTTCAGGAAAAAGTCATTTTGTGTGAGATGTGCGATACTGTTTGATCTGACTCCCAGGTCTTTGACACTCTTTGTGCTTCCTGGGAACAAAGGGAGGTTATTTTTTATGACATGTGAAGGTACAAATATTTCTGTGCTCTGAAGGGAAAACACACATGTAGGTGTTACAGTCCCTGAGTCATCCCTCAAAAGACCATTCCCATACTCAATCAACAAGAGTGTTTATTTCTTGAGAGTAAATATTCCAGCATAGAGTGTCAGCCATGTGACAAGATGGTAACCCTGAGAGAACCTCACAGACTCCTTTTAAGCACAGCAAGAGGAATTCCAGCTATGGTTAAGTGTACTTTGAAATGATTGGGTATAGATCCTTACTGGTACAGGCATCATTTTATGATTGGCTCATGACTTGTGGTCAGCAAATGTGGTTGCAGTGTCAGGGGTCTGTCTACTGTATCAGGGGTCTGTCTGCAGTGTCAGGGGTCTGTCTGTCTGCTGTGTCAGGGGTCTGTCTGTCTGCTGTGTCAGGGGTCTGTCTGTCTGCAGTGTCAGGGGTCTGTCTGCTGTGTCAGGGTTCTGTCTGTCTGTCTGCTGTGTCAGGGGTCTGTCTGTTGTATCAGGGTTCTGTCTGTCTGTCTGCTGTATCAGGGTTCTGTCTGTCTGTCTGCTGTATCAGGGTTCTGTCTGTCTGTCTGCTGTGTCAGGGGTCTGTCTGTCTACTGTGTCAGGGGTCTGTCTGTCTACTGTGTCAGGGGTCTGTCTCTCTGCTGTGTCAGGAGTCTGTCTGTCTGCTGTGTCATCAGGGGTCTGTCTGCTGTGTCAGAGGTCTGTCCATCTGCTATGTCAGGGGTCTGTCTGTCTGCTGTGTCAGGGGTCTGTCTGTCTGCAGTGTCAGGGGTCTGTCTGTCTGCTGTGTCAGGGGTCTGTCTGTCTGCAGTGTCAGGGGTCTGTCTGCTGTGTCAGGGGTCTGTTTGCTGTGTCAGGGGTCTGTCTGCTGTGTCAAGGGTCTGTCTGTCTGCTGTGTCAGGGGTCTGTCTGTCTGCTGTGTCAGGGGTCTGTTTGACTGAAAATAGCAAGAACAGTTCCTGCTCATGGCTGGGTAGGACCCTGATTGGCTACCAGATTGAACATGCTTCCTGAGAGTCTGATTGAAGCCAGACATGAGTCAACATAGGATGTTGGGGTAATATGGGACAGAGGTCTTAGCAAACTGGCCCCTGGAAAAACAAACAAACAAACAAAACAACTGGTCTTGTTGAGGTCAGTCCTGTTGTAAGAGGGGATGGCTGTTTCAGTGGACACTATTAAAAGAGACTCTCTAGAGAAAACGTAAGCTGTGAGGGCTGAGAGAATGAAGAGGAATATTTCAATAGTGCCTTCCCCTTCCTGATAGCAACATCAGGGCCAATCCCAGAAGTCAAGGTGAGATAAATGTACATAATTAACAGGTGTCTCCACCTTCAAAGGGATAATTACCAAAGTTGAATAGTTTCAGTTTCCCCAAAGAATTTAGTTTATAATTTCCTTAAGAGAGAGCACTCACCCATGTGTACTTTCTTGTGATAACACACTGCCCCTGTGAGCAACTGTTTATGGTCACTGACAACAATTCAATTTTGTGTTCTTTGTTATATACACTTCTGTTTCAGCAACACATTTTCATTCATCCGGCACTTTTCAGATAATCTATCTTTGACCTTCTTTACAGAAGTTTTGAGCCAATTCTAGTCTAGGTTAGATTTTATAAATATAGCATTCTTTCATGGCATTTATAGTCTTAAGCCTCATGACAACAAGTCTCCTTATTGATTTAACCCTCCCTAAGATTCTAGAATTAATCTTACTGTAGATAAGGAGAAAACAAGGGCCAATAAACTGGCTCAGCATGTGAAGGCTCTTGTAACCAAGCCTAAGAACCTGAGTTCAATTCCTGGGACCCACTTGGTGGGAAGAGAGAACAGTCCCATGCTCTCCTCTGACCTCCAGCCATTTGCAGCGACCTGCGCATGCCTACACACACACACACACACACACACACACACACACACACACAAACACACACACACACACACACACATACACAAGGAGGGAGGATAAGGATATTAAGTTAAGGTTTCTGTGTCTGTAGGTAGGTCTGTAGGAAGTCTGTTGGGCTGCTAATACAAAATACCCAATTTTTTTCTTTTTCTTTCCTTTTCTCAGCAGAAATGTATTCCTTGTAACTCTGGAGACTTTGAAGTCTTAGGTCAAGGCTTTATCAGATTTGGTGTGTGGCATGTACTCACTCTGCTGTATTGTTGATACTTTCTTCTTGTATCTTTATGTAGTGATAGGCACAAAAATTCCCTTCAACCTCTTCTACCATTTATATGGAGTCCTTATGATTTAGTAAATTCCCTTAGGGTCTTCTCTTAACTATATCCCATTTGACATTAGTTTACAACATATGATAGTACTCAACATCAAGCCTTTTCCTAGTTATAGTTCCCGAATATGGTAGAGATTGGCTATCTGCTTGATGACCCTGTCTTCTGCTTAGCAAGCATACAGCTAGCCATTTGTCCATGGTCCAGCTATCTCCAGTCACACTCCTGAGTTCTGTCCCCTAGAGTGCAATTAAAGTATGTGTGTTGATTTCATCCCTTGTCTGTGAAAAGGATCTGGTTACTGACCATTTCATTTGCTTCCCTTTCTTTAGACTGCTGAGTGCAGATGGGCATGGTGACCTTGAAAGCTCCATGATCAAGCTCACAGAATTTTAAGATGCAAGGATAGAGGATTTCTTAATATCTGCCTGGAGGAGGGATAGTCATCAATCAGAAATACATGCTTTAAATAACTAGAAGTGTTTCTCTATGTAAAGCTACTCAATATTTTATTCTTTTTCTGTTAGTTTCTCTACATAATACCATGACACATACTCTTGAAAAAAAATGCTGATGCTTAAAAATATGGTATCCACTTTATCCATTTTTGCTAAATCTCAGTTGCCTCATAAAGCCTTGTCTTCTGTCTCCACACAGAAACCAAATTCTGTCCTGGATACCCATTCTGGATGACAGACACTGGTTTCCAGAAGCCTACTTGCACACAAAAGACTGTTCTGTGCACTCAGCCCTCCAAATTGCTTTTCCCACTTGCCTGTGTTGTGATGTGGCTGTTTCCTGTGGGTACAACAATGCCACCATGGACCAGTGATTACTCTAGTATGTTCACAGGAAAGGTGCTGGAGCTGTTGATATTTTCTCCTGAAGGGCAAGGTCACCAGATGCTCACCTGAGATTTCACTTACCACTCTCAACTCTCCAGCTGTGGACTTGCGGGTTCTAGAGAATAGAGAAGGGTGACTAAGGGTGAGATTCCAAGGATGCAGCTTCGTGAGTCATCATTCACATAGTGATAGGAGTCTTCAATGACATGGTTGCCTTTCTGTCAATCCATTTTCCTGAAAGTAGACTCTGACCCATGTTTTCATGGGGACCCAGATAAACTCACTGGCTCCCTGAGCTGAACTTGGAAGCATTACTGCCCCCTGTCTCTGTTCTATATGAATAGACATCTCTTTATGTCTCTCTAGGAAAGTCACATGCTGGCCTGACTTTAGCATTTTCTACAGCATCTCAGGACTCATTATTGCTATCTTTTTTTGGCCATGTAAGTGGTTTATAGTTTGAAGTATTTCCTATGGTGGAAGAAATGTGTTGTGTATTATGTTTTAAAATTTGGCTTTTATCATTTATTTTAACTAAAGAAAAACACACAAGGAAAAGCAGATCCTCTTCAAAATGAAAAAAAAAGACAGCACTCAAATTCATTGAACATCTTATAAGTTCAATGAAGTCATAATCAGTATTTAGTCAGAGCTTAATTAAAACAAAATTGATGAATAACTTTCTACTTTCAATGACAAGCATTAAAAAGTAAAGCAAACAATTATACTTCTCTCTAATAAGCCTTCAAATAAATGAAGCTTCTTATAACAAACATCCATGTTTCCAATGTAACAAGCAGTGGTTAATCCCCCACACTTGCACACACATTCTTAATATATCAAGGCTCCTGGGAGTTGGGTGAGCACATTAGTTTTTCACATACTGAATTTGGATTGTCCCTATGTATGTACTGAACCCCAGAAATGATGTTTATGTTTCAAGGATTCCAAGTCTAGGTCATGCAAAATGTTACATTGTTATCTCTTGAGACAGATCTTCTTGGAGAAGCCAGTTACCACTGAGAAATCTAATCTTTTGAAACCCTTATGCTGTGCAGTGATGTAGTAGGTCATGAGATTCCCCAGTCTTCCCATGTGAAAGAGTCCTACCTAGTCAGGTCGAAAGAACACAGAGTCATCCAACCAGTGGCAACTAAATCCTCACCATAGGGATCCAGCTTGACATGAGCAGCCATCTTGGTCATCATTGTTATCCCACTTACCCACTAACCCTGGCATTCACGGGTTAAATGCCAGTTGTCGCATAAGCACATTATGTCTACTACAGACAAGTACATCATAGTCACACTTTTGAAAACCATGCCTTAGCCATGGAGGCACCAAGTTTGCCTATCTTAGCCTATAACTCCTTTACACATGCCATGGCTTGTGGAGACCATCCTCTCTTGCTGTTACCCAATACATGCTTCTGTTTTTAAGTAACCACAAAATTGCATTGCAGGCAATCCTGGATTTGCCCACCTCCTGCTTTTGTCTCTTTGTTCCTTGTACCTTTGATGGTCAGTTATACTGGGATTTTTGCAGACACTTGCTATCCTACCTGAGGATAGGTAGGTCCTCCAAATCAGCCTAGACAGCCAGCCAAAGGACCAGCAGGTGAATACCACCCCAGTCACCTGACCATTGTCCTAGAATCAGGCAGCATCCATTGATGCAAATAATCATGACCAACAGAAATACATTTGTCTTATTTGGGGTTTTGGTTTCTTGAAACAGGATACCCCTTAATTATTCTGAGCTTGCCTCCAGCTCATTGCCCTCCTGCCTCATCCTGTTGAATGCTGGTATTACAAGTATGTGCTACCAAGCTAGGCTTAATTATTGGTTTTAACCACTAAGTTGTGATGTTGTTTTCATGTTATTTGAAGGAGATAACTGTGACAGAGGTCAAAAAGTTCTTTACAAAATATTAGAGCAAATATATATCTTTTATCTCTTTTCTTTACCTTATCTTTTTGTGTCTACATTTGCGTGCATTTAAGTGTGTGTGTGTGTGTGTAAGGGTGTGCATTTAAGTGTGTGTGTGTGTGTGTGTGTGTGTGTGTAAGGGTGTGCACACATGTGCGCATGCAAACACACTTGTGGTCTAGACTTGAAGCCAACTTCAGCACCATTCCTTACTTGCCACCCACCATGTTTTCTTGAGACAAGATGTACCAGAGAAAGACTGGCCAGTGAATCCAGGGATCTTCTGGTCTCCCTCGGGAATAACAAGCATGAGCTGCATTCCCCGCCTTTTTCTGTGGGTTCTGGGCATCACACTTAAGCCCTCCTGCTTGTGTGCTAAGCATTTAACCCAGTGAACATGTCTCTAGCCCTCTTCCTCCCTTTCAATAAGCCGATGCTTTTATTTCCTCTCCCCACTTGAGTTCTGAATAAATAGAAGGGAAAGAGAGCAGCAGAGGCCAGTATGTCATTGTCCTTGTTAATCAAGGCCAAGTTGGAGGTTGTACGGAAGCCAAATGAGTCTCATTATATTGAAAAATTAAGCAGGCTTTTCCTACCTTGGCAACTGGAGCAGGGAAAGTGCCTGGCAGGGACATCCTGGAAAAGTTTCATGGCAGACAAGAACAGAAGAGAACTTATGAGCAGGCTTGCCTCCAGGAGGGACAATGAAGTCACTCACCTGGGTTGGGCTGAGGTCAGAGGGCAAGGCGAGTACTGACGTCACATGCACCCCTAACTGCACAGGGAAGGGAGCAGACAGGGCAGAACGCGTTTCTCTTTAACATCTGGTAAATACTAAGAATATACATATATGTAACAAACATATATGAACTAAATGAATAATAGTGTGTCAAACATTTTCTAATTGTCTTATTTTTAATATTATCTTGTATTCATTGTACAATGGGCTTTACTATAGTTCCATACATTTCTGTCTGAAATGTGCTTCACTTACCCCCATTGCCTTCTCTTGTGCCCTGTTCTCTTTCTCCCTCTAGTCCCCTCATGCTTTCACTTCTTAGGAAATTACCTGGGTCATTTGTAAGCAGAGAAAGTGCCCTGTCCTACATGCATGTACATCTATGCATTTATGCACACCCCAGCATGAACACATGTAAATGCCCCTACTCAGACATACAAAAAGTTGTGTGTTATTTACTATCAATTCTAATGTAAATTATACTCTGCTCAATGTTTAGCTAACAGTCTCTGTGGAGGGAGCAATCAGACACTGATACGGGGCACCACAAGCACATCCACAGCTTATGAAGATACTCGGACAGTGTCTGTATGTCTGAGATAAACGTGAATCTGGAGGAGGGCACTCCTCTGCGTTCACCTGTTTCTTACTGCAACTTTGCCCTCAGTTTTTATCAGCATCACAGATCTGCTCTGCTCTTCATGTTAACAAGAAAGGCTCTTTCAAGCTCTAGGTTTACTTAACACACCACAGGGTTATTCAGCTTCCACAGCAGTATTTTACTCAACAGTACACTTCTATGTTATCACATAAACGACTGCTGTGATAGGTCCCTGGTTCCCTCGCCACCACCAGGAAAGGTAACTTCACCAGCATGGTTTACAGTCAGGAAACACAGCTAAGGATCCGGTTCTTTCAGCTTGAGTATCACTTGTACTGCTCCTGGGTCGAACATAAAATCTAGTCAGTGGGAGTGAAAAATGTTCATCAGTAGCATTAAAAGAAACACACAAAGCTGTGATTCCTGAATGGCTCTAGAACCCAGGAATAGTTACCAGGGCAAAATTCTAGACCTGTAGTCCACCATGCCATATGGTGAAAGCAAAGAACTGTACTACCCAGTTTGGGAGATATGGTGCCCAGGAAGACTGTGACATAAGAATCGGTGTATTCTCAAAACTTAAGTCCAAGTGGTTGAAAGACCTCAACATAAATCCAGTTACTCTGAACCTGATAGAAGAGAAAGTAAGAAGTAGTCTTCAACATGTTGGCACCGGAAATCACTTCCTAAATATAACACCAGTAGCACACACACAATTAATAAATGGGACCTCTTGAAACTGAGAAGCTTTTGTAGGGCAAAGGACATGGTCAACAAGACAAAACGACAGCCTACAGAATGGGAAAAGATCTTCACCAACCCCACATCTGACAGAGGGCTGATATCCAGAATATATAAAGAACTCAAGAAATTTGACATCAAAATACCCAACAGTCCAATTAAAAAATGGGCTATAGAGCTAAACAGAGAATTCTCTACAGAGGAAGCTCAAATGGCTGAAAGACATTTAAGGAATTGTTCAACATCCTTAGTCATCAGGGAAATGCAAATCAAAACGACTCTGAGATACTATCTTACACCCGTCAGAATGGCTAAGATAAAAAACACTTAAGACAGCTTCTCTTGGAGAGGATGTGGAGTAAGGGGAACACTCTTCCACTGTTGGTGGGAATGAAAACTTGTACATCCACTTTGGAAATCAATATGGTGCTTTCTTAGAAAATTGGAAATCAACCTCCCTCAAGACCCAGCTATACCACTCTTGGGCATACACCCAAGGAATGCTCAATCATACCACAAGGACACATGTTCAACTATGTTCATATCAGCATTATTTGTAATATCCAGAACCTGGAAACAACCTAGATGCCCTTCAAGTGAAGAATGGATGAATAAAATGTGGTACATGTACACAACGGAGTACTACTCAGCAGAGAAAAACAATGACATCATGAGGTTTGCAGGTAAATGGATGGAACTAGAAAATATCATCCTGGGTGAGGTAATCCAGACTCAGAAAGACAAACATGGTATGTACTCACTCATAAGTGGATACTAGATATAAAGTAAAGGATAACCAGACTTCAACTCACAACTCCAGGGAGGCTACCTAGTAAAGAGGACCCTAAGAAAGACACAGGAATCACCCAATGACAGAGAAATGGATGAGACCTACATGAGCAAACTGGGGGCAAGGTGGGTAATGGAGGGCAAGGGTCGGGGGAAAGAGAGCTTAGGGCAGCAGGAGGTCCCAGCTGGATCAGGAACAGCGTGGGAGAACAAGGAAAGATACCATGATAAATGAAGACCCCATGGGAATAGGAAGAAGCAGAATGCTAGAGAGGTCCCCAGAAATCCACAAAGATACCTCCACAATAGACTACTGGCAATGGTCTAGAGAGTGCCTGAGCTGACCTACTCTGGTGATCAGATGGCTGAACACCCTGTCATGATAGAACTCTCATTCAGTGACAGATGGAAGCAGATGCAGAGATCCATGGCCAAGCCCCAAGTGGAGCTCTAAGAGTCCAATCGGCGAGAGAGAAGAGGAATTATATGAGCAAGAGATATTGAGACCATGAGTGGAAAAAGCACAGGGACAAATAGCCAAACTAGTGGAAACACATGAACTGTGAACTAACAGCTGAGGAGCCCCCATGGAACTGGACCAGGCCCTCTGGATAAGTGAGACAGTTGATTATCTTGAACTGTTTAGGAGGCCCCCAGGCAGTGGGACCAGGACCTGTCCTTGGTGCATGAGCTGGCTCTTTGGAACCTAGGGCCTATGCTGAGACACTTTGCTCAGCCTTGGTGTAGGGAGGAGGGGACTGGACCTGCCTCAACTGAATCTACCAGGCTGGGCTGACTCCCCAGGGAAGACCTTGCCTTGGAGGAGGTGGAATAAGGGGTGGATTGGTGGGGGGAAGGCTGGGGGGTGGGAGGAGGGAGGACAGGGGAATCTGTGGCTGATATGTAAAATTAAATTAATTATAAAATAAAAAATGTTTTATAAAAAAGAATCAGTGTATTCTCTTGGGTGTTAAATGTTTTCTGTGTGCTAAATAATGAGAATGGGACTTAGAAGTAATATGGTTATATTGCATAGCTTTACAATTCACAGTAATCTTTTGTATTATGCTTGCCTGCATTTGAGCATTCTAAAACCCTGCAGTTACAGGGGAATCTGCAGCCATCTCCAAGAGAAAAGCAACACAGAGTCACCATATTCAAAAGTATTTTATTTTCATCCTTATGTTGATCAGAGGATGATGCAACCACTCGATGCTCAATGACCTCTCGGGTCAATTGAATCAGAATCTTGTGACTAAGATACAGAACTGTGCACGCAGGCTGGCGTCAGCTGCTAGGAGAAACTCTGAGAGATGGGAGAGATTACACCTCTCTGGAACTTGATATAAATGACCCTCAAACTTAAAGCAAGTCTAAAGATTTCACATCCGCGGTCTGTGTTACACAGTCTCCTAAATGGCGAGGTAACGGGCTTTGTTGACTGGGCAGGAGATGCTGGCTCTGCCTCTGAGGAAGCAGTAAGTACATTCCAGTCTCACAAAGAGAATCTGTAATCACTATGCCTGGCCTTGATTTCAAACAAGATCTCTTTATTTTACCTCGCAGCAACAGTAGTTCACCGAAGTCTGGTCTAAATCGGCTGTTACAAGGAATGTAATTTTGTTTAAGGTTTTCTGTGATGGCCCTCTTGATAGACTGCATGGCCACTGCATGGAATTACCCCAGTGCTTGCATCTGCATATGTTGTTTTCGCCTCATCTTCTGCAACTGTTCCAAAAATTTACAACTCAATTACTTGGAAATAGAGTTTTATCAGGGGGAATCAAAACATCAGTGAAGAGTTGAGGGGTCACTGTATGGTATGCTATTAGGGGTGAAGGATACCAACCTTGATTTAAGATATGTGTACTGCTCTCAAGTAGGTCATACTATACAACCAGTGACCAGAGTTAAATAATTAGGACAAAATAAATACATTTAAATGAGCTTTCAGTATTGTTTGAAGTCATCTTGTGCCCAAGAAATAGAAACACATTGGAAGGAGGAGAAAGCAGCATAGAAACTGTGGGAACAAATGGCCTTGGTCATTCGAACACTTTTTATCTGACTAAAGTACAGACAGTAAGGAAATATAGAAAAATCAGTAACTATCACTAACAATGCACAATATAGAAAAAAACAATGTGTTTCACATTTATATGAATGCATACATGGATGTGTATGCATGTGGCTTTTATGTAACATCTGTGTATAAGTATGCAAGTGTACTTATGCTATACATTAATATATGCTCTCACAGTTGCACACACGTGGCATATGGGTATATTTTAGCACACATTTATACACCATACATGCTTCTGTACTCATTTATGTATGCGTACATGTAAGACTCTAAATGACCCTTCCTAATGTTTCTACACCTCTGGGTTCAGAGGGAGGAGCACACCACACCTGAGTAAAGAGAGGTTCAGCAAGCTCATCCCAGGAAGGTCCATATCCTCAAGGTCCTCAGACATTCTTTTTTTTTTAAATCAATTTTTATTTTTTCTTCTTTTATTAAAAATGGATTCTTTTCTAATATGATATACCCTGATTAACAGTTCCCGCTCTACTCCTCCCAGTACCTCTCCACCTCTTCTCCCATCCAGATTCACTCCCTTTCTGTCTCTCATTAGAAAAGTAAGGCTTCTAAGAAATAACAACCAAACAGAACAAAGTAAAATATAAGACAAAGCAAAAATCATCACATTGAAGTTGGACAAGGCAAGCCACCAGAAGGAAAAGTGTCCCAAGAGAAGGCATGAGAACAGAGACCCTCCAGTTCACACACTGAAGAGTCTTACAAAAACACTGAAACTTACAAAAAAACTGAAGGCTATGGTATGTACTCAGAGGACTTAGCACAGCCCCACGTCAGCTCTGTGCTTGCTGTTTCAATCTCTGGAAGTCCGTACCAGCCTTTCTCAGTTGATTTAGAAGACCTTGTTTTCCTGGTGTCCTTCTCCTCCTCTGGCTCTTTCTGCCTCCTCTTCCACAAGCCAATCAAGTTACCTTCTTGGAATCCATGATCTGCTATGATAGTTGGTAGAAAAGCCCTAGCAAATGCTACATTTTTATCTCTAGGCTGTGTTAGCAATCTTTCTAGCTGCAGTAACATGGTACCTGACAACCCAACGTGAGGAAGGCGGGATTTGCTTTGACTTTACGGTTTGAGGGACATGGTCCATGATGGTTGGAAGGTGTAGAAGAACAAGCTGATGGCCCCTGGAGATACTGTTTCTATGAACAGAAAACACAGAGATAAGTCTGAGTGCTGAGGTCACTTGCTTTTTCCTTTCCATTCAGTTGAGAACCTCAGCCTATGGGTTAGTACCACTCTCATGCAGTCACGTTTTTGCTCTTCAGTTAAGTCTCTGAAAATGCCCTCACATACTTGCCCAGAGGTGTAACTCCTACACATTCCTACAAAGAGCCAATTTGATGGTGAACTATCACAAGTCCACACCTTGTTGACTTGACACCCAACACATCACTTTTATTTATTATAACAATTTTTTCATTTAAAGTTTGTTCATACAATATATTTTGATCATGTTTTTCCCATCCCCAACTCCTCTAAGATGCCCCTATTCACCCTCTATATGTTCATGTCTAATGCCTCCCTATCCACCTAACTGTATGTTCATGTCTAATGTCACTTTTAAATTGTAAGATTCTACCTCTGGCCCTCAGAATGAATATCTCATAATGCAAAATACATTGATTTCAGCCTCAAAACTGCCTATAGATGTAGTGGGTAGCCATTCCAGCTTTGATCTGGAAGTTCCAACCCCCATTGAGGCTTCAGTAACTGTCACGCCTACAAGGTGGGATCAAGAGAGGACCCTGAAGACCTGAGATCCAGATGCACCGGCTCTCTTGGTTCCTGGACCCTGAATGCTGGAGGTAGACCAAGCAGAGTTCTCCAGAGAACACTGCTGGACTGTGCTACACCTTTCCCAGACCCTGTTACCTGTCCCTTCACTTGTAAGTTACCACACAAAATAAACCTCCCTTTTAACTACGTGGAGTGGCCTTAATAATTTCACCAATACATAGTATTAATAATTTCAATGCTGTTGAAAAGTCCAAAATCTCTTCTGAAATGCAAACCTAGTCACATATTTCCAATATGCAATGTCACAGAGCTAAATATTCTTGTTTCAAAAGGGAACATGGATGCACAGCAAGTCCAACACCAAACCTTGACATCCCATGGATGGAGATTGTGGTAACATCCTCTGGGGTCCAACAAGCTTGGAAAGCCCTGCTCCTCTAGCCCCAGGTCCCACAGCACAGAGGGACATCTCTCTTCTACACCTGCAGCTTTTCTCAGTAGATTCTCCACAGCCTTGACGTGATGAATGTCCTCAGGCTTCACACCGGCTTCTGCCACTTTTTAGAAGCCCCAAACCCTGTCAGTCTTACATTTTGAATGCATTGATACAATGATGCCATCAGCCTGAGATGTCACCTGCCCCTCTTCACATTACCTGTGGTG
This sequence comes from Peromyscus eremicus, assembly GCF_949786415.1. NCBI lineage: Eukaryota > Metazoa > Chordata > Mammalia > Rodentia > Cricetidae > Peromyscus > Peromyscus eremicus. The sequence goes on from NC_081420.1 coordinate 122,385,774, forward strand.
GCCACAGTGCTCTTTGGTGGTTAACATTAGCAAAGTACTTCCTGTGTTTGTAAGTGCCTCCAGATGTGTTCCCAATTTACTGTCTCTGTGCTTTCTGGTACATTAGCATTGTCACAAACTGGGGTCTCCTGAGTCTGGGGTCTTTCCTTCACGGCATCTTTCCTATTGCCCCAATGGAGGACAGGGTTATTTCTCTTTGGTGACATTAATGTCTGCCACAGTTACATTTGCTTTGTCTACATTTGCCTTGTCTGTTTCTTTAAATTTCATACTCCTTTCTCCATCACACTGGATCCATCATACTGTATATAGGGTTTTGTTCTTGCTGCGGCTGTTTTCTCCTGTTTTTCTTTACTCTTTATCTCCGTGGACACTAAGAACAGTAAGTAGTAACCCCGCCACAGTTTGGACATTAAGCTGTCTGGAAATTCCACCTTAATGAGTTAGTTGATTTGTTTCGGATTTTGCCTTACTCAGATTTTCAGGACCAAACCAGAACGCAGCTAGGCTCTTTGTCAGCATGTGCCATGAACAGCTTCCATGCTCCTTCCCAACAGAGCCCTAGTTCTCTTCCGAAACCACACCGACTGGGCCTTCACTGCTTGTGTTCCGGTTAGCACTGCGGTCTTCAAGGCCCGGTAAGAACGGCCAACTAAGCGACAAACTGCAGAGCTTCCCCAGACTGCTGAGCCTAACTCTCCCACACTCTTCCCACAAGCCCATTCCCACAGCGCATGAGTCCAGTCAGATTTAACACAGCAATGACCTTACTCATCAGTGCCAATTTCCTGGGTTGCTCTTCCTATTGCTCGGGCAAAACACCCGCCAAAAGCGACAGAAGGATAAAAATGTTTGCTTTGGCCCATGTTTTGAAGGGCTGCAGTCCGCCATGGTGGAGAAGGATTGGCGGTGAGAACAGCAGAGACATAAATGATGAAGCTCAGTCTGCTTTCTAATCTTTCCCTGTATTCAATCTGAGCTCCCATGAGATGCTGACACCCAGATTCGTGGTAAGTCTTCCATCCTCAATAAAATCTGTCTGGAAATGCTTTCACAAAATCATAACAATTGTGTATCACATAGACGATTCTAAACCGAGTGAAGCTGACCGTGAAAACGAACCCTGGGCTGTGGGGGAGGACAGGAGTCCAGATTCACGTATTTCTTAAGAAGGGCAGCACTAAAGCAATGTTTGTCTGCAGGGGCAGCAGCTTCCTTGCTCAGGGCTCAGAATGCTTGCTCCCCCCACCCATTGTGTTCTAAACTTCTTGACTCCCATTTCACTTGGAGCACTTCAGCCCTGAAGACCGGCTCTGCTGAACAGCACCGACTCTAAGGTGTCCTCTGAGCAGGCTCTTATACACAGGCATAAACAGCCTTGAAATGGAATTGCTATTGTCTAAAAATACATGCCGTCTGTAAAAGCATTTACCTCAGAGCCAGTAGAAAATTGTTCTCTGAAGACTGCTGGGCTGAAACTGATCTGGAGGCATGAGGGCAGGTGTTTGTAGGGGTTGTGTAGGGCCAGATAGTTTACAGTGAGAGCCAGGGTCCCAGCCCTGTGTTTCTCTCCAGCGTACACAATGGCTGTCTTTTCCATGTCATAAATTTCTTAAGCACTGTGAGAGCCACATGCCCAGCTACCATAACCATCATTCTAAAGTGCACATTAACGCTCTTCAGCATCTTTCTATTATTGAGCTTTTGGATTAACATATAGAAAGGGTTAAATTTTGAGTAATTTGAGGCTGTGTTCTAAAGGCAGAAAGATGGACAACTATTGCCACCCGCAGCAGCAAGAGACTTGAGATGCGCTCTGGTGTCATCTGCAGCCCCCATGTAATGGTGCTGCCTGCTCTGTAGATGCAAGTAATAACCCTACTTTTGCAGCAAGTGACACCAAGCCAGGCTGTTCCTGCGTGGTAATAAACTACCAGAGCCTGCAGCCCGAGGCCCCACACCTGCCAGGGAAGCTGCCTCTCTTTGCTGAGGCCCTTGGCTCACACGACAGCTCAAGGTCAAACTGGTGCAGTGTGTACTCTGAGGCCGGCCATATGTGCTGGCTCTGGTCCTCTACTGAAGGTCACCTGGGGTCAGAAGCACAAGTTTCAGCCATAAGACAAAGTCAAAATTACCTCATGTCTAGGGCTGAAGGGCTATTTATGGGTCTAGCAGTGCACAGCTAATTATGTCGAGTAAAACCTATTGTGCTTAACCTAATCTCTATAAAGCACCGATGTCAAATTGACCCCTAGATACCACGGCATAATGCTGCATCTGAAATTTTGATAATTTCTTTTGTAGTTTATCTTTAAACTTACCTTCATCTCATTTTCAAATGTTATTGGTCATTGGACCAAAAATGTCATTTAAAAACACGTGTGTACATACAAACATCTATATGCTTTGTCTTTACTTTTCTTCTAAATTCAGTTCAGTATGAAACAATGAAAGATGTTAATCAATAAATTAATGAGCAAGAAGTTAATAAGCAATATTAATAAATGGTTTAGTGGAAGGGGTTTGTGCTATTTAGTATGTCAGTGCTTATTGTTTCCAAATAAAAATAATGCAACTAAAGTTATTTCATTTAAATGAAAACATCAATCATTCACAGAAGTGAAAATCTCAATGGATCCAGATAGCTATCCTGCATGCCTTTGCCCACCACCCATATCTTTACTTCTTTCTTACTGATCTCCTTAGCCCTCTAGCCATAATTGGCTGCTTATTAATCATGCCACAGACACAGTACAAATGATGGTTATTTGGTGAACATTTTTGAGTGTCATTATTCTGTCTCCTAGATGAATTATGAGAAAAATTATATTTTATGATAAATATTAGAATAACATTTATTACTGAAATGAGACAGAAAAATGCAATGCTTGTTTTATGTTTGAGTGTAATCTAACTTGTTTTAGTTTTTTTTACTATAACTATAATCTTGGATTTTAATTATTTTCAGAAGAATTTACTGCACTTATTGATTCCTTGAGTTAGGGCTTAATGCCTTTCCACAGGGAGGTGATTTGGGAATGGGTTGTGTGTACTGTGCAGATGGGCGGGCTAAAACTGATTTCTGATGTTAGATGTGAGCAGCTCTATTACTAAACGAAAGAGTTGGGATTCATTGTGAGGTTTCCTCATTTATCTACGCTGCAACACCTTTCACTGACACCGTTCCTGCAACTGCAGGTCATGTGGTGATGCCTTCAGTTTTGAAGGAGTTTGCTTTCCGCGTGACTTGACTCCACCCATCTACATTCCCACCAACAGCTGGAAGTTTCTCCTTTTCTCTGATTTCTGAGGACTACAAGCTGGATATCCAAAAAGATGAGCAAAATCAACAGATCAAATCAGAAATGAAAAAGGAAAACATTACAATTAACCCAACAGGGACATTAGAGATTATTACAAACAACTGTATACCAAATGTTCAGCATCCTACAAGGAATGGGAGAATACGTTTTTACTGGATACGTGTTTACCTTCCTAAGGTTGAATCAGAGGGAAATACAAACCTGAACAAGCCAATAACTCACAATAGTTTTATCAGTAAAAGTATGCTATCAAACCAAAGGCCAAGACAAGATGGTTTCATGGCCAAATTTTATCAAATACTTATAGTAAAAACAATATTCCTAGATATGTCAAAAAAACTTGAGGAGGTAATTCTTCCAAAATTCTGATGCCAAAACCTGTTGAGGAAACTCCAACAAGAGGAAACTACGGGCCGATAACCTTGATGAATGTAGATACAAATTCTTCAACAAAATAAGTACGAATAACCATGTCAACAGAATGAAGGTCAAAGACCAAAGACTATATGATCAAGCAGGCAGGTAGCTGAAAGATAATTTATAAATACTTTATAAAAACTCTAACACAATTCAATTAAGTATAAAAACTTTGCAAAAGAAACAACTTCTAAAATTTTTAGATTGGCAACATCTGATGCTTTTTATTTTTCTTTGTTTATTTTTAAGATTTTAAATATACTACAGCATTTCTCCATATTTTTCACTCCCTTCACATACTCCTCTCTATTCTCCTTCAAATTCATGGTCTCTTTTTTCACTAATTGTTATTGCATGTGCATATGTATTTGCATATATATATATATATATATATATATATATATATATATATATTCCCCTAAATATAACCTGTTGAGACATCATACAATGTTACCTGTCTGTATGTTTTCTTTCAAGATCTGAAAAACACTGATGTCACTGTCAGCACTTTATTCAACACAGTACCAATTGTCTTCACTGCAGAAATGAGAAGGATCATCCAAACTGGAAAGGAGGACATTTGAAACTTCTTGTTTCTAGATGCTATGTCTGGCATGCAGAAAATCTAAAGATTCCACCAAAAAAATAGTTGAGTGAATAAATCAATTCAGCAGAGTTTTAGAAAACAAAGTCAACACACAAAGATTAGTAGTGTTTTTATGTGTAAAATTTAATCATCTGAAAAACAAAAAAGAATCCCATTTATAATAACTATAAAATAAGAAGTCAGAAATGAATTTAATCAAATAACTAAAAGATATCTAGTTGCAAGCTATAAAACATTGATAAAAAAATTGTGAAGGACAGAAAAAGATGTGGAAATACACCTCATATTTACAAATTAGAAGAATCAGTGTTATTAATGCATCCACACTATCCAAGGCAATTTGTGGATTCAGTGTCATCATACAGAAATACCAATGGCAGTCCTCCTATTTCTAGGAAAAAAAGACATAAAGGTTGTAGGGATTTCCACAAAACCCCAAATAGGTAAAGCCATCTTGATCAAAAATAACAAAGCAAAAGTTATTACCTGTCTTAGTTGCTTTGCTCTTGCTATGATAAAACATGATCCAAAGCAACTTCGGGAGAAAGATTGATTTTAATTTACATAGTAGAGCCCTTCATCAAAGGAAGCCAGGGCAAGAAATCAAAATGGGAACCTGAGGTAGGAGCTTAAACAGAGACCACAAAGGATTGCTGCTGACCAGCTTGCTCTCTGTTGCTTGCTGGGCCTGCTTTCTTATTCAACTCGGGACCACATGTTCAGTGATAGCATTGCCCATAGTGGGCAGGACCTTTCCACATCTATCATTAATCAGAAAATACCTCACAGAGTTGCCCACAGGCCAATCTGATGGAGGCAGCCACTCTGGGTCATAATATTGTATAAAGCTGTGATAACCAAAACAGGATGGTATTGACATAAAGACATCCCACATAGGCCAAGGGACCTGGAGATGGGCAGTAGAACTAACCCCTCTAACCCATGGTCAACTGATATTTGACAAAAAAAAAAATACTAAAACAAACATTGGAGAAAGGATCACTGTTTCAAAATGGTGCTGAAAATGCTGGATATCCACGTATGAAAGAATAAAATGAGACTTCTACCTCTCCCCAGTTATAAAAATCAACTTATACATGATGAAAGAACAGTGTGTGAGACCTGGATTTAAGATATTACTTGAAGGGACATAGGGAAGTTTTCATGGCATCAGAGAGAACAGGAGTTTTAGACAAGTCTTCAAAAGCAAAAGAAACACAATTAAAAACAGACAAATAGAATTGCATCTAGCTAGAAAGCTTCTGTACAGCAAACAAAACAATTGCCAGTGAAGGATAAGAGAAATTATTTGCAAAGTATATCTGACAAGGACTAAGAGGAAGAATATACAAGGAACTTACAGTACTCAGAAGATAAAATAACAAATATCCCAATTAAAAGTTGGCTGAAGTTCTAATTAGAAAGTAGCACATGTCTACAGTCTGAGTTCCTGGAAGACTGAGGCATGAATAGAAAGTGCCTGAGACTTATACAATCATGGGCAATAGATAGAGATTCCATTCTCAAAGTAATAGCAATGATCTATTACTTTATATACCATATGATATATAAAGAAAGAGCACAGGTTCTCATACCCAAATGAATGAAACCTGGGTTAAAATTGCTATACTGCTAAATATTTAAGATCTTAACATGTTGTTATGCATTAGGTACCAAACCCCAAATAAATTTTAAAATCTTTATAACATGTATGATATGTCAAAATCTTTTTTGCAAACATTGATTACTGAAGATGTACAAGCTTACTTAGTATTAATGATTTTGCAATCAAGCTGTGTGTTTACAATGTGTATGCGAACAAACACATCACACATACCTTTTCTGAGATAGGCATTCATTATGTAGACCAGGTTCGTCTCAAATTTGTGATCCTCCTGCTTCTGACTCCAGAGTTCTGGGATTATTGATATATGCCCCCATACCTCATTCCGTACAATCTAATAATATTTTAATAGTAAATATAGACACACATAAAATGAAAAGAACTATACGCCAGTTCATTTTGATGAAAATAAACCAGTAGTACAAGATACATAAGAAAACAAAACTGAACATAATTTTCTTTGTTTTTCAAAGTATTATCCTTCACATGGGATATTAGGAATGTTTTCACATTTCAGGTGTTGCAAAAGATATTTCGACATAGCAACACAAGAACATTCTGCTACAGTTCATCCCTTTATCTCAAAGACAAGGCCATTCAACTAAACTGCTCAGTTATCAGCATGGGTACAAGAAGGAAGAAAATTACATCTCTTCTCTGTTGGAATAAAAGCACACTCCACAGTATCCTTATCATACCATGTTAGTTATGTATCCCTCTGTTTTTTCTTCCAACATCCTTATAATTTGACATATTTCCTCTATGTTTGATGTCAGAAATTTATTCTTGGTTGTGGTATTTGTTTATTTAAACTATGATGACAGTTTTGTATATTAAAACTATTTAAACACAACATGATTTTTTCATTTGTTCTAAGGCATCTGTCAGTTCCTTTAGCCTCTAGATGACCGATGAGGTGTGGATATTAATCTGCACAAGTTTAATCAGAGAAATGAGTAAAAATTAAAAGTTATACAAATATATGAATATCATCTGATGAGTCCGTTTTTGCTGTTCATACACATGTAATTTCAGGAATAACTTCTCTGTATCATCTCTCTCTCTCTGCATATGTGTAACAGTAATAGTCAAAGCAAAAATGCCATCAGTTTGAGAGGAAAGGGTATCATTGAACTTCAAAGGAGGATGGAGGATGGCATGGGTTGGAGGGAGGAAAGGGGAGTGGGAGAATGATGTAATTATTTTTAGACTAAAATATATTAAATATATAAATAAAATAAAAATTGCTTTGCCACTTTTGAAGAAGACAATATCTTCCCAACTATCCATATGCCCTTGGGAGCTTATGCTCAATTTAGCGGGTCAGACTTCTTTTTACTGAAGAAATGTAATTAGACCAGATTCCCAAATATAATTTTGTAATGCCAGCTGTTAAACCCATCATATTATTGATATCAAATAGCCACTAGGAACTGAGAATGACCAAGAACCAGAGAAATCAGTGTTTAAATTACTGTTGGAACGAGCTGCATTTGGGGCACTTTGTAATTAACACTGAATCTTCAGTGCAGGTACCTGATTATGAAATTTGTTTCTACCGAAGCCTCACAATTACCTTGGCCTTTAAAACAGACTTTTAAACCAGCCAGTGCATGAGACATTTTCAAAATGACTGTTATTTGCTTATTTCCTTCATTTTTCATATAACCAACATAGGTTATGGCATGCTGCCTCCTCAGCTAACTCATTCGATAATTAGATGTTCCCTATTGGAAAGGCGGCTTACTACGGGGAACAAGCTGTCTTTGAAATTTCCCCAACCTGTTTAGGAGCTTTCAGCTACGCTGGACATCTGTCTGCTCTGCTGTGGGCTTCTGAGAAGAGGTCATCTCTGTCAAGTAGGCTACGGGTTCCTTCCTACCTTACCAATGCAGCATCTAACCCATTTTTAAATCTATGGTTTACTATTTTCCCTTCTTAGAAAAGAGTTGGGAAAGTGGGAGGTGCTCTTTATTAACACTTTCATGAAAATAATTAAACATCATCTCCAAAGAGCAGGGGTGTGGGCTACCACACAGTCAAAAGGCTGAAATTACTTTTGTGTGATTATCTACTCTCAACAGTTTTGTCAAAAATTCAACATTTAATACATTTAAACATTTCTTATTGAGTCTGATGAAGTCTGTTAACTACTTCAATGGAAACAGAATCAACTGTGCACAATGGAGTCCAAGATGAGGCCTGTTCTGTATTAGAGGTCTTTTTAATGTGTTGGGGCTTAACCTCTTACAAAATTCAAACCAATTAGATTGACATAAAAATCACTACAAATATTTGACAGGAAATTAGTGATATAAGCTATGTATTGTGTAACTACTTAAAATGCTTTAATTTGTATTTGGTTTTATTGACTAAGCAAATGAATTGTAACAATAATAAAACCAACTTTAAATTTTTATGTAAACATATGCTGTTGAGGTCCTTCTCAGAAGGCTATTAATATGGCAGATACGCAGACAAATAAACAGACACCGAGTAGGGGCAGACTTTACTTCAGAGACATTATTATAAACAAGTCACAAGCTTGTATTTTAGTAAATAAGCTATATCACTCATTAAACAGCTATACTATTCTACAGTTTTGATGAAGCCCTGTGTCCATTGGCCTCAGTTCCACTTATTAAGAGAAATCAACAAACTAGAATGTAATCCTTTATGTTATGTGAGCTGATTAAATTGGCCTGGTCCAGAAATGCATGAACGGAAAATACCATGAAATAATTAGTTAAGTACAACCAGAAACCTAGGAGTCACCAGAAATCCAGTGTCAATATAGGCATAGTCAATATGATATTGCTTTCAACTCAAGCAGAAGGTAGAATGAATTCCATAGGAAAATTACCAGGAAAAGACCAGATGAAGATGTTGAAGAGAATGTGGGATGACATAAGTGCAGGGTTTGGCTCTCCAATGATACTGCTGATTATCACCCAGAGCACGTAGGGTATTAGCTGGTGATAGAGAAGCAAGCTACAGTTACTTTATGAATAGCTCTAGCTGTCAAGGAGACAATGTGATTTTAGAGTGAAAGAGTTGTTTGTTCATCTATCACTCAATCTTACTAGCCTAAGCTGCTGCTCACCATACAATATATTTTATGATGGTGTTACAGAGATATGCTCTGCCCCAAAAAAGGAGTTCTAATTCTGATCTGTAGGAGTTAGAGGGAAGAAAAAACGAACAGGCAGATGATGAGAGTTTAAAACTTGCATGATGATATCCTTCTTCCTTCCTCCTCCTTTCTCCTTCCCTCTTTCTATTTCTCTCTCTCTCTCTCTCTCTCTCTCTCTCTCTCTCTCTCTCTCTCTCTCTCTCTCTCTTTCTTGTTTGTTTCCTGTTAATTGCTTAGAGACAAATGGAACATAATGTTGGGTAGCCAGAGTGCAGGGGGATCTGGAAGGATTTGGAAGAGGGGAAAACATAATCAAATATATTACATAAAACTTCTTTTCCTTCTGTTCATTTGTCCTGCTCAACATCAAAGTGATAGGTCTTATTTATCTTACTGTATTTTTCTATATTTAAAAATGAATGAATGAATATGTAGCTACTAGGGTGAAGGTTAACAGCTGAACTGTCACTTATATCTGCTGGGAGAAGGAAAATCAATTTTCTCCAACGGAGTGACACTGGGTATATCAACCCCTCCAGGACAAGCCTCATGTTCAGGAGTAGTTGACCAACGTACATTGGACTTCAATTTTGTTTTGTTTTGAGTGTGTGTGTGTGCTTTTATTTAATTAGAATTTTATTTTTAGATGCTGTTCGTTTTATGTTTTTATCTTTTTGGGCGTAGTTTTATTTTTTTTTCTTGGTTGTTGGGTGCGTAAGGAGGGGGAGAGGACTTGGAAGGACTTGGGAGGATCTGGGAGAGGGGAACAATATGATCAAAATATATTTAAATTTAAAAATTGTTTTAAATAACAAAAATTTAAAATAGTAACCTTCTTTTCACTTAAAAATATGTTACCATGAGACTCTAGGGAATATATGGCATTGTTTTCTTCCTTTCTGGAAACTCTAGCCCAATTTAAAGACTAAGACAAAACAGTACCATTTAAGCTAAATAAAGAGTTTCTGTATGACAAATGTTGGTTCATCTTAATTTGAGGAGTTCGGAAACCATGTAAGCTAGTAAAGGCCCATCAGCACTTTTCCAGGTGCTCTGATAGCTAAACCTGGTGCTTTCTTAAGACAATATTCATTTCTCAGCAACAGGGGAAGAGGTGTGTGCCCACCACTCCAGCACCCCACGATGTGGTATGTACCCACCACTCCAGCACCCCACGATGTGGTATGTACCCACCACTCCAGCAACCCACGATGTGGTATGTACCCACCACTCCAGCAACCCACGATGTGGTATGTACCCACCACTTCAGCACCCCACGATATGGTATGTACCCACCACTCCAGCAACGCACGATGTGGTATGTACCCACCACTTCAGCAACCCACGATATGGTATGTACCCACCACTCCAGCAACGCACGATGTGGTATGTACCCACCACTCCAGCACCCCACGATGTGGTATGTACCCACGACTCCAGCAACGCACGATGTGGTATGTACCCACCACTCCAGCACCCTACGATGTGGTGGGTACCCACCACCACAGGTTTCTAGAAGATGAGCTGTGTTGAAAGCTATGCTACACAGAAAAGCTGACAGCAAACGCCAGTGTGGGCTGGTGCTCAGCTAAGCTTTTCAGAGCGTGGGTTTGATGAGCAAGTCACAGTTGGAGCAGACAGGTTTTAACTGAATAATTTAGGAACCCCTCCCCCATGTGTATTCTTGTCCAACAGTCTCAGCACTGCATAGGGAGCAATCTCAGGAAAGAGATGACCAATATAAACACTTTCATAAAATAGAAAACTTTTTAGCTCCCTCAGAATGAATTAGGCATGAATAAGAACAGTACTGTTTTTATTTATTTTTCATTATCTTCATAAAAATTCACACAGGAAAATGCATTTCCAGTCTGCTGTCAAATTCAATTACCACTCCATTTGTACTTCTTTTATAAAGAAGAATGGATACCAATTTCAAAAACTTTGGGTTGATCTCTAACACAGCTACTCCTTATCACGGCTATTCAAAGTCTTCTCTAGGTCTTGGAAATTGCAATCCAGATATTATAATAATTATATCCATTCCCACACTGACTTTCAAGATTATTTTGTACTAATACAACCTGGCAGTTTTAGTTTGCAAACAGGTAAAAGGAAAACTCAAAGTCAGCACATTCTTCATCAACCTGATGAGACTTTGTAGCAAATGATCTTTCCTTGAAGAAACAAAACTATTTCGAACAGATCTGATGCTGAGCATCCTCTTAAGATTATCACAGCCCTTAAAAGCAAACTGCTGTGTGCCACGGTCCTTTAAGCCATGCTGGTGAATCAATAGTCTAACCATTTTATTTGCTGTCTTTTGCTCCAACAGTATTGAAGAACTGTCGGAAAGAAAGGCTCCCAGAGAGGGGGTTTCTTTTTGTCTGTAGAGCAGAGGCTGTGCTATTGATCTATTTATTAAGAGGAGAAATGGGGACTGCAAACTTGGAGTGTAAGGCTCGTGTTTTCCTTTCTTTGCTCATTGAGAGGAATACAATAGAATAAAGAAAACCGTAAAATGCATTAGCAGATCCTCTTTCATCCATTGGACGTCACCTCCCCACTGCTGCTGTGACTATAATTATAGCTTGGTTCTGGCCGGAGGAGTGCTAATGACAATTTCCAGGGATTTTGTGAAGTAGACACTAAGTACAGAGGGCAATAATGAAGCTGAGGGGACGTAGATATTGCATTCTCACATTCCAATCCGGTTTCCTTTCAGCCTGGTTTCCCTTTGAGACATAGGTCATGAGTTGCCCACACTCAAGCAAGGAATGACATGGGACCTGTGGTATCCTGAACTGTCACCTGAAGCACTAACCACCGCCACTTTATCTTTATTTTCAAAACCCGCCTTTTAGAAATCTGTAGATAATTCCTATTTAGTAACTGACTCTTTCATGCCAAGGATGTCATGTGTGTTAATTAGTTTACTCAGCACAATTTACCCAGGACATATACAGTTATTTTTTTAACAGGTGAAGTGAGCGGGCTTTTGCTTTGGTAAGCTGCTTAAGTTCACACAACAAATAGAAAGAGAATGAAATTTGATTTTTATTCTATCTTACTTCAAAGTTTACTGTTTTTTAACTCTATACAACAATCCAGTGTTTTGTTTTGTTTCATTTTGTTTTGTTGATGTATGTATATGTGTTTATGTTTGAGTCTGTATGATTGTGTGTGTACCTTGTGTGCATATAATATGCATGATATATACACACGTGTGTAAGGTTGTATCTTAGTTAAGGTTTCTATTGCTGTGATAAAGCACCATGACCAAGTGCAACTTGGAGAAGAAAAAGTTTATTTCAGCTTAGAGCTCTCAGATCATGGTCCATTATTGAGGTAAGTCAGAGCAGAAATTCAAGATGGGAACATGGAGGCATGAACTGAAGCAGAAGTCCTGGGGTAACACTGCTTCCTGGCTTGCTCTTCATGACTTGCTCAACCTGTCCTCTTAAACCACACAGGACCACCTGCTCTGGAGTAGCACCATCAATAGTGGATTGGACCCTCCCACATCAACCATTAATCAAGGAAATGCCTTAAGATGTGCCTATAGGCAATTTTATGGTTGTATTTTCTCAATTGAGATTCTTTTTTGCAAATATAACCAGTAATTGATGGATACAGTGGATGAGCCAAACTTTTACTTCCATCATTTTATTTGGGTGACTTCTCTTAAGTTATTGATGAGAGCCTGCCTTGAGTTTCTGTCACAGTTCATTGGTAAGGGCAAAGCACTATTCTAGGAGTTAGTACAGGTTATCTTCTATCCTCCTCCCACCCCACCAATCATGTCCATCCCAGGGTCCTTGTCTTCCTTAAGAATTTCTGTCACTATAGCTTCTACTGTGGCTAACTAAGAGGCCACCTCATCAGCAGCCAGTAAAGCTTTTCTTACAGCCTTTGTTGAATAACAATTCCCTTTCCCATTGTGTTGACAAAATCTCTGAGCACAGCATCATAACCAACTTCTGAGGAACTTTGCAAGAGCATCCTCAATGAACGAAGGTTCCTCAACACCTGCACTCTTAGCAATGGTCACTGCAGAAATCTTGAGTGCTTTTGAATAATTTCTTTAGCCATTTTCTGATCTTCATTAGCAGGATTTAATGAGGCCAAGACTGTGATGGGATGCACTGATGTGGCATGCAGCCCCTCCTAGAACAATGGCCTCTTTAGCAGCTGTTCTGGTAGCATTGAGGACATCCAGAACTCTTAACTCTGTCTGTGTTCTCATTCACTGGACATAACTTGTTCCTTCAGCCTCCAGCACAACTAGTCCTTCTGAGAGGTTAGTGAGTTTTCCCCTCAGCCTTACCTCTTCATGTTCACTAGTTGGGATGTGTGACTTCTTCAATTTGAGCTTTTTAATCTTTTCTTTTCAAAACATGGCATCATCTTTGATGCCAATGACCTCTCCAACTTCTAAGTCATGAGTCTGAACATCTTCAAGATTTAGATTCAACCCCACCTTCTCCATATACCACACCACCAATAACAATAGTCATAATTTCAAGGTGGTTGTTCCTATTCTCCCCAAACCCTGGAATTTTGATGGCTGCAACCTGAAGACCAACTTTTAGCCTGTTCAAAGCCATTGTGCTTAGAGCATCTGCATCAATATCTTCAGCAATTATGGCCAAGGGCACCCAGCTGATGAGCATTAGCATTGTCAAGAGCATGTACAATGGACTGAACACTAGACATTTTCTTTTAACTCAACAGAACAGAGGCATTTTGGAATTTACATTTTTGAGCTTTTGATGTATTAATAAAATGTGGTTAAATGTATCCTCTATCCAATTTCATGCCTGCAATAATTTCCAATTCATAATTCAGGGTTTTCCCATCCTTCATTGTGATGATGCCCTTTCTTCCAACCTTTTTCATTACATCAAAAATGATGTTTCAAATGTCTTTGTCTCCATTTACAGAAACTACAGCAACTGAGCAACTTTTTTTGATTGTCATAAGCTTAGACTGCTTTTCAAGTTCAGCAATTACAGCAGCAGCAGCCAGCATCACACCTGCCCTGACTCCACTGGATTAGCACCTCTGCTGTGATTCTCAAGGCCCTCCTAGGCAATAGAGCATGGCAGAGCAGCAGCAGTCATGATGCCACCCAGCTTCTTCACTTGTTAGTAGTAACATCTTGAACAAGTTTAGCTCTGATATATCAGGGGACCATGGGAATATTTAGCATTAGTGTTTGACAAGTCAACCGACCAGACCTATAAATTCCTGATGGGGAGTCCCACCTGGCAAATCCATAGGGTCACTGGCTGTGGAAACCGGTTGTTTTCTGTCTGTAACTTTCTCACGTGCCATCATTATACCTCCCTATAAGAACAGCTGTGGGGTTCCTTCCACAGTCCATTGATAGTGTGTTTTACATCTTTGGACATATAGTTGTGGATGGTCAGGTTATGGTTTCTGTTTAAGCTGTATAATTCTGATGTATAGAAATAATACAACAATATTCTTTACTGACACAGGAAAGTAACAGTATTCTCCATTTCAAAGACAGCTAATTTTAGACTTTAGAACAAATTCAAGGCATACTAAACTGCCCCTGCAGAAAATACACAAAGACTAATTCCCAGGTGTTGTTTATTGCTAAATCAAGGCCAGGCAGTTTCCACTCAAATATAGCTCCTTGCAGTAGCTCTCTTTCTGCACGTACCCTGACTGCCCAAAGTTCAGGCAATTGTTTAATGCTTGGGATCCCTCGCCAACTTAGAGCTATGTGCATGAGTCAATGTGACATCACTAGCCTAAGAGAAACTATATGACTTATTTTGTGTTTTGAGAATGGGTAGGGCCCTGAAAATGTAACTTATAATTGTCCAGAGTTTGGCTGTGAGGAAACAGCGTTGGTGTGGAGAGAGACAGCTGTGTAGAGCTATGTGAGACCTGCTGCAGAAT
Organism: Peromyscus eremicus; assembly: GCF_949786415.1. Lineage (NCBI taxonomy): Eukaryota > Metazoa > Chordata > Mammalia > Rodentia > Cricetidae > Peromyscus > Peromyscus eremicus. The sequence goes on from NC_081420.1 coordinate 122,400,812, forward strand.
GTGTGTGTGTGTGTGTGTGTGTGTGTGTGTCTGTGTGTGTGTGTGTGTGTGTGTGTGTGCTGAGTGAGAGAGGAAGAAGAAGAAGAAGAAGAAGAAGAAGAAGAAGAAGAAGAAGAAGAAGAAGCATGAGAGAAGTGTGTAGATGGAGTGAGTGGGTGAAAGTGTGAATGAGTAAAGAATGAGTGAAGAATGCAGAAGTATGTGTGTAAGACAGAGAGAGAGAGAGAGAGAGAGAGAGAGAGAGAGAGAGAGAGAGAGAGAGAGAGAGAGAGAGCGCTTCTATGTCGAAGAGCTGTGCCTAGGAACTGTGTAAAAGGCTGTGTGGTAAAAGAACTATGTGAATGAGATGTTTAGCTGTGGCTGGGTGGAGATTTGTAACTATGTGGAGGCAAGAAAGATGAAGCTGTAGAGAAAATATATGTAGAAGATAAATGTATGTAAAAGAAAGATGTGAAAATGTATGTATGCAGGCAGCAGGGTGGACATATGTAGCTGGTGTGGAGACAGAAACAGTCAGAATCCATTCTTTTTAAAAAAAATATTTTTTATTTAGATTCCAATAGTTCTCTTTTTTTCTTTCATTTTTCTTTATTAAGAAATTTTCTACTCACTCCATATACTATCCACAGATCCCCCCTCCTTCTTCCTCCTCCCACCCCCCAGCCCTCTTTCCAAAGCCACCCCGCATCCCCACATCCCCCAAATCGAGGTCTCCCATGGGGAGTCAGCAGAGCCCAGCACACCGAGCCTTGGCAGGTCCAAGCCCCTTATCACTGCACCAAGGCTGTGCAAGGTGTCACACCACAGGCACCAGGTTCCAGAAGCTTGCCTGTAGACCAGTGACAGATCCCAATCCCCCTGCCTGGGTGCCCCCCAAACAGTTCCAGCCAAACAACCGTCTTCCATATCCAGAGGGCCTAGTCCAGTCCCATGGGGGCTCCACAGCCACCAGTCCACAGTTCATGGGCTTCCACTAGTGTGGCCATCTCTGCACATCCTCCCATCATGATCTCAACGTCCCTCGCCTGCAGTATCTCTCCTCTCTCTCATCAATTGGATTCCCGGAGCTCAGCCTGGTACCTGGCCATGGATCTCTCTATCTGCCTCCATCAGTCACTGGACAAAGGCTCTATGATGACAGCTAGGTTATTTGCTAGGCTGGTCACTAGAGTAGACGGGTCCAGGCACCCTCTAGATCACTACCAGCAGACCAAGGTGGGGTCAACCTTGGGGATTCCTGAGAGCCTCCCCAGCACCCTGCCTCTTTCTATTCCCATGTTGTACTCATCTATCATGGTATCTCCCTCCCTGCCTTCCCACTCTGTCCCTGTTCCAGCTTGACCCTCCCATTTCCCTATGTTCTCAACCCCCACTCCTCACCCTCTGCTACCTCCCCACACCCAGTCCACTCATGTAGATCTCATAAGAACCTGGAAACAACCTAGATGCCCCTCAACTGAAGAATGGATAAAGAAAATATGGCACATATACACAATGGAGTACTACTCAGCAGTAAAAAACAATGATATCATGAAATTTGCAGGCAAATGGATGGAGCTAGAAAATATCATCTTGAGTGAGGTAACCCAGACTCAGAAGGACAAACATAGTATGTACTCACTCATAAGTGGATACTAAATGGGAGGGAAGGGATGGCCAGACTGCAACCCACAGCTCCAGAGAGGCTAGCTAACAGGGAAAGACCCTAGGAGGGACACATGGATGACCCTGTGAAGCAGAAACCATTCTTAAGATGAAGTAAAAGAGAAAGTTATCATCAGAAAGAGTGTGTTTCCTTATTATTTACCTCTCAGATAGAAAAAGGCTAGCCCTCAGATATATAAGAATTTTTCCTAAGCCCTCGACACATTTGTAGATTTTCTTACAATACCCTGGAGATGGCCTTGGAGCAGGCTCTCCATAATGCCACTGATATGATATTTTTATGTTTATCCTTAAATCGATTCACTTGACAACTGTCACCCCTCTTGTAGAATATTATTTTAAGGTGTGCTGCTTTTGTTTATGTTGCATTTGTTTAACTCTGTGAAGCTGTGTCTAAAACACCTGATGGTGTAATAAAGAACTGAATGGCCAATAGCAAGGCAAGAGAAAGGATAGGTGGGGCTGACAGGCAGAGAAAATATGCAGAAGGAAAAATCTGGGAGAGAAGAAAAGAGCAAGAGAACAAGGAGGAGGACTCCAGGGGCTAGCCACCCAGCCACCCAGCCACCCAGCCACCCAGCCACCCAGCTACATAACCAGCAAGCCACAGAGTAAGGGTAAGATTCACAGAAGTAAGAGAACGGGGAAAGCCCGGAGGCTAAAGGTGATGGGATGAGTTAAAGTTAAGGGAAGCTGGCTAGAAACAATTCAAGCTAAGGCCAGGCATTAATAATTAAGAATAAGCCTCCGTGTGTGATTTATTTGGGAGCTGGGTGGCAGGCCCCCCAAAGGAGCAAAAACAAACACCACCACACCCCGTCTTTTGTTACTTTGGAACTTCCCAACTCTGCTCAGCACTCACTATTCTTCCCTTTGACCCCATTGTCACAGCTACAACAATGGCTAAAGGTTGGAAAACACCTTGAAACAGTACGACTTGAGCATTCACACCAAAGTTTACTTCTTCACAGTGAGAAGAGGAGCCAGTGCTACCTGCACATTCTAGCAAAGGTCTCATCTAGCAGGAGACTGTCGGTATTCCAACCGTTTCTTCGGAGCGGCTACTGAAGAGCACATAGCAAGGCAGGCCTTCAGCGGGGAGTGAGGACGATTTCTTGATTTGTTTACACAGAAGCTGGTTTCATCATGGCATTTCAAAAATAGCTTTACTTGACCCCCCTCCCCATCCCTTCATCCCCTGATCCTCCTGCTTCTCATCCCCATGAAAACACTGGATATTTGCCCAGGAGTAGTACAACTGGGCCACATTTTATAGAAATACTTTACACTTATTTTCACAGTGGCTGAGCACACTGAACAGCAGTGTGTAAAGCTTCCTCTTGCCCACATCCTTCCCTCTGTTTGTTATTTGTTTTCTTGATAATGTTCCAAATGTTGATAATGTTACTTGAGGTCTACAGTGTATGGAGGCAGTCAGATGATCTGCTCAGAAGAAACCAAGCAAATGTTAGATAACTTTTAATTTAAAAGTTTACTGTAACATTCAGGATGTAACTAGCAGAAGTTTCACACATCTTTGTGTTTTCCCAACATTAGATATTCTCTAATTTAATATTTATTTATTTTGATTTTGTGTGTCTGAGTCTATATGTATGTATGTCTAAATATTCATGCAGTGCCAGAGGAATCCAGAAGAGAATACCTTAATCCCTGGAACTGGAGGTACAGGTGGGTAGGGGAACCGAACCTTAGTCCTTTGCAGGAATAGCAAGTACTTTTAACTGCAGAGCCAGCTCTCCAGCTCTGATTATATACTCTTAACTTGTGAACCGTGTCTTACAGGTCGTCATTTTGGAGAATGAATTATACTGAAGACCTGTTCATACAAAGAAACAGAGAGAATTGCAGGGTGGCATTCAGGGATCTGGATTCTATGAAGAACCCTTCGACTTTCGCCAGGAAATTAACTGCTTAGAACTCAGTCCTCGATGTTCTTGGTTAGCCCCTTATTTCCAACATCTTGGGGCACCTGGAGTAGATTAATATTATTAGGTAAAGTTTGCTACATACACCTTGAGGCAAAAATTTACTATTATTGTCAGAAAACCAAAGACTGTCTATGAGGTCAGGTCTGTGGCCGGTCTCATGCTTTACCACGCTCTCCATGAGAGAATGAATTCACTCTGAGAGTTGTCTTATCTTTAACGAAGTGGGGAGACCTGTCTTCTCATATACACACAGCTATTGGAGACCACCAATACTCACGGAATGGACTCTAAGAGTGGAGACTGACCAAATTGGCTAAGATTAAGTCAAGAAAAAAGGCCAAATCTCGGTGGTATATGATCCTTAACTGTGCCGTTAACTAAAGGGCATTTATTTCTCTCTCACATTTACTGTCTGCTTTATTCTGAGACTTGGTCTCACTATGTAGCTGAGGTTGGCCTGTACTTGTTATCCCCTTGACCAACTATCCTCTTGAGGCCTGGGGACACAGCCTGACTTACTATTAGTACCTTTATGTCACCAAAAAAGATGGCCGTGTTTCTGTCATTTTTTTTGGATACATTTGAACTTGCAGTAGGTATCTTCAGAGACTGATAGATTTCCAAGAAAGTTTCACGTTCCTGATCTATAGAGCAGTGCCCCAAATGGCTGAACCCACAACATACTGAAGCAAGATGTCCATTCAAACTTGAACAAAAAATGAACATCTAAGACGTAGGATGTGACCCTTTAAAATATCCTCATGAAAATCATTAAATATGCACTCTCAACACTATTTTCAAGGCAAGTCATTGGGTTAATAGGCCTAGAAAACTTCGCTCCACATTTGCTGTCTCTGGTGGTGGAGAAATAAAGAAGAGCCTCTCAATTTCTTGTGGCTGTAAGTAGTTGGCAAAGAAGTTGGTTCCCTTATATGGGACTTCTGAGCTTGATGAACTGAGTTATGTTAGCAGATTTATTAGCACTGGACTTAAATAGATCAATTTCACCAACAGGAAATCACATTTAATCAGTACATACAAATTCGGATGATATTTGGCAAAAGATTTGACTTAGGACACAGTCTTTGAGAGCAAGCAGATTTTTATTTCTACAAATATCTAAAATCTTAATAAAATAAAACATATTTCTGAAATCTAGTGACTCATTCCTAAAATCTGGTATTATTGCTTGTACCAAGGCTAGAAGAACGTAACTCTTCTTAGGTATTGGTGGTTAAAGAAGCCTGCAGTAATGCATTCTAATTATACACAAAGACGAGGTGGGCAAAAGAGTAGCCAAATAAAAATAAAATGTAACTTCTCACTTATCCACTTAAGTACTGCTAGAAAGAGAATACATTTCTAAGGCTACTCAAAAACTAGTGACTTTTAATGTGAAAAGAAGTCTGTGAGAAAATTATATGGTAATTATGAGTAAAACAAGTTCTCGATTCGACTTGATGATAAATTTCAAATTTTCCTCTTTCCAGTTAATATCTACAGCAAGCAATTGTTTTGAAGATTCAATGATATAATTGACATTAAGTGTTTAAGACAATATTTATAATATTTACATGACTATATAAATGGATACTTCAACTCCCAATTCCAATTTCTTTAAAATGGAACTATTTATTTCAATAACTTGGAATTTTTCATGAGTCTTATTCACTTCCTTACGAGGAGTCAACAAATCATTGGGAGCAATACAAAAACTAAGGATGTGGAAGAGAAGCCCTGCTCTGAATTCCTGTAATGTGCCTGACAGTAGGCCAAGAATCTTTGTGTTTCATCTCAAACTTGTCCTGAAAATTTAATGAAGAAGACCATAACAGCAGAAACAGCTGTTCAACAATCATTAGTAGATTCTCCCATCTAAGGTGTCTATTGGGGGATAAGAAGTCTGTTATAGACTCCTCTTTATTACTATTGTTATTTGGAAAGTGTTGGAATCCACCTGCCAATTAAGTATCTCCAGTCTTCATAAGCCGAGTGCATATCCACTATGTTTGATCATGTGACTCTATAACTCATTATGTAAGCTTGATTGTTTTCTCTCTGATGCGTCTGAATGCTCTTCTACACCATAGAACTTCAACAATGCTATTTCATTTGCTAATGATGTCCAAACATGTTAAAATAAATTGCAGGGAGACACAGTGGGAAATGAGGCTTATCAGGTGGAAGATCAAATGGAATTAAGCTCTTGACTAAATGTCTGTAAAATTGATTTGACTTAATAAATTTGATGCAAATTGAGTTGTATCATTTGGGGGTGTGTGCGCACACATACATACATGTCTTTAACTTGCCAAGTACATCTTTCCACTGTCCTCTTAGAAAATCTCATGAATAAATAAATATAAATTGGTCATTTTCATTTTAAGAATTCACACTTTCATCTGCAATTGAAAAGCAAGTATAAGCCAGCCTGAGTGCGGACAGACTTTAAAAGCCATGAGGAATTGAGACTGCCCAAAGATAGCTCTGGTTGTTAGGTTGCCATGTTGTTTTTGAAGTTAGGGTTACTCTAAGTTCATCTCAGGTTTCTTTTTTACATCTGTTTATTTGTGGAGGGAGCAAGCATGATATGGCATGATTGTGGAAGGCAGAGGACAACTTGCCGGAGGTAGTTCTTTTCTTCCACCATGTGCACTGAACTCAGGTCTTCGGCTTGGTGTCAAGTGCCTTTACTTACTGAGCCACCTAGCTGGCACCATCACAGGTTCTTGATTAAACCCGATTACTTTCCCTAAACATTTTTGGTAAGATAGAGTGGTAGATAGATGATAGACCAATAGACAGTTAGATAGATGATAAATAGATGATAGACAGATAGATGATAGACACATAGATAGATATGGATAGAGATATATAGATACATAGGTAGAGATATAGGTATACCTTGTATAGGTATAAGCACATATTTGCAACTACTAATAGACAACATTGAATTTATCTGATCACCACATGATATGGCAAAGCTTGGAGTGAGAACATTAAGTCAACTCCTACAGTTGATTTTTATAGATTCTTTAGGATACACCTTCAATATCTTTCAGGAAGCTTTTCCTTTATTTCCTTCTTCCTATTCAGTAACAACAAAATATGTATCCTATTTAATCTGATGCCTTCATGTTATCAAAACTTTTGTTGCCTCTTCTGCCTTGCCTATAAGACTGTGAATGTATTCTAGATAATGACTTCATTTTGCTTGCTCTTGATCCCAAGCTACTAGCATAGTGCCCAATATATAGTGTATGCTCAATGGATGCTTGTTGAACTGAACCTAATCAATTTAGAAATGAGTTTGAATATGTAAATTTATTCTGAAGTATCTCCAAATACTGTGTAACAATATCCTCAAAACAACATCCTAATTTCTATCCTAGAGGAAGGCTTTTTAAGACATAGGAAAAACATAAACCACAAGTCTCAGGAAGTCCTCGAAACTTAAATTAACAGTAAAGACTGCTGGGAAAGGAGAAATTCTCATACTTGTGTAGACCTTCAAGTTGTGCAAAGAACTCTGGAGTTTCAGTTGTGAAACATCTGCCATTGAATCCTCTGTGTTCCTGTGAGTATGCCCTCATTCATACTCCTATAAGTAGCCCCACTAAACTCATTAAATGACCAAGTTTTACTTTGATAGTATCGTTTCATCTGTCATTTGTGCCCTATATGGGTTGAATAGTGCTCTTTTGTTTCTTTGTTTGGTTTGTTGGTTTTTTTAATTTTTAATTTTTTGCTTTTGCATTCCAACCAACGTTTCCACTCCCTTCTCTCCTGCCAGACTTCCTTCTCTGCTCTCCACACCATCCACTTCTCCTCTTCTGTTTATGTTCAGAAAAGGCAGGCTTCTGTGGATATCAGCAAGCCATGGTATAACAAGCTGCAATGAGACTAGGCATCTCCCCTTCTATTAAGGCTGTAGGAGGAATGGATCCCAAAAGCCGGCAATAAAGTCAGAAACAGCCCCTGCTTCCACTGGTAGGATTCTTACACAAAGACCAAGTTACAAAACTATAACATATATGTAGAGGGCCTAGATCAGTCTCATGCAAGCTCCCTGGATATCTGTTCATTCTCTGTGAGCCTCTGTGAGCTTAGGTTAGTTGGTTCTGGTGTTTTCTTGTGATGCTCTTGACACCACTGGCTCCCTCTTCCACAGGATTCCCCAAGCTCAGCCTAGTGTTTGGCTGTGAGTCTCTGCATCTGTTTCCGTCAATTGCTGGGTGAAGCCTCTCTGATGACAGTTGGGCTAGGCACCAGTCTATGAGTATAGCAGAACATCATTAGGAATCATTTCACTGACTTTTGTTTCTAGTCATGTTTGGTTCTGTTCTAGATCTCTGGGGTATACACCTCTGGGTCCTGGTTCTCAGGGGTGAGTTCTCTCTCATGATATGGGTCTCAAGCTGGGCCAATCATTGGTTAGTCATTCCTACAATTTCTGTACCATCTTTACCTCAGCACATCTTTTAGGCTGAACATATTGTAAGACAAAGGGTTTTTTGGCTGGGTTGGTGTCTCAATGCCTTCACTGGAAGTCTTGCCTGGTTACAGGAGATGGCCAATTCAGGCTCTGTATCTCTCCTTGCTATGTTTCTTAGCTAGGGTCACCCTCATAGATTTTTGGGAGTTTCCATTTCACTAGATTTATAGCTTGTTCTAGAGATGACCCCAGAACCTCCCAGTACTGTCTTACTCCATCCTCCTTACACCTGATCCCTTATGTTCCCATCCCAATCCCTCCCACCCAGACTCCTCCTCCATCCATCAGCAATGTCTATTCTATTTCCCCTTCACAGTGAGATTCATGTATGCCCCCTTGAGCCCTCCTTGCTACTTAGCCTCTTGGATCTGTAGATTGGAGCGTGGCTCTCCTTTAAGTGAATACATACTATATGTATCTTTCTGGGTCTGGGTTAACTCATTTGGGATGATCTTTCTTAGTTCCATCTATTTGCCAGCATATTTTGTGATGTCATCCTTTTTAACAGCTAAGCTATATTCCATTGTGTAGTGTACCACATTTTCTTTATTCATTCTTTAGTTGAGGGACATCTAGGTTGTTTCCAGTTTCTGGGTTTTACAAATAAACCTGACATGAATATAGTTGAGCAAGTATCCTTGTGGTATGATAGAGCATCTTTTGGGTATATTCTTAGGAGTGGTATAGCTGTATCTTGAGGTAGATTGAGACCCAATTTTCAGAGAAACCTCCATATTAATTTCCAAAGTGGCTGTAGAAGTTTGCACTCCCACCAGCAATGGAGGAGTGTTCCCCTTGCTACACATCATTTCCAGCATGCACTTACGTTTTTGCTCTTAACCATTCTGACAAGTGTAAGATAGAATCTCAGGGTCCTTTTGATTTGCATTTCCCTGTTGGCTAAGGATATTAAACATTTCTTTAAGTGTTTCTCAGCCATTTGAGATTCCTTTGTTGAGAACTCTCTGTTTAGATCTATACCCATTTTTAAATTGGATTATTTATGGGGTTTTTTTTATGTCTAGTTTCCTGAGTTCTTTATATATTTTGGATATTAACCCTCTGTTAGATGTGGGGTTGATGAAGATCTCTTCCCATTCTGTAGGCTGCCATTTTGTCCTTTTAACAGTGTCTTTTGCCTTACAGAAGCTTTTCAGTTTCATGACATTCCGTTTATTAAATGCTGATCTTAGTGTCTGTACTATTGATGTTCTGGGCAGGGAGCTGTTTTCTGTGCCAGTTTTTCATGGTTATTCCTTACTTTCTTTTCTATCAGATTCAGTGTATCTGGTTTTATGTTGAGGTCTTTGATCCACTTGGACTTGGGTTTTATGCAGGGTAGTAGATGTGGATCTATTTGCATTCTTTTACATGCCTCATTCAATTAGACCAGCACCATTTATTGAAGACGCTTTCTTCTTTCCATTGTATTGTTCTGACTTCTTTCTCAAAATCAAGTTTCCTTAGGTGTGTGGATTTACATCTGGTCTTAGATTTGGTTCCATTGATCAACTTGTCTGTTTTTATACCATTAACATGCAGTTTTTATTATTGTTCTGTAGTACAACTTGATATTATGGATGGTGATACTCCTAGAAGTTTGTTTATTGTACCTGATTGTTTTAGCTATCCTGGGTTTTTTGTTTTTCCATATGAAGTTAAGTATTGTCTTTTCAAGGTATGTAAAGAATTGTGTTGGAATTTTAAAGCAGATTGTGTTGAATCTGTAGATTTCTTGGCCATTCTTACTATGTTAATCCTACTGATCAGTGAGCATGGGAGATCTTTCCATTTTCTGATATCTTCTCTAATTTCTTTCTTCAAAGACTTGAAGTTTCCATCATACAAGTCTTCTACTTGCTTGGTTAGAGTTACCCTAGATATATTACATTATTTGTAGCTATTATGAAGGATGTTTCTCTGATTTCTTTCTCAGCCCATTTATCATTTGTGTTTAGGAGGGCTACTGACTTTTTTGAGTTGGTTTTGTATCCAGCCACTTTGCTGAAGGTGTTTTACCAGCTATAGGATTTCCCTGGTAGAATTTTTCAGGTTGCTTATGTCTACTATCATATCATCTGTAAATAGCATAGCAATACTTTGATTTATTCCGTTCCAGTTTGTATCCTTTTGATATCCTTAGGGTTTTTTAATTGCTGTAGCTAAAACTTCAAGTACTGTATTGAATAGTTATGGAGAGATTGGACAGCCTTGTCTTGTCACTTATTTTAGTGGAAATGCTTTAAGTTTCTCTCTAACTAATATGATGTTTGCTAATGGTTTGCTGTATATTGTTTTTATTATGTTTAGGTATGTCCCTTGTATCCTTGATCTCTCCAAGACTTTTTATCTTGAAGGGGTATTGGATTTTATCAAAGGCTTTTTCAGCATCTAATGAGATGATCACATTTTTTTTCTTTCAGTTTGTTTTTATGGTGGATTATACTGCCAGATTTTTGTATGTTGAACCATCCCTGAATCTCTTGGACGAAGCCCACTTGATCATGATGGATGACCTTTTCTATGTATTCTTGGATTCAGTTTATAAGTGTTTTATTGAGTATTTTTGCATCTATATTCATAAGGGAAATTGATTTGTAATTCTCTTAATTCTCTTTCTTTGTTGAGTCTTTGTGTGATTTGGGTATTAGGGTGACTGTAGCCTTATAAAAAGAATTTGCTCATGTTCCTTCTGTTTCTGTTTTGTGGAATAATTTGAGGAGTAATGGTTTTAGCTCTTCTTTGAATGTCTGGTAGAATTCTGTGCTAAAACCATCTGTCCAAGTTGGGAGCTGGCCTTCTGTAGGCTAGCTTGACCTTTGGTGCAGCATAGGTTCAGTGCATATTCATCATGGTGGGACATGGTGGCATGCATTGGCACAGGAGGTAACTTTCTGAACAGAAAATCATTAACACAAGCACTAAGATCAACAATGAATAAATGGGACCTCATGAAACTGAAAAGCTTCTGTAAGGCAAAGAACACTGTCAATAGGACAAAATGGCAGCCTACAGAATGGGAAAAGATTTTTACCAAACCCACATATGATAGAAGTCTATTATCCAAAATATATTTTAAAAACTTAAGAAACTAGACATCAAAAGCCAAATAATATAATTAAAAAATGGGATACAGATCTAGACATAGAATTTCCAACAAAATAATCTTTTTTATTATTATTTTTTTATTTTTTGGTTTTTCGAGACAGGGTTTCTCTGTGTAGTTTTGTGCCTTTCCTGGAACTCACTTTGTAGACCAGGCTGGCCTGGAACTCACAGAGATCCACCTGCCTCTGCCTCCTGAGTGCTGGGATTAAAGGCGTGCACCACCACTGCCCAGCAACAAAATAATCTTAAATGGCTAAGAAACAAAGAAATGTTCAACATCCTTAGCCACCAGGAAAATGCAAATTAAAACTACTTTGAGATTTCATCTTACTCCTAATAGCTAAGATCAGTAACACAAGTGACAGCTCATGCTGCTGAGGATATAGAACAAGAGGAACACTCCTCCATTCCTGGTGAGAATGTAAACTTGTGCAGTCACTATGGAAATCAACATGGTGTTTCTTCAGAAAATTTGGAATCCAGCTACCTCAAGATCTAGCTATATCACTCTTGGGCATATACCTAAAGGATACTCCATCCTTCCACAAGGACACTTGACCAACTATGTTCACAGTAACTTTATTCAAAATAGCACAAAACTAGAAACAATCTAGATGTCCCTCAATAGAGTAGATTTTTTGGGGGGTGAACTGGGGGCAGGTAGGGATGGAAGCAGGAGTGATCAGGTGGAGGGAACGCAATGAAGAGAGAGAGTGTGGGGGGGTAGAGGTATCTGGAATTCAGGGCTACTTGGGGTGGGCAGCATGGAAACCTAGCACAGTGGAAACTTCCCGGAATCTATGAAGGTGATCCTAATGAGGACTCCTAGTGATGCAGGATATAGAGTCTGAACCAACCATTCTTCATAGCTAGGCAAGGTTTCCAGTGGTAGGACTGGCTTGCATTCGGTTGTTGACTGAGAGGATTCAGTGTAGATTCCTAAGCAACCCAAGCTAATTCTAGGACAAAGGGTTTCTCTCCAAAAAACTGACAGTTGGCCACAGTGCCAAGCACACCATACACTCAGCTCATTGAATGTAGAGTGGTTGAGCAGGTATCTGCATGGAGTCTTCACTCCTGTGTTCTAGTTTCTTTGGCACAGGAAGGTACTTTGCAGGCTATGGAAAGAAAAACCTGGATCTCAACCCAGCCACAAAAACCTCCACCTACAATTTGTCTAGCATGCAAAATCTGCTTGGGTAATGGTGGCACAGAAATTGTGGGAGTGGCCAACTAATGTCTAATTTAAATTGAGACCCATGCCACAGGAGGGAGCCCATGCTCAACACTGTCTGGATGGCCAGGAACCTGAGTTCCTGAAAAAAAATCAATGAAATGATTTCTAGTAATAATCTGCTATATTCATAGATCAGTGCCTTGTCTGGTCATCATCAGAGAGGCTTCCTCCAACAGTAGATGGGAGCAGGTGCAGAGGCCCACACACAGACATGCAGAGAAAGACTGTCTAAATTAGAGGCCTCCAAAAAGGTCCTTCCTCTCAGAACTTGGGGAGTCCATCAGAAGAGGGGAAAGAAAGATTGTAGGAGTCAGAGATGATGCAGGACACCAGAACATGGCCTATGGAGTCAACTAAACAGGGCTCTCATGGGCTCACAGAGACTGCAAGTGTTGGCACCAGGTCCTCTGCTTATATGTTATGGCTTGGTGTTTTTGTGTGACTCCTAACAGTGGGAACAGGTGTGTCTCTGACTCTTTTGCCTGCACTTGGGACTTTTTCCTCCTATTGGGTTGCCTTGTCCAGCATCAATATGAGGGCTTTTGCCTTGTCTTACTGTATCATGTTTTGCAGTGTTTGGTTGTTGTCTTTTGGAGGCCTACTCTTTTCTGAAGGGAAACAGAGAGAGTAGGTATAGATCTGGGGAGGTAGGGTGAGGAGAGGAGTTAGGAGGAGTGGAGAGAGGGGAATCTGTGGTCAGGATGTATTGTACTGAAGAGGAATTTATTATCAATTAAAATAATTAAATAAAAAATATAAAAGTAGAAAAACCTGTACATCTGACAAGGAATTAGCACCTAAAATATATAAGGGATTCCAATAAATCAACAGCAAAAGCTAAAAAACAGAAAAATGAGTATTTTAAGTAAATAGGATATTTCTCGAAGGAAGATTTACAGTTACCCAACAGCCACATGCAAATAAACAAACAGACAAACAAAACAACCTTACTCACTCAAACATCACTAGTCACAAGGGAAAAGAAGATCAAACCCAGAATGAGATATCGCCTCACTACAGGAAAAATGACTATTTCCTTATCAGAAAGACAAATGATGTAAGTTCTGGTTAGAGCTATGGAGAAAAGGGCAGATATACATGCTGTTTGTGGGAACGTAAATAATGCAAACATTATGGAAAATAGTACGGATATTACAAAAATATTTTTAAAAATATTGGTACTAAAGAGATGGCTCATCAGTTAAGAGCATGTACTCCTCTTCCAGAGGACCTGAATTTAGTTCCTAGAATACATATCAGGAAGCTGACAAACATCTGTAACTCTAGTTCTGGGGCATGTAACACCTGTGTCTTCTGTGGTCACTATCTTCATGTGATTATAACCCTCTATAATGGAAAATAATGAACATATATATGTTACCATATATATTTATATTATACATTAAGTTATATATTATATAAAATTATATATTAAATTTAATGTATATGCACGCACACACACATATATAAATAAAATAAAACTACCCAAATGATCCAATACTTCCACTAACGGTCACTCATCCAAAGGTAAGGGTCAGTGTGTAAAAGAGACCTTTGAACTCCCAGTCTGTTGGAATCATAATGACTTAGAAATGGAACCAACAGGGATCCCTTTACTTAGTGAAGTGATGAAGGAAATGTGGCACTATGAATAAGACAATGCTCTTTGCCCACAAAACAGTGATTTTCTGTCACTTGTGACAACACAGATGTAGCTAAATATCCCTACACTACATGAAATGATCCAGACAATGAAAGGCCAGTGCTTGTGACAATTTCCTGTGGGATCTGAAAATGCTGATCTCAAGAGTGCTAGAGGAAGAACAGTGGTCAGCAGAGGCAAGGACAAATGGAGTGGCATGGGGAGGGCATTAGGAGGGCTTGGGGAGGTTGTGGGGAGGGCATTAGGAGGGCTTGGGGAGAGCATAGGGAGGGCATGGGGAGGGGATGGGGAGGGCTGGCCAATGAGTACAAACTACAGATAAATAGAAGTAAGAAGCTCTAGTCTCTTCACACTGTCTGTAGACTGTACATGAAAATTGCACAGTGTCCATTTCAAAAGAGCAATAAAAGAGGTTTTAATGTTTACAGTATGAATAAATGATAAACAGTTGAGGGACTATATATTTTTAAACTATTTTAGGCAGGATATAATGCACACATGAATAGAATCATCAGTTGACTCCTCCATAAAATGATTCCCCTATAAATAAATGATATATGTTTATATCAAAATATTTTTAAAAATTATAAAGTAAGTCATAGCTTCTACAAAATACAGTTTAGATTTGCAGATGGGCATCCATGTTGCATGTTCTAGGCTAAATGAGTTAATTCTCTTTGTTCATTTCCTTGCCACTGAATTTAATAAAGGAGAAATTAGCATGGTTGAGTGGCAGGTGCCTTGTAGGTTGCCATGGTTTCTGCATCACCTTCAAGTGCTATTCTGGAGTAGCATCAGCAAGCAAACTCTGTTGAACATTCTGAGCAGGTTCTTCTCTTTTCCTTCTGAAAACTCATTATGAATCTTAATATGTTTTAAAGGCTCCCTACCCCCAGTAGTCTCATATTAGTTTCTGGCTCCAAGGGATTAAGCCATATAATGCATTCTCTTGCTTACATTTGTTTAAGTGCTTTTCATCCCCTCTGGGGAACAGTACTAAGCATTGGTTCCAAGTTGATCTAAGCAGTTTGAACTATAATATATGCAGTATCTATTACATTTGGGTTAATTTGTACATTAAAAACTTAAAATTATTCTGTTATAGGGACTCACAGGTTATATTTGGGAATATATGTATATGCGAATATATATATACATGTAATGATAATTTTGAAAAAAGAGGCCATGAATTTAAAGGAGAGTGGAAAGGGGTATATGGAAGGCTTGGAGAGAGGAACAGGAAAGATGAAATGTAATTAAAATACAATCTTGGACAAGACAAATAAACAGAAGAAAAAGAGGCAGAGAGAAGGCACAAGAATGAGACACCCACTAGCTAGAACACTGAGGAATCCCATAAAAACACTAAACTGGAAGCCATAAGATATGTACAGAAGATATGGTGTACAGGCTGCTTCAGTCTCTGTGAGTTCATATGAGCTTCGCTCAAGTTGATTTAGAGGACCTTGCTTTCTTGATGTCTTTCACCTTCTCTGGTTCTTACAGTTTTCTACCTCCTCTTCAAGGAGTTCCCTGGGGCTGAGTGTTCCAAGGTCTCTCACTCTCTGTGTAACATCTGGCTGTGGGGCTCTGTATTTGTTCCCATCTGCTGTAGGAGGAAACTTCTCTGATGATGGCTGAACAGAATATCATTAGAACTAATCTTATCACTACTCTGAAGCATGAATCTAATTAGTCTTATCAATAAAACACAGGAGTCAAATATCAGGGTAATAACCTGAAAGATCAGAGAAGCAGAGGAGCAGCCACCAGCGACTTCTCAGCTCTCTGGATCCTCCAAAGGAAAGGGTCGGGATCCTGTCTCTGCTCTGCCTTATCACTTCCTCTCTCCACCTCCCAAGTGCTAGGATTAAAGACATGAGCCACCACCACAGGGTCTCTATGGTTAACTAGTGGTTAGCTCTGCTTTCTGATCTCTAGGCAAGCTTTATTTGTTAGAACATGAACAAAATATCACACAACACTACTTCCCTTCCCCCCACCCCCGTTTTTTAGACCAGTATTATTTGGTTTACCCTAGACCTCTGGGACATCTAGTCTCAGGTTCTGGGTCAATCAAGCAGTGTCAGGTATGTATTCCATCTCATGACGTGGGCCCTAAGTCAAATCAGTTATTACTTGGTTACTCCCACAACTTTGTGCCACCATTGCCCTAGCATATCTTGCAGGCACTGCACCATGGCAGATAGAGTGTTTGTGGCTGGTTTGATATTTATATTTCTCCTTTTACTTTTCTTTCTTTTTAAAAATTTACTACATATGTTACATCCAAACCCAAGTTTCCTTTACCTCTACTACTCCTAATCCCCACCTCTCAGGCCCCCATCTCCTCCCCTCTCCCCAAGACCTACTCTTCCATTTCTCTTCAAAAAGATCAGTGTTTCCAAGTATATCAACTGAACATGGCATAACAAATTAATTACAATAAGACTAGGCATAAACCCTCATATCAAGGCTGGATGAAGCGACCCAGTAGGAGGAAAAGGGTCCCAAGATCAGGCAAAAGCATCAAAGATACCCCCCACTCCAACTGTTAGGATTCCTATAAGAACATAAAACTATACAACCATAATGTATAAGCAGAGGACCTAGCTCAGACCCATGCAAGGCCCATGCTTGTCAGTTCAGTCCTGTGAGCCCCTGTAGTCTCTGCTTAGTTGATGCTGTGGGTTGTGTTCTTATGGCATCCTTAACTCCTCTGGTTCCTAGAATCCTTCCTCTCCTTCTTCTGTGGGGTACCCCTGGTCACTTAGTGTCTGGCTGTGGGTCTCTGCATCTGCTCCCATCAGTTGCTGGATGATGCTTCTCTGATAACAATTGGATTAGGCACTGATTTATGAGCATAGAAGAATCACATTAGTAATCATTTCATTGACTCTTTTTTTGCCAGTTCTATCTGGGGTCTCTGGGATTCCCAGGCTCTGGTTCCTGGCCATCCATGCAGTGTCAGGCATAGTCTCCATTTCATGGTGTGGGCCTCAAATTGGACCAGTCATTGGTTAGCCACTCCCATAAGTTTTGTTCCATCTTTACCCTAGCATATTTATCTGGCAGGCAGGACATATTGTAGGTAGAGGGGATTGTGGCTGGGTGATGTCCAGTCTCTGCTAGGAGCCTTGTCTGGCTATAGAAGATGGATGAATCTGACTCTGTGTCCCCATTACTAGGAGACTTCAGTAAGGTGATTCTTGTTGATTCCTGAGAGTTTCTATTGCACTAGGTTTCTACATCATCCCCCAAATACGCCCCCCCCCATTCTAGTCATCTCTGTTGGTGCTCTCTTCCTCCATTCCTCTACCCCTGGACCCTTCTGCTCTCTCCTCACCCACCCCAAGTCCACTCTCAAAATCTATTCTATTTTCCCTTGCCAGGGAGATCCTTACGTCCCCCCTTATATCTTCCTTGTTACTTAGCTTTTCTGGGTCTGTGGACTCTAGCATGATTACCTATTTCTTAACAGCTATCCACTTATAAATGGGTCTGGGTTACCTCACTCTGGATGATTTTTTTTTCTAGTTCCATCTATTTGCCTGCAAATTTCATGATGTCATTGTTTTTAACAGCAGAGTTAAAATACTCCATTGTGTAAATTACCACAATTTCTTTATCCATTCACTGTTGAGGGACATCTAGGTTGTTTCCAATTTGGGGCTATTATAAATAAAGAAGCTATGAACATTATTGAGCAAGTGTCCTGTGATAGGATAGAGCACCCCAATGCCTCAGAGTGATATAGCTGGGTCTTGAGGTAGATGAATTCCCAATTTTCTGAGGAACCTCCATATTGACTTCCATAGTGGCTTACAAATTTGCACTTCAACCAGCAATGGAGGAGTGTTCCCCTTGCTATACCACTAGAATGAGCTGTCACTTGTGTTTTTGTTCTTGGCCATTTTGACAGGTGTAAGATGGAATCTCAGTTGGTTTGATTTGCATTTCCCTAATGGCTAATGATATTGAACATTTCTTTAAGTGTTTCTCAGCTATCTGAGATTTCTCTATGGGGAGCTCTCTATTTAGATATGTAATCCATTTTTAATTGGATTATTTGTTTTTGATATCTAGTTTCTTGAGATTTTTTATATATATTTGGAAATTAGCCCTCTGTGGGATGAAGAGTTGGTAAAAATCTTTCCCCATTCTGTAGGTTGCTATTTTGTCCTATTGATGGTGTCCTTTGCTTTACAGAAGCTTCTAAGTTTCATGAGGTCCCATTTATTGATTGTTGGTCTTAGTGTCTGCACTAATGGTGTTCTGTTCAGAAAGTCATCTCCTGTGCCAATGCACTCAAGGCTGTTCCCCACTTTCTCTTCTACTAGGTTCAGTGTATCTGGGTTTATGTTGAGGTTTTTGATACACTTAGACTTGAGTTTTGTACAGGGTAATAGATACTGCTTTATTTGCATTCTTTGACATGAAGACATTCAGGTAGACCAGTACCATTTGTTGAAGATGCTTTCTTTTTTCCATTGTCTATTTCTGGTTTCTTATAAAAAAAAAATCAGTATGTGGATTTATGTCTCAGTCTTTAATTTGATTGCATTGATCAACCTGTCAGTTTTTATGCCAATACCATGTGGATATTTTTTTTGTCTGTCTGTTGTTGTTGTTTTTTTAAATACAGTTTCTCTGTGTAGCCCTGGATGTCCTGGAACTCACTTTGTAGTTCTGGCTGGCCTAGAACTCACAGAGACCCACCTGCCTCTGACACTAGAGTGCTGGGATTAAAGTTGTGTGCTACCACTATAGTGCCATAGTATAGCTTGAAATTAGGGATGGTGATACCTATGGATGTTCTTTTATTGTAGAAGATTGTTTTAGACATTCTGTTTTTTGTTTGTTTGTTTTTCCATACAAATTTGTGTTTTATCCTTTCAAGTTGTGTAAATAACTGTGTTGGGATTTTGATGGCAATGTGTCAGATCTGTAGATTGCTTTTGGTAGGATGGCTATTTTTACTATTTTAATTCTACCAATCCATAAGCAAATGGAAGATCTTTCCATCTTCTGAAATCTTCTTCAATTTCTTTCTTAAAAGACTTGAAGTTTTTGTTTTACGTTCTTTCACTTGCAAGGTTGGAGTTATTCAAGACATTTTATGTTATTTGTGGCTATTGTGAAGGGTGT
The DNA here is from genome assembly GCF_949786415.1 of Peromyscus eremicus. NCBI lineage: Eukaryota > Metazoa > Chordata > Mammalia > Rodentia > Cricetidae > Peromyscus > Peromyscus eremicus. The sequence continues at coordinate 122,420,077 of NC_081420.1, forward strand.
TGTTTCCCTGTTTTCTACCAAGTTTATTTGTCATTTGTGTATAGGAGGGTTATTGATACTTTTGAGTGAATCTTGTATCCAGTCACTTTGTTAAAAATGTTTATCAGCCATAAGAATTTCCTGGTAATTTCTTTTTGGGATTGCTAAACTATACAATCATGATATTAATTGCAAACAGTGATACTTGGACTTCTTCCTTTCCAATTTGTATCCTCTTGATCTACTTAAGTTACCTTATTGCTCCAGGTAGAGCTTCAATTTCTATATTAAATCGATATGGAGAGAGTGGGTAGCTTAGTCTTGTTCCTTATTTTAGTGGAAATGCTTTAATTTCCTGTCAATGTAATTTGCTGTTGTCTACAGGTTTGCTGTATATTTCTTTTATTATGTTTAGATATGTCCCTTGCATTCCTGATTGCTCCAAGACCTTTATCATGTGGGTGTTAGATTTTGTCAAAGGTTTTTTTCAGCATCTTATGAGATGATCATGTAGTTTTTCTCTTTCAGTTTGTTTATGTGGTGGATTACATGTGGGACGTTTACCCAACCACCCCCACAGTTCCCCAGAGTTTTCTTGAGTGCGAGCAGCAGGAAATATTAGATAGAAAAATTTATTGCGGAGAATATCACGGAGATAAAGAGATAGAAAATAAAGGATAGCCTCGAGAGGGCCTGGAACCTATTCCAACGGGCCCCTACTGTCTCTGCCCCAGGGTTTTTATAGAGATGCCAAGGGGTGGAGCAAAAGACCTCCTCCCCCAGCACAGCCAAGTGCAGACCATCTCAGATACCTGCACTCAGGCCCGTGGTCTAATCATCCTCTATGAGGACCTGCTGGGTAAAGCCACGAGGAACCCGAGAATGGGCTCCCACAATTACATTGACAAATTTTCGTACGTTGAATCATCCCTGGAATGAAGCCTACTTGATCATGGTGGATGATCTTTTAGATGTGTTCTTGGATTTGGTTTGCAAGTACTTTATTGAGTATTTTGGCATTAATGTTCATGAGAGAAATTGGGTCTGCAATCTACGTGTGGTTTGGATATCAGGGTGACTATGGCCCTTGAAAATGTATTTGGCAATGTTTCTTATGTTTCCATTTTGTGGAATAATTTGAGGAATAACAGTTTTAGCTTTTCTTTGAAAGTCTGGCAGAATTTTGTGCTGAAACCATCGGGCCCTGGGCTTTTTTTTTGGTTGGGAGACTTAATGACTGCTTCTATTTTCTTCGGAGTTATAGGTTATTTAAACTGTTTATCTGATCTTGGTTTAACTTTGGTAAGTTGTATGTATGGAGAAACTTTCTTTTAGATTTTCCAATTTGTTGGTATACAGATTTTTGAAGTATGACCTAATGTTTCTTTAGATTTCTTTGGTGTCTGTTGTAATGTCCCTCTCCTTTTGTTTCTGATTTTATTAATTTGGGTAGTCCCTCTGTGTCTTTTAAGTTAGGTTGATTAAGATTTTGTCTCTCTTGTTGATTTTCTTAAAGAACCAACTCTTTGTTTCATTGACTTTTTTTCATATTGTTCTCTTTGTTTCCATTTTATTGATTTCAGTTCTGAGTTTGATTATTTCCTGCCATCTACCCCTCTTGAGTGAGCTTGATACTTTTTGTTCTAGAGCTTTCCAGTGTGCTGTTAAGTTGCCAGTAGAGCATTAAATGAAAATGAATGCACAATATACCCAAACTTATGGGACACAATGAAAGTGAAAAGAAACATTCATAGCTCTAAGTACCTGCATAAATAAATTGGAGAGTTCTCATACGTTTCTCTTTCGAGAGCATGCAGAGTACATTCTTGTACCAAATATGCTGGAAGGTAGATTTGAAAGCTGTACGTAGGCATTGGCTTAACTTTGAATTCATCATCAATGAGTTGTGTAGGTGTTGTCTTCAGCAATGGACCTTGTTGTCAGTTTGTGGAGAGCAACCTATTGTCTTGGCAACAGCCTGGGTTGTTTGGTGATTTGGTGGCTCCCTTTGAGCCAACAACTCAATTAGATAAAATCCAATCCTGGTACTGGAAGCTTTATTTGGTGACAAGAGGTGGCCAGTTTGGACTCTGTCTCCCCATTATTTGGTGATTTCAATCTTTAGCTTAATCTTATTATATTTTATTTTGTTATTTTTTTTAAATGAAGACTGAACCTAGTCCCTATGGTAAAAGCTAACAACTGAACTGTTACTTACACCTTCTGGGAGAGGAAATCAGTTTCCTTCAATAGAATGACACTAGGTATATCAACCACCCCAGGACAGGTCTCCTGTTTAGGAGCAGTTGACTAACATTTAATGGACTCCACAGTCTTTTGTGTGACATTTTGGTGGGTTTGGGGAAGATGGGTGTGGTTTTATTTTGTTTTCTTTGTTTTGGAGTGTTCTGTCATTGTATTGTGGGGGTTTTGTTTGTTTGTTTTGAGAAGGAACTTAAAGTTGGGTGAGTGATGAAAGGGAGAAAATCCAGAAGAACTTAGGGAGAGGGGAGGGGAAGAATATGATCAAAATGTTTTTAAATTTTAAAATTGTTTTAAATTAAAAAAAAGAAAAATATGTTAAAAATAAAAAAACCCACCAAAGTCCTGTTATAAATATTAAGGAGCCAGTTAGAAGGCTCAGTAGGTAAGGGTGCTTGCCACTAAGCATGGTGACTTGAGTTCTGTCCCTGGAACCCACAGGGTAAAAGCAGAAAAGACTATTACAAAAGTTATTCTTTTGTACACACACACACACACACACACACACACACACACACACACACACACGAGAGAGAGAGAGAGAGAGAGAGAGAGAGAGAGAGAGAGAGAGAGAAATAAATAAATGTACATTTGTTTTTTACTGTGAAAACTGAATGTAAAAGAATGTAAATTGGTCTTTATTCATAGCCTTTATAAAAATGAATTAACATTTTAGTGTTTTTTGATTGCTTGGGAGTTTTACACATGCATGCAATTTGTTTTGATCAAGTCTATTCCAATCTCTCACCCCTTCCCATTCCTCTTCTTTTCCTTCCCACTACTCTTCCTTCTCAACTTAACCACTGAGTCTACTTAGTGCTACAGATGTGCACAGGTGCAGAGAGAAAATGCTAGAAGAAATAGTAACTTCAGGAAGCAAGAGAAAGCAAGAAAAACAAACACATGTGTTTGTGTGTCTTTTATTGTAATAAGGAATTCAAATTTTAACCCCAATGCAGATATTTTAATTAGATTTTCTTTTACAATTTTTCTTTTTTATTATATTTTTGTTATCTAAATCAATATTAAAGTTTAAATATATCTTGACCACATTCTTCCCTTGTCCCAAATCCTTCTAGATCTTCCTCTCCTTCCTATCCATCCAATTTTAAGTTCTTTCTCAAAAAATAAACAAAAACTCAATACAACAAAAAACACTTCAAAACAAAGAAAACAGAATAAAACCAAGTCCAAAAACAAAACATAACAAAACATCAAACTACAACCAAGTAAAAGCACACACAAAAAAAATTATGTAGTCTATTGTATGTTGGTCAACTACTCCTAAACATGAGGCATGTCCTGGTGTGGTCAATCACAAGTGTCAACCAATTAAGGAAAATTGATTTTCCCTCTCCCAGAAGGTATAAGTGACAGTTCAGTCGTTACCCTTTACCCTAGTGCTTAGATTTTATTCCTTCACTCATTCATTATAAAAAAATAGCAAAATAAAATATAATTATATAAAACAAAAACCATCACCTTGAAGGTGAACATGTCAACCAACTGAAGGAAAATTGCCCAAGAGAAGGCACAAGAGGTTCCACTGCTCAGTTTCCAATCTCATCCCATTCTCTTAATGGGTGGCAAATGTGCTAGTTATTCTAGACATGCCACATTCCAGGTTCCGATAGGAGAAAGAACTGATCCAGGTGTGTAGCCATGCTTGTCCGTGAAAACAAGACAGAGCAAGGAATTACGAATGAGAAAGAGGAAAACTAGGATGCACTCTCTGATTTCTGCCTTTTTGTCAAAAGTCTCAATTCATTGTTGAGTTCCTCACAAAGTTTGTAGACTTTTTCATTCATGTTATTGATTTCGTGTCCATGTGGCTAGCTTTCTTACCAAGGTGGCTGATTCTTCTCCAGGTCTTTTATTACCTCACTCATTTGTATCCTCTTACAAACAAAGATCATTTCACAAGAAAACTTTCAAAGTAGCCAGCTAGCATTTTTCATATTTCTGATCTTTGCATTAAATACTTGAGTTTTCTCCAGAGTAGTCTTATTTCCTTGGTTTTTCATGTTTCATGTGTTTCTGTGTTGTGATTTGTGCAGTCTTTGGAATGAATATCTCATCTGGTGTGCATGAATATTGTGTGTGTGTGTCTTATTCTCATCTTCCCATGTAAATGCCAGGACTGTAGAAGCTCACACCAATGTGTTCATTTTTTATGGGAGTTCTGGGGATTCTAGGGATTAAAATAAAATGACAAAAGAGTATGATAAAATGAGGGGATTCAAACGCAGGCCCTCAGGCTTGCTCGACAAGGGCTTTTCTTTACTGAGTCATTTCCCAGTTCATATTTGTTAGTTGTCCTGATGAGTAGCCTTGCCAGATGAGGTGCATTTCCGGTCCAACTTAGAGAGGGGAAGTCCATTGCTGTGACAGCAAAAACAGTAAACTAAAACAAATTAGATACACATTTTAAATACAGTCAAGCCAAGGACTCTACTACACCACCCATGATGAAATATGTTGTACAGGGCACTATGCAGTTAAAAAATTACATAGGCAAAGTAAAATAATAATCACACAAAAGAAAGAATGGGCAAGGAAAGTGAAACGGGAAAGAGGAATGTAGGCTAAATAAAACAGGAACAGGCAGAATATGATGGTATCACAGACATGTAGAAAAGAGGAAAAATAAAAACCAACTGTTCTACAGAGAAGAAATCTTCAAGCAAAATTACTTAGATATATGAAATTTCAAAACTCCGTGAGTTGCATTAAAATAAAACAAATAATAAAAGACTATAATAAAGGCCAAAACATTCAAGGCAAAAGAAAAATTTAATCAAAATCAAAACCAGACAACAAAAAAGACTCTAACACAAAAACAAGGAATGCAGTAGCTTCTTTCTGAATTCTCGACCAGCAGAACCTGCCAGCTGGAAGACTGTCGGCTGACGTTGGAGGCTCTTCTCTTTAGACTCTTCCAACCTGTGCTGTGCCCAGAGCTGGTTGTGGCTCAGAAAGCTGCTGAGCAGTGCTGCTAGCTCCGTTTTCTTCTAGCATTTTTGTACCAGGACAACGTTTCAAAAACCGTAAGCTTTGCAGCTAGTGGATCTGCTAGTTTCTCACTCACTCAAAAGCCTCCCAGTTTGTACATGTTGTGATAGCTAACATCAAAGCCATGAGAGCTCTCCCTGAGGTATTTGGGTGTGGATCAGGCAGATCCACTGAGATCCATCACTAGAAGACCCCTCTTGGTCTTTCTGATCTTGCTGATCACAGTGTTGAATGTGTCATGTGAGACAGCTGAAAGTCAGGTCCCCTGGACATATCTTTAGAGTTTTCATCCCAAAGTGGAACACTGCATGCCTTTCTGAAGCTACCAATTGTTTTTGTTGAAGAGCATCAGTTTCCACTGCAGTTATCCTTTCAAAAGCAAACAAGTGAGATCAAGAACTTATAAATAAGACCTTCATGACCCAAGCTTCATGTCTGTTGAATGTCCTGGTGTAGCTAGGTCCATCCCTCTCCCAATCTACAGCAGCCTCATGCGGACATTCCCCTCAACAGGGAAGAGAAATGCTGACTTCTGGTTTCCTGGCGTGTAACTGTTCCTTATCATCCTACCCTTAACCAGTTCAGTCTTAAACAATATGTTCCCTCTCAACATGGTTCTCAGCCATAACACTCTAAGGCAACAAGTGTAACAAAATGAGGGTCTTCTCCATGGGCTGTCCATGCTAGCAGGGTGCCTCTCTTGTCCAAAGGCCCAGCTTGATTGAGGACTGTAAGAAATGTGATCTAGGCCTGTGTTAGAACTGTTAATCTCTTGACCAGGGCTCCCTGGATTACCTTTTAACATTGCTTCTGCTTCCTCATCCTCTGTGGGGGCCACATGGTGGGAGCCAGGTGATCCATACTTCTTTTCCTTGGTCACTCTCTGTTTTCAGCAGACCTTTCAGGTTTAACTATTTGCACCTTTGGAATAAAGTCTACAGACTGTTATCTCTATCCCCTGTGTTCACTGCATCAGACGGCGGCAGCTCTTAGTTCACTGTTGTTCTAGTCTTGTTTCTCTTGCTGTGATAAAACACCAAAATTTCCTTCGGGGAGAAAAGTTAATTTTAGCTTACAACTCAAGGGTCACAGTCCACCACTGAGGGAAGTCAGGGCCAAAACTCAGGAGAAGTCATGGAGGGACGCTGCTTCCTGGATCACACTCTGCCTTGCACTCTGCTTGCTTTCTTCTTCTACAGCCCAGACTCACATGTCTACGGATGGCCCCTCCCCCAGTGAGCTAACCTCCCCACCCCTCCCCCCCACCCCCCACCCCGGTCAATCATCAGCCCAGACAAGCTCTCACAGATATGGCCACAAGCCAATCTGATCAAAGCAATTCAACTGAGGGTTCCTCTTCTGAGGAATTTAGGTTGTGTCAAGTTGATGATAAAACCTACTGAATGTAACTATTACATCCCAGAACCATCTCGAATGTGCTTCCACAAGATGTTCTACATCTAAAAAGAACAGAGATGGTCTCCTCTTTTCACGAATCTGTTGCCTGTCACATTTTGCTGTTCACTGTAACTAACAAATTCATAGCAAAGCTGCAGCAGTCTGCAGACTTGATATCTCCCCTTCCCGATCCTGCTCTAAGAGCAAGTGAAGACACATAGGGTGGCGGAGAACTGCCAGAAATCCCTTGAATGAGTCAGGACAGATTGCAGAGTTCTAAGGCCATGGGTTTCAATCTGAATTTTGTTTCCTATACAAGTAAAAGCAGCCACATGGTTATAGATTTAACCATTTAACCAGATGACTCTGTAAAGTTACTCACCTATAACATCTAAAACCTGAAGACTTCTTGTAAATTATGGTGCAAAGATTGTTGAATAAATAATTTTAAAGAGCAAATTGTGTGATTATTTTCTTATGAGTTACAAATCCATGGGATTTCAAGTATTCACCATTTCTTCATTCTATTTAGTCTCAATTCAACGTCAGGCCTTCATGGCTGGGGAGAGGAAAGGTTTTTCCAAAAGGTCCCATATGGGGTCTTCTGGGAAGGGGTGTAGTTCTTTCAGGTACCAGAAGTTGTACTAATTTATAGACAACTTTTTCATGACCCAGGTTTTTGAATCATGGAAAGTCTTATTGAGGTCTGTTTCTATAGTACCTGGTGTTGGGAAAGACAACCCAGAAATTCAAATGACACCAAAAGAGGGAGGAAAAAAACAAGAAAATGGTGAATGTTTTATTTATTTTAGTCCTATTATTGTCCCATTACTGTTGGTTTTCTGGAGGGTTCATGATTTATGAATCTAATCTCAGTAAGTAGAAATCTTTTAAATGATTATCACCACACTTGGAGATACAATCTGGAGACCCAGGGAAAATTCAGCACTGAACACTTTCTACTCTCACAGTGGGCAGTATTAGAGACATTGGTACCATTTTACAAGGATTCTTCTTTCCTTTCAAACAGACACTATTTAAAGAGTTAGGTTCATTACAAAACTGGAAGGAAGAGCAGTTTCCTAGACACATTTGCCTTCACCTGTGCTAGACTTTTCCACTACAATAACATGTGTCATGATTGATGACTCTATGTTGTCATGTTACTATCATTCGTATTTCACAGTTTTCATAAGATTCTCTGTGATGATATTTTATTTGTGCTGAAATGTGATGATATTTTATTTGTGCTTTAATAAGTAAAACTTTCCTGGAGATCAGAGGAAAAACCAAGCTATTATAAGTAAACACAAAAGTCATGCAATGTTAGCACATGTCTTTAATCCTATCACTTGAGAGGTAGAGATATATCTGGATCTCTGTGAGTTCAAGGCCACATTGGAAACAGAGCCAGGTGTGGTAGCACATGCCTTAAATTCCAACACTAGTTAACCACAGAGGTCTAGAGGTCTGTACAGACAGACAGGAAGTGACAGAGAGAGCAAATCAGATGGCAGAACAGCAAGGCATATAGGTGTGGGTAGACAGGAAGTTGCTTGCATTTGGAGGCTGAGGTATCTGTGAGATGAGGTTAGCTTGTGGCTGTTCCTCTGATCTCTCTCAGGCTTTAACCCCTATACCTGGCTCCATGTTTTTTTTATTTAATAAGACTGTTTAGAAATTCATCTATAGTTCTCTCCTGTTTTGTAGGTAACTATATGGAATTTGATAAGTGATCAATGATGCTTTCATGGTATAATGCAGGACAATTTCACCACCCTACAAATCCTCTGTACTTTGTTCAAGACCCTGCCAGTGACATTTTCATTTTCTTTAGAGTTTTGCCTTTTCTGTGGTCATAAACTAGTGTCATACAATAGGAATCATGGAGTATGTGGGTATTTTAGAGTGGCTAATTCCCTTTAAAGATATGCTGTTGTGGAATATTATTTTTAGGTTTGTTACATTTGTTTATGCTGTGGAACAGTTGTCTAATGATGCAAAGATGTGTTGCATTTTTTTGTTACATTTGTTTAACTCGGTGAAGCTGTGTTACTTTGCCTGTCTATAACACCTGATTGGTCTAATAAAAAGTTGAGTGGGCAATAAGAAGGCAGGAGAAAGTATAGGTTGGGCTGGTAGGCAGAGAGAATAAATAAGAGGAGAAAATGGGGTTGGGAAGAAGAGAGAATCAAGGAGAGAGAAAAGAAGGGACCAGTCACCCAGCCACATAGCCAGACATGGAATAAAATGGAAAGAGAAGATATACAGATATAGAGAAAGGAAAAAAAAAGTCCAGAGGCAAAAGGTAGATGGGATAATTTAAGAAAAGCTGGCAAGAAACAAGCCAAGCTAAGGGTGGACATTTATAAGCAAAAATTAAGTCTCCATGTGTGATTATTTGGGGGCTGGATGGTGGATCCCCCAAAGAGCCTAAGGAGTAAAAGTGTAAAAACAACCAACTACAATATGCAATTAAGGTTCCTCCATGTCCCTGTATATTCTAAAAATTATGGTGTTCTCAGTGCTTATCATTTTGTTGTTGTTTTTCGAGACAAGGTTTCCCTGTGTAGCCCTTGCTGTCTGGAACTTACTTTGTAGACCAGGCTGTTCTTGAACTCACAGAGATCCACTTGCCTCTGCCTCTTGAGAACTGGGATTAAAGGTGTGTGCCACCGTACCCAGCCCTAGTGCTTATCATTTATTCAGATTTGATGCATCCCCTTCTTGTGCATCCACTTAAATACATTTGGTGTCTATTCTTCAAACCCATCCTTGCCCTTTCGAGCACATGTTTCTAGTATACCATCCTACACTGAAATTGTCATTGCCTTCATCCTTCTTATAAAATGCAGTTTCATCTTGCTCCATTGTGATGGATTCCATCCCTCTGGTCATGTTATCATCCCTTTACCCTTGTCTGTTGAAAACTTGGCCTCAGACAAGCACTCAACAGAAAACCTGACAAGGCTTAGGGAGAACCACACCTCAGCTGTGAGCAGCTTTAGGACAGGAGCTGAACTCTCATTCTATGAAAATGACTTATGTAAATCTCAAAGCAAATGATACTAGATATATTTACTTTAATATTTTTTTCTTTCAGATTCTGGGTTTTAATTGTTACTTCCAACTATTTCTCCTGGTGGATTCAAGGTTTCTCTTTCTTGTGCATTCAACATCTTTAGGATGCATCTTTTGCTCGCAGCCTGTGTGTGCTACTGAGTGTGTTGGTGTATACTTGTTTGTAATAGTGCTTTATGAACCATTGTATTTCTGAGGCACATGATGTTTGCATTGTCCCTTTGAATTTTATAAACTTGAGACTTTTTCTTTCTCTGGCTCAGTCTTAGAATTTGTTGGTTGATTTTCTTAAATTTTTAAAAAACAACTTTTAGGCTTGTGGCGACATTCCTGCTGAGCTCCTGGCCTGGCTCCCGAGAACAGCCCCTAGCCCTAATCCTTCCTTTGTTTAACCACACCTTCTGTTTCTCTTACCTTTGGTTTCTCATATTGCCCTATGTGAATCTTATTTGAGAGTCAAGGATCAGAGAGTCCCCCAAGGATCAAAGGCCTATGCAAAACTTGGTCCAGGAAACCTGGAAAACTGTGGCACCTGGCATTTGGTCTCTGGGAGCTCCTTTTAGTTTGCTTTGAAGGTACAGAAATTAACTATCTAAACTGTAAATGGAGTAAATAAATATGCCCTAGGTGGAGGGAAAAGGGCTTCAGTCCTTGAGGCTGGACCCCCCCTGCAGCCATGATAGGCTAGATTCATTCTTAAGATGCCTCTGTGTCTTCATTCCACGGACCAGCGTGAACCCACACACTCGTGTAGCGACCACACAGCTACATAGACTTAGTGTTATTTTCTATTTTTTTCATGTAGTATATTTATTTTATTTTCCTCTTGCTCTTTATTATTTCCTAACTTTGCTGTCTTTGATTTACTTTGTTTTTCCCTATTGTAGTTCCTTGGGGTATAATGTTAGGCCATTTGTTGGAAACTTTCCTGTCATTTGATGTAGGCTCTTATTGTTCAAATAGTCTCTCTTGCATCCCCCTTGGCATGGGCTCACATGTTTATCTAGAGAAACTTTGAAATGTTCCTCTTGAATTTTTCCTGTGGTCACTTGATTTATTGTTTCAGTTTACTTAGTTGTTTAATTGGCATGTTGTTTATTTTTCACATATTTGTATGTCTTCCAAAATTCCTCATGTTTCATAAAATTTTGGTCAAAAACAGTACTTGGGATGGTTTCAGTCTCTTAAATTTGTTAATAATTGTTTATTTCTCAGCATATGGCCTATCCTGGAGAATGTTCTATGTGCACTAAAATGATTTTGTTACCTACTATTCATGCATGTGAAGAAATATATACATATGAATATATATTCATTATTAATTTGTTATTTTGCTGATTCAAAGACAATATTTATCTATACAACTATTATTTCATTTCTTCTTGTTTATTCTTCCATATTTATTACAATGTTTATGATTTAGAGACTCCCAATATTGAATGAATGTATTTATTTGTGATTGTTATGTGCTTATCTTTTTTTTATTTTGTTTTGTTTTGTTTTGTTTTTCGAGACAGGGTTTCTCTGTGTAGTTTTGGTGCCTGTCCTGGATCTTGCTCTATAGACCAGGCTGGCTTCAAACTCACAGAGATCCACCTGGCTCTACCTCCTGAGTGCGGGGATTAAAGGCATGCGCCACAATTGCCCGGCATGTGCTTATCTTAAAGCAATCCATTTATCAACAATCTTATTTTATGTCTGTTGGCTGCTATATCCATGGTATATCAGCTTCCACCCCTTACCTTTCAGCTTAACTATGTCTTCCAGGCTAAAGTCAATCTTATTACTTAGAGCTGATCTATTTGGTCTTTGTCTTCTGATTGGACAACTTATCCATGAACATGTAAAAATAATGATGATAGGTTTAATGGTTAATTTTGACTATCAATTTAAAATGGCTTCATGGAAGTATAATTTTATATAGTATATGAAACTTATTTGAAAGGCAGAATTCGGTGAATTTTGAAATATAATTTGCTATTATCATTCTGATGATATAGTTTCCACTAACTTTCCTCCATTTATTTAAAAGTTCCATATACATCATACATTAATAAATGCTTATTCATCACTTAAGACAGAGATATATTCTAATAAATACATTGAAAGACAATTTTGATTGTGTGAACATGATAGAATTTCTTACATAAGCTAAGATATCTTCAAGGTCACCTGGCAATATGATTTTATGCAATCACCCTTCTGTAAGGGTTCCTCATTAAACAAGATGTTATGTAGTGCATTATCGTGTTTAAATAAAATATAAACATAATAAATGCAATGTTGATGCTCTAAATTAGTGACACAAATCTGTTCCTCTACCTCCAAACTACACCAAGGCAGCATTCACCTTCTTTCTACAACTGTACGTTACATTGGGTTCCCCAGAATTTGTATAAATATAGTCATGTAGCATGCACTTTTTTTCTCTTTTACCAAAGTCAGATAGTTCTCTTGAAGCTCATCCATGTCCTTGTCAACACTTGTTACGGTAAGTCATTTCAATTTCAATTGTTTCTTCATATGTATAGTGGTATATATGGCTCAAAATTTAAATTTTGTACTAACTTATTTTAAAAATCAATTTAGTAATTGAAATTCAATCAAGAAAATGGATAAAAACATTAACTTAATTTACACAGATAATGTATTTTAACACTACAACAAGACATATTATATCCTGAAATTCTTTTGCGCTCAAGTACTACTCTCAACCCATAATTTTTGGCAATCACTGACCTCTCTATCTGTATTGTTTTCCCTTTGACATGTGACACAGTTGGAGCGAACAGTATGTGAACCTTAGGGTCTCATTTCTATCACTTCGTAAAGGAATTTGAATTAGTTGTGTATAGAGATAATTGGTTATTTTCTAGTTAGTATTTTCACTGAGTGTTATTCCAAGGCACATAGGCATCATGGAATCTTTATCCATCCAATGACTGAAGAACATGTTAAAAATCCAGGTTTAGAAATTTAAAGTTTGAAAATTATAATCAATGCAAACAGAGAGATTCATATTTTTATATAAATGTATATTTTCATTCCCCAAGGGCAAATTACTAAAAGTGAGGTGCCTATATTATGTACAGACGTATGTTCCATCTTATAAGAAACTGAAATCATACTCAAAACTAGACACATTATTTTGAATTCTCCATTGTTGCAATGTATGAACATGTGGTTTCCTCCACACTCACATGAAGGACTACTTTGATTTTCATTTGCCTTTAAGATCAATATTATGGGCATCTGTTCATGTTTTTACCAGTGAACTACAGATCTCCTTTGTAAAATGTGGCATTTCTAATGTTTTGCTCATGATAGTTATATTTTCTTACTTGTCAATATTGAGGTTTACTTATATTTGTAATTACAAGTCATTGGTCATACATAGCTTGCATACATTTTTTTCCATAGTTGAGCTGTCCCTTATGTCAATAGTGTGACAGTAAAATACATATTACTAATTTCAATGAACTTAAGTTGATCAATTATTGTACTTTCATGTTTTGTGTTTTTGATATTATATCTAAAATCTCTCTGCCTCACTAAATGTTCAAACTCATCTTTGTTTCCTATAGAATTCTATTGTACTTTGGTTTGTCTTTACATTTTTAGTGAAGCATATGTAGTTTGAAGCTTGGTGAACATTTACCTTCATGAATGTGTGAAAAATCTATCTTCCTTTTCATTTTATTGCTTTTCTATCTTTGTAAATGCTTCTTTTTATTTAACATGGGTTGATTAGTTAGAAAACTTTAGTATAGGCAATTACATACCTATGTCTGTCATTTATCTTACGTTCTTCAACTTTTTTAGCTTATGTATCACTTGTTTTATATAAATTTCATTAGACTTTCTACATAGTTGCTTTTTTCTTAAGATAGAGATAATTTGAAATCTTTAAAAATTTGTGTGTTATCTTTTGTGTTATTTCACTGATTTATTTGTCTAGAACCTTCAATGCAATGCCCATTAGAAGTGAGAATAGATGTCTATATCTCATTCAGATCTCAAAGAGAAAAAAATCACTTTTCACATTAAGAAGTTCATTGATTTTCTTCAAAGAATGCCCAGTGTCAAAGATATTGCTCTCTTTTCTTTAGTCCCTTGGACTCAGCTGTTTTTTATGCTGCTGCTGAGGAAGATATTACATAGTGGTCCTTCTGTAATTGGTTCATATGAACAATCATGCTGACTGGATGTGGAACATCAAACCATACAGTCTTTGCACTAATTACCGATTATTACATTTGATTTGCAAAATTTTTTCAGAATTTTGCATTTGTTTATAAGCAATATTAGTTGTTGTATTTTCCTCTCCTTGTAGTGTATTCATTCATACAAGAGTAACACTGGCTTCCTGGGGTGATTTGGGAATATTCCCTGTTTCTTGGTTCTATAAAATATGGTTTCTGTAGGTAGGAAAATATCAGAAAACAAATAGGTATTAGGTGAACTACACCTGTTCTCTTAATCTTCCCACACTGAGCAATCAAATCACAAAGGTAGTGTCAACAGTCTGTACGTCATGGAGGACAATAAATTCCATGTCAAAAGTCAGTGCTAGTAAAGGCAAGACACAAAAATATGGATTTTCGTAATTATATTTTCTTTTTTAACTGTACAAATAAAATAAATTCAAGACAGCGTTTCCTTCCAGGAGGCAGTCTAGGACCTCTAAGATCCAACATGTACTGACAAGGCGTGTTTTAGAATCCCCTGAACTCAGGTCGGTTTGTTGTTCCCAGCCGTACGGGCCCACATAGAAGCGATTCCAGCGTTGTTAGTTAATGTAGAATGAAGAACAGAAAATAGACAGGAATTCATTTGTCTTTCACTATGGCCTGACCCCGTGTTCTCATTACATTCATTCCACAGTGGAGCCACCTTTCACTCTTATTGGTGACTCGAGTGTAGCTGTGAATTACCTGCACCTTTCCTTCAAGCATCCTCCTTAAAAATAGGTTGTTTTTATCTACAGCCTGGATTCTTGCTATTGGAGCTTCTACAAATTTGGATCTTGGAATTTTATCACTACTTTGACTTTGTAAGTGGACTTACCTTTCCTTTGTGTTATTTCCTTGTGGGAATTGGTCCTTTCTAGTGATAATGACATGGCAAAGCTGTCATTAAATGTACTCTGTTCATTCCCCATAGATACAGAGAGGAGAATCAAACCGGCCCATCAGTCTCCACACAGGATTCAGTGATGAACAGAGTTCATTTGGTGAGTGATATGTTTATTGAGGGGCCAAAGATCTTCTATTTTGTTGATCATGAACTGAAATTACCTTGCAAGCATGGAACTGGCAGAGACATTCTAAAACCAAGTAAATAAAATATAATTCAAAGCTATAGTCCATGAAATGTATACACACACACACACACACACACACACACACACACACACACACACAGAGAGAGAGAGAGAGAGAGAGAGAGAGAGAGAGAGAGAGAGAGAGAGACACTTTTAACAAAACACGCTATTGAAAGTGGTTTGAATCACTTAACACAAACTGAGAGCTTGCCTTATTATATTTTCATTTATGCTCTGCTCCACATTTTAGATTCACATCTTTGAATATACTTATTTGACTTTCTCCTTGGGCTGCATGACTAAGAGGCAACTGAACTCACAATACTCAAAGCCAAACATTAGTTTCTTCCCCTGAATTTATACAGATTAGTGCATCTGCCTCTTAGTATGTGATTACTGCCTTCCTGTCAGCCAGCCCATAGACTAGTTCACCTGAATCACCTGTCTCCCCTCACTGATCATGCCACCCTTCAACAGGACCTGGCTCTTGCCTTTTAAATACTGCATCAAACTTTCTACTTCTCTTCATTCAAACCCAGTCCATGCCAGCCCACCTGTCAGTATACACTTCTCCAGTTGCCTCAGGACTTTGCAGTTCGATTCCCTACAACCAGTTATCTGTACAACATTTAGAATCTTGGAAAATGTAAGCTGGATTCCTTTAGTTCCCGCTCAGAATATTGCATTTACTTCTGATTGCATATGAAGCCTGAATCCATTCTTATAGTAAAACAGACTTTCTGATAACTCTGATCTCAACTCTATTTCATCCTTCAGCATTGGTCACTACACACGCCATCCTTCGTGTGTCCCCGTCTTCTTCTGACTGAATGTTTCTCCTCCTCTATAGCTCAGTGTAGATTACATCTCTTTGAGAAGACTACCTCTACCTACCATCTTTAAAGAAGCAACTCCTAACTAAAATGAGAATAAATTTATCAAGCCAACTGTAGTCTGTTATACTTGCAACCACAGAACTCGAGGTAGAGAAGAATAAATACAGATCACGGATTAGAGGTGACCCCAGGCTACATAGTGGGACTGTTTAAAATCAACAGTATCAAAATCCTTAGATAATACTCCTCATATCATATTGCAATTAGTAATTGTAGTTTAGTTAATTTTCTTTTTAGTTGGTGCCTACACTAGACCAGACTAGAATGTCTATTAATAGATGAGTCACTGCTCTTATATGCCACAAAGCATGCTGGATCTAGAGCAATGCTAGATTCATGATGCTCAGAGGGCTTCTGACTGTGGCTGTGGCTGTCAGAGGCCAGGCAGGGCACCAGCAGGTAGCATTAGAACTCATGGAACATGGCGGGGTGGTTGGCAAAGCCATGTCTGAGTGAGCCTTGGAGAGGCAAAGCCCCAAGGACTATGTGTTCTGAGGATCTCATGCTGTTATTGAGCATAGCTCTGATTGTTGCCGTCAGTCACCACATCCCTCATAATCTATGGGCTGTGTGAAAACTCTCAGGGGGTTTCTAGCCCCTCACTGGGCAGTGTTACTGGTACTTATAATAGTGATGGACTTTTTCCAAACATTGCTGCTGGAGCAGATTAATGATTCAACCACCACCCTTAGAAAAAATTCAGACATGTAGATTGTTAGGAAGGTTAGCTTAAGATGTTTTTGTTTATGGCTTTGAGGTAGAAAATCTTGGGGAACAAAGTACAGTTTATAAAGACACACTTTCTGATAGTTGAACAAGGGATTTGTTGAGGTCAGAGAACAAGAACAATGAGAGCCTGGCTATTGCTGGCTGACGGGACCTTTCTTGATAGGATGGATTGGTGATCAAGGGTGATGATTAACCCTTTTCTGCCCTCAGCTTCCTGATATAAAAAACTGTTGATATGCACCCTGAGGATTTACAAATAGAGCTGACTGATTGTTTTTCATATGTAAAAGTTTAGATTTATGATTCTTTTAAGAATTTGTATAAGATTGCTTTTTAAGATAAATAATAAAGTGATTGATTCCTTGTTTGTAACCACAAAACGCAGGTCACCAGCTAAAGAACTGGCTGTAAAAATCCTGAGCCCTCTGCTCCCCCTCCTCAAGAGGAACACCCTTGTTATCTCATTCAAGAGTTAAGAAAGAGGCAGCAAAGTAACATTATCCTAGTTGGCCTTCCCTACAAGGCTTAACTGTAAATGACTCCACAGGACCCCCTGAGAAAGGTAAAACGGGGCTGGTGGAATTCGCTGCCACCACTACTGTAAGTGAGGCCCACTAGCAGGGTGATTCATTGGGGAAAGAAAAGAAAGAGTTAACTTGCAAAATGCTTGGTGGGTGTGGGAAAATAACTTGGAGTGGTTGCTCAACTTCAACTAACAAAGAAAGCCTTGCTGACAGGGTCTGCCCTGCTATAACCGGCCCCTGACACTAAACCGGAAATTCCAAAAGGTGATCCCCAATGTCCCCCTTAATCCCAGCACTGTGGATAATTCTATTTGCTCATCTCTCCAGCTGTTTTCCCTCTTCATGCTCTAACCACTTGTCACTCCTCCTACTGGGTAAGTGTCACTACCAGCTTCCTGCTTTGTTTATTTTTACTATGAAAGCCAGCATGCCAGGAAGCTTCATGTCGCCCTACCAGCCCCCATCACATGGAGAGGGACATTTCTATCTGACAAGTCATTCAGTCCACTTAGAGATGGCCCTGATTGAAACTCTTGTTACCAAGACACTTATCCTCTCTGCTTCCTCTTACTTCCTCTTAGCCCCCTCCTGTAACTTCCTTACCCTCTCTAAGAGCTGCCTAAATTCTCCAATTCTCATTTAACCCTGAAAATCCTTCTAAGGGTGGTGGTTGAATCATTAATCTACTCGAGCAGCAATGTTTGGAAAAAGTCAATCACTGTTATTGTAAGTACCAGTAACATACAGTGAGGGGCTAGAAACCCCCGAGAGCTTTCATACAACCCATAAATTATGAGAGATGTGGTGACCAAAGACAAGAACTGGAGCTATGCTCAGCAATAGCGTGAGGTCCTCAAGATACAATAGTCCTGGGGCTTTGCCTCCCCAAGGCTCACTCAGGCATGGCTTTGTCAACCACCCAGTCAGGTCCCATGAGTTCCAATGCTGCCTGTCGGTCCCTTCAAACGGCCCCCAACATGTGGCTGAGGAGCAGAGAAATCCCTTCCCCTGGCATTTCTGAGGATCTGGGTTTGATCCTAGTGCCATAAAATTATATTAAATAAATATATAAAGGAATGGACATGATACAGATAAAAAAAATACATACAGATAAAAATTAAAAACAAAATGAGATTGATTCTATTTGAAGGAATATTATAAGATTTCTCTGTTCTAGCTCAACCATTCCATTCCCTTATGTTCTCATTCACCATCCCCTACCCTCCATTGCCCACCCCTCATCCCCAGTTTACTCCTGGAGATCTCATCTATTTCTCCTTCTCAGGGCAATCTATGCGTCCTTCTTTGGGTCTTCCTTGTTAGCTAGCTTCTCTGGAGATGTGGGATGTACTCGGTTTAACCTTTGCTTTACATCTAGTATCCACTTAGGAGTGGGTACACACCATGTTTGTCCTTCTGAGTCTGGGTTACCTCACTCAGGATGATATTTTCTAGTTCTATCCATTTGCCTGCAAATTTCATGGTGTCATTGTTTTTCTCTGCTGAGTAGTACTCCATTGTGTATATGTGCCACATTTCTGCATGGCAAGACAGTTGTGTAGCTTGATCTGCTTGGGGGGGCCCCTGGCAGTAGGATCAGAATCCATCCCTGGTGCATGAGCAGGCTTTTTGGAGTCCACTACCTATGATGGGACACCTTGTGCAACCTTGAGGCCAGGGGAAGGGCTTGGACTTGCCTCTACTGGATGTGCCTCTCCATGGGAGGCCTTGCCTTCTTGTGAGGGGGAGTGGGGTGTGGGTTAGGAGGGGGAGGCTGGGGGGGGCGGGAGGAGGGGAGAGGGGAATCTTTGATTGGTGTGTAAAATGAATGAAAAAAATTCTTAATAAAAAATAAAATAAATAAAAATAAAAAAGATTCCTCTGGAATCGAAAGTGTAATTATTTAACCCGAAATGTGTGTGTATGTGTGTGTCTGTATTTGCACTTAATGCAATGACCTCCATTTTGGAAGTCAATGATTTCCCTTAAAGGGAAAGTGAGGCCAAATTGTAGAAATGATTAAATAACAAACTTCACTTATTTGGGGTGCAACTACAATTATAAGGGTAATGGAAAATGCATTTGAAAGAAATCCCTTTGGCAATGGAAGGGGGAGGCATGCTTACAAGGCTCTGTGGTGGTAACATTTACAACCTCAGTGACAAAAGAAGATAACACACAGCAACAGACAAGGAAGAGTCAAAGCTAATTCAAGCTTACGGGTCTTTGTGACTACTACACTGATCCCTTGAACAGACAGGAGGGCTGTGCATAAACCGGGGTGAGAACAAGGCAATTATGAACATCCTAAAGCATGTACACCCACTCACAGAAAGCAGATACCCTGAAAGACAACACGAAAAGACAGCTTACAAATGTAAAAGATAAATATGATAACTAGCAAAAAAATGAAATAGGAGTTTGATTTTAAAGAATATTATTATTTATAGCAGAAAATCGCATGCTACATTTTATAAAGGGAATAAGATACTTATAAAGTCATCGAGACCGACTTTGAATTTGTCCATCGTACGTGGATTGTCGTGGCTTCAAGGACTCTGAGAGCTATCAGGAGCCACCATTGTCACTTTGCAGTGAGGAAGATGTGGTTTGGTGTCTTCTGCCAACACTGACATCATAGGCACCCCATGCGGGGAGCTGGGGAGTTGAGCGTAGATGAAGGAACCTACTCAGGCTTGCCTGTGTGTCCACACGGGTGCAGAGAAGCTGTGTCTCCTGTTCCTGCTGCCTTCTCTGTGGGGCAGAGATGGACGCTGCTCACAGAACTTTTATAGTATCCTGAGCTTCCACAGCAAATGTGTGGAAGCGATGAGATTTTAGGTTTTAGCCCCTGTATTTCAGGTATGTGGTCTGCAAGGGTGTAAAACATAATGAGGCTGGGATTTTGAGTGACAACAAAGGAGTAGATCTCTGCCCCAGAGCCACTGTTGTCGGGGCCATACAGGTACACATGCTTTTCTTATGCTTCACCAAGTAGTAAGCCGTGTTATTGCCCTCATGTTACAGATATGTAAGAATGTGAAGACACAGAAACATTAAGTAACTTGACATACACCGTCATCTAATGAACAGGGGACTGATGGATTCTCTCTAGGTATAGCCACTCAGAAATGCACATTCCTTAGTTTTGTGCTAGAGCTTTCTCCTTGGAAACAGTAGCTGTGAACCTGAAGGGAGAGCAAATTGAGCAAAGATGAAGAATTCACCTAGAATTTAGGGTATTTATGAGAGGCAGGAAATGGATGCAGAAGGCAGGAAATACAGAGTAACTGGGACTGAGGACATTTAAAAAGGAATAAAAACTACAGATGGGTTGAACTGTCATCAAGGATATGGTGACTGATTGAAGTTTATGACCAAATGAAGAGGGGAGAAGCCATCTTTCCAGGACAAAGAAGCTGATTATTTCACATTTCACATTTCACAGTTCACAGTTCTGAAACTAGGGACCACATTGAAGAACAGAGTCACGTGCACAGGAAGGTATATGTGGTTTTAGCAGGATGGGGTTATCCCTCAGTGTCCTACTGCAATAGACTTTCCCCATCTCTTACTATTTGGCTTAAAGATTATTGAAAGAATATTTCTTGATCCATGGTTATTTATGAAAATCAAGAGAAGAGGGAACTTGGTGCTTGCTAGTAAATGGACAGGTGGACAGAGCCACAGAACTATGTCTTGGTTGCTATACTGGCACAGACAGGTGTTCGCTTGACCAACAGCAATTGTACCCACACTTCCTCCTGAATCCACTCTCCAATCAAATCAAAACAGTGTCCCAGAACAGTCTCTCTGCGTCCCTTGTGGTATTCTTATCATGACTGATGATTTCATTCCCTTGTAAGAATCAAAGGGCCCACACATGGATGTTTAGTACTATTTCATAAGGCCATTCTCTAGTTCTCTAGTAAACAGCATTTTACTCTAATTTACTGCGGGCTGTCTCATATTACATCTACCTCCAGCACCTTTCCTGTGCTGATACAGAAAGATGCATTATTAGTAAGAACACGTCCTGATGATGAAGACCTTACAGAAGAGGAATACTCTCTCTGCTGTATCAGCTATGTTCCTGAAACACACCAGATGGTAAAAGTTCACTCTTAACATATGCCCCGAGGCTCCCTTTGGTTAATTCCTTTGCAAAAAGATCTAAATTAATGTCTTTGGAATTTGTCTTCTATTGTTATCTGCTCTAAAGAAGCACAAACGAACAGCTTGAAGAAGTCTATAAGAAAAAGAATTAGTTTGGTATGTTCAAATGACTCTACATTTAATCTAGACAACAAAGATTAATGATTTGCTCACTCCCAGCTGGGGAGCTATTGGCAGAGGATGGCTACTTGTGGAGGGAAAATCATATATTTTTTTTAAGAGTGTGGCTACTGATAAGTTGCCTGTGCCCTGGTGGATGACCTTATACATACACATTGGGCAGCACTAATTGGACTCAGTGGGTTAAATCTACCCTACCCTATCTTATCTTATCCTATCTTATCTTATCTATCTATATTCTGTCTATCATCATCAATCTATCTTATATCTATCATCTATCTATCCATCATCTAAAATTTTTAAATAATTACTGATGATTCCTTAGTGTAGAATCATCACAGCTGTTTTTGACTCTGTTTGGGGATTGTGCTTGATGCTTCCCTTAATAAAGGTGACCATGGAAGCCCATTCTGCCAGGAAAATTAGATTAAATAGTCATCAATGTAAAACATGCATTGCTATTGTGGTCTAGCAGAAGTGGGGTCTATTCTCCTTGAAATGTTATTTGTGCTATCCTTTTGTTATTTTCAAAAATGTTTAAATGTTGCTACATGGATAAATATAAAAAATAATGTATAATGGGGAGAAAAGACAGAAACATAAAAATAAAACCATATTTATTTCAACAAAAATATACACACAGTGAACAATGAATATGATTACATAAAATAAAACGAATGTGATATTTCTTCAAATGCTAATATAAAATGATCTATCTATTTGTGGCTCATTTCCTGGGAATACACATTATTGGTTCATGTAGGACATATATTTAACA
Organism: Peromyscus eremicus; assembly: GCF_949786415.1. NCBI lineage: Eukaryota > Metazoa > Chordata > Mammalia > Rodentia > Cricetidae > Peromyscus > Peromyscus eremicus. Next base: position 122,442,355 of record NC_081420.1, read on the forward strand.
TAAAAAAGAAAGCGAGTACTGACCTTTCAAATGAATAGCATAAGACTCTGAAAATGCATTACATGAAAAGATAAAATGCTCACCCGAGAACACACGTGCACAAAGGGTGGCCTGTACAGATAAAGGACAGCCCTGCCTTTGGAAAAGTGTGAGGGCTCTTCAACACAGATAGGTTATGATGTTGATAGTGACACAAATAATTCCAAGAATTATGTAGATATTATAGACATATTGGCCAAATTTGAGTCTCTAGAGCCTGCTGATGAACAATGTCATGGGAAAAGACATACTGTTACACTGTGCGCTTTCGTTACAAAGGAATAATTTTAAATGTTTGTAGAAATTCTTCCAGTACAGAATGGTATATACCTCCCTCTTTTAAATACTACTGTTACTGAGGGATAGAGTATACTGGTGTGTACCTACAGCACATAGCTTGTAGACAGAAGCATTTTTACAAGTTGCATTTACGCTAATGCCCATGCTCTTTGGAGCTAAAGGCTGGACTACTTTTTCTTTGAATACATATGCCTGAGTACGTATTGGATTCATCATTTGAGGGATTAATATCATCTTATATGCATCCATTTCTTTAGTTAGCATTTTCTGGTCTTCTTAAACCAGAAATATAATTGATGTATTTTATAATCTTAGAAATAAAATTCAAAGAGAAACTGACATGTCCCATTGCTCAGAAAGACAGAGTGCAAATTCCTGTTCCTTAATTCCATATTAACTGTCATTGTATTTTATCTAAAATGTTGATTTTTATCTTTCTATTTTTAAAGACAGTTTTTTGCTATAGTTTACATCTTTGTGTAGAAAGAGGCAAATGAAAAAAACCTTCTAATTTCAAGCTGGCAGAGAAATAAAAGATAAACTACACAAGGACATTTTACTTAAATAAAGCTAATATCATAAATATGGGAGCATAGCTTAAACAATTGGAAGTGGGCTAGATGAATACGAATTTGTGTTAAACCTGTCCATCAATCATGTAAGTTTTCAGAAAATTAAATGTCATGTTCAGTTGTGGGTAGTGCACGCTGTATACAGCTTCTAGATAGTAGAGATGTTTGTGCCCTCTCTGCTTGCTTCCGGCCACACTGCTGATCAGTCTCTCAAGTTTCTGAAACATGTACTAGAAAGGGAAACCCTGCCTTGAACACCCCCCAAAGTTCATTTAGTTCATAAAAGATTACAAAATGTGACCCTCATATTGAACTGAAGTAATATGCCACTTGGGAATCACATAGCTATATCTGGTTGTCTTAGCATATGATGTATTTAATCAAACAGACTGGTTTTCAACGGTGTTCAGTTTGGTAAACATCGGACATAGCGGTATGATTCTGTTTTCCTCTCTACAATGCCTCACCATCATTTTAGGAATTGAGATGGAGTGTATTTTAGTGATATTATGACGAGCTTAACATTCTCCTGACTTTAGTCCTGATGTATGATTTACAAGAAGGCTATCTTGCCACTTGCAGCACATTATTGATAGTTTTTAAACTCATCTCTCTAATTAAATAACCGATTATGAATAAAATGTTTCTACTCTACTATATAGACATGCAGGTTTCCTTAAAGCAGATAAAATCCAATATAAAATTATAATAATCTGATTAAAGACTACTTTCATTCAAAACCTTTCTAATAATCATAACCTCCCTCCAATAATTTGTTATTTTCGGGAGAAAAGGTTGTAGTGGCACAGAGCTATGTACTGGTTGATAAATGCTTAACAACTGGTATTTCATGTTATAAATATTCTAGTTTATAGCATTTGCCTGTTTTTGTGGTGTAAATGTTCCCACAGTGGCTGATTTCAAGATACCAACATTGTGTTCTTAAATGTGGATTCAGGAGATTCACAGTTGCATATTATCAATACAGCATTTGCACAATGCAGAACCACCAGAGCCAACTACATTGGAGCAAGGGGGGGTCAAGACCATGATGAGAAAAACCAGAGACAGCTGACCTGCTCTAGTGGGCGCTCACAAACTTTAGACTGACAGCTGGGGAACCTGCATGGGACCAAACTAGGCCTTCTGAATGTGGGTGACAGTTGTGTGGCAGTGAGACCAGGACTTATCCCAGGTACATGAACTGGCTTTCTAGAGCCCATTCCCTGTGGTGGAATTCCTTACTCAGCCTTGATGCATGGGGGAAGGGCTCAGTCCTTCTCCAATTTGGTATACCAGCCTGTGTTGACCCCAAGGGAGGCCTTACCCCCTATGAGGACTGAATGGGGTTGGGATGGGGAGTGTGAGGGGGACGAGAGAAGGGAAGGGAGAAGGGGAACAGTGGTTGGTATGCAAAATGAAAAATACTTAAATAAAAAAGAATAAATAAAAAGAAAAAAATCTGGTTTTAGAAGAGCCAGGAAGTTATAAGCTTTGACAGTCATCTTTACTTTTAATAAACTCAGTTCATATCTTATGGTTAGCCAGACACTGTACAGCAACCAGCTTGGACAATTCCTGAAAGCTCCATCACTTCCCATGAGTCAACTAGCACCAGTTTTGACACCCGAGAGAATGTCTCTTGGCACAGAATCTTTACAGAAGGAGGGATTTGATTTGATTGGATAAATAACTCATTTTTCCCCTTTACCATTCTGAGTTCTACTTTATGAAAACTACCAAAAGGGTGGGTGTATCATCCAGTCAATGTCAGCTTTCAAGGCTTCACGGTTTGTCAGCTTTAGTATTATGAGTGGCTAGTGGCCATAGGGAGCATGGCCCTGACTGAGGCGTGGCCTAATTTTATATAATTCATCAGCTGCATCATGTAGTTACCAGGACTCTGATGCATTGCCAGACTGACCAAAATGTTAGCAACTAGAAGATGTTTTAAGTAGTGTGTGGGTAAACTCAAGGCAATATTGAGGAAAAAAAGCAGAAGTGAGAATTCAGTGGGCTGGTGTACCCAAATATGGCCCTGTTTCAATCAGATATTTCAAGTATATATTTAACTGTCCAGAGCACACGTGCACACTCTGGACCTTCGGGAAATAATTATGGCTTTGTCTTTTTGTACTTTTAATATGTTTCTGCTAGGGCTCTGTAAATAGTTAATCCAGAATTGATACTTGAATTTGATGAGATTAGGAGAAAATCTTATTTGTGGGAAAGAAGACCGCATTGTTTAGAAATGTCATTTTCTTGATAAATTCTTTGCCTCAATTTGCTCTCCCTAGATATGGCCACGGTACAGCTTTTCAGTGAAAACGTGGATAGCACAGCATGACAGTGGCTGATAGAACTGTATGAGCACCTGTGTTTGTACAAGGGCGACTCTGATTCTGAAGGTCTTGGTAATGATGAGTCATGAAGTGCTTGTCTGAGTGCATTTGGAGAAGAGTGATCATGTGTAGGAAATGAGGATTTTCTTGGTGAGATCCTCTACTCATCCTCTGTTCCCATAGGAAATGATGACAGTGCTGTCAATGACTAAGAATTCGTTTGCATGTACAGTATAGACAGGTCTACCTTTCATGTTTCATGTTGACAAAGAAAAAAATGTCCTATGAAATGTCATACAAAACTGGAAAACCTTATTGGCTTTCCAGTTAATAAATATTTAGAATATTTGAGTTAAGATGGTTAATCTATAAATATATAAACTATTATTGTTTACAAAATATTTATGAGCTAAAAACATCATATAAGATGTCCTGGGATGCATATCACCACTTAAGACACTAAGAAAAGCTCAGAGCTAGACACAAAACCCCTGTGATCACAACTCTTTCTATCTTAAACTCAATATAGTAATGAGAATAACCACAAATCCTACCACCTAGTTAAAAATCAAACAATTAACAGATAAAATTAAATCACTGAAATGGAGACTAGCTTTCAGAACACTAGGATAATTATTTCCATAATTAGATGCAACTTTTCCATTTTAAAGCCTACAAATAGTTTGGCAACTGCTTTGGCAACAGCCACAGGCCGTTAGCTAAAATAAGAAATGAGTAATTGCATATAGAAGCCTCAGGGGGTCATCGGCTGTTCTCAGACTTTTGAAAAACTCAACATGGGACTAGAGATCTACCTAAAACTCCTTTACAGCAAGCATCTTAGGCAAAGGGCTCTCATGTTACCTGTGAAGACATAAAATACAGCCCCTTGAATGAAGTGACGACCGAGAGGTGTCTGTGGAGGAAACCTCTAGTGTCCTCAGAGGAGACGTAGCTTTGGACAGCACTTCCCACAGGTGAAAATGGGGAAAATGCAGGGTTTTTTCATATCACTTTACTAAGCATCAGTTCAAGTGATAAAACCTTATTTCTATTTGACTCTCCTCCTCTGTGTATTTTCATACATAGTGTAGCAATCCGCAGAAGACAGAAGTCACAGATTAAGAAGTTTAAAAAAGTTAGATGGTAAGGGTGGTCGTAATTGCTCTTCTGCAGTCATCTAAATGACCTGCCTTAATTTACCCACTTTTTTGAATGATGGCCTTACACAATGTGGTCAGCCTCTAAGGAAACCACTAATCTGGAATGTTAGTGATTTTACATATGGTGGTATTTTACAATAAGGACAAATTTGAAATCTCGATTAACTGAAAAATACTGTGTAAATGTATCACTGTTTATGGCTCATGTATGTTATAGGGTTCTCCACTTTACATATGTTGACCTATGATAGACTGAAAACTCACACACTAAGAGGACTGCCAGGGAACACCTTATAGATATGTCTCTCACTTCTGTGAATTCTTCCAAAGGAAATTCAAGCTGCCGAGGATTTTCATTTTGGGCACCAACAGACACTATTCTTAAATTTCTTTGAAATTTTAGTTCCTTAAAACGTTTTCCCAGGACACAGATAAAGGTTCTATGCTGCTCCATCCCTAGGTGGGTTTCTCAACCCATATTAAAGTTCTTCAAAGATCCATAGTTTGCGTTATAGCTCCTGGCTGTAATCACACTTTCATATATGGCTTAGAAGGTGGAATCACATCTGAGTTGGGTAACAAAGATGTGTGCAAACATATCTGCAAACCATGTCAGTAATCAAGGGCGAGGGTCACCATTACTTAATTGCATTTACTATACATGTTTTATAAAGCCCAATAAGCTAGGCTGTGAGGTTGTCTGGAGTCAAGAGTCCGAACTATGGTCACGTGAACTCAGTACCTTTACTAACTCCTCTCTACAGCTTAGAGGGAGTGTGACATTCTCTGAGTTACCTCTGGCACCATGGGACCAACCTTGTTTCCTCAGGACATGGTTTATTTAAATACACTTCAAACAGAATTGCATTTTCTGAACTAACCTCAACCAGTGAGAGTTAACACAAGGGAGAGCAGATAGACAGAACACAGCAGTGCGGGGTCACTTTCAGAGTGAAGTATTGGTTTTGGTATGAGCAACACCCACGCGTGCCTCATCCCACAGACTCATAACAACATAAAACAAAAAAAGACAGAGGTGGAGATCTTCCACAGTGTGTCTGTGTTCCTGTTTGTTTCCATGTTGGTACAGTTAGGTGTCAGCTTTTCCGTAAGTGCCTTCTGGAGGTCGGTAGCACTTGGGGAAAGCCATCAGCTGGAGCATGTTGAAAGCATACCTTCTGCATTTGATATTCTTCAGGACATTCTCTATGCGGCATCCTTCTCTGGTGAAAGGGGAAAAAGTACAACTTCATGAAACACAGAATAAAGAAATACGCTTTATTTGTTCAATGCAGAGTTGCAGCAACAGTCCAAGTAAAAATAATAAAGATTCAACTCTACATTGTTTTCCCCACAAGTGATGATACATCTTACAAAATTAAATCCTAGGCCAGGCTCAATACCATTATTGCCTTCGGAAAGATATGATTAAGTTTCTTAACAGATATTTAACTTTTGATAAACTCTTTAAATATAATTTGCTCCACAATACAGCTATACTTTAGTTTCATAAATATATCTGCCTTTGTATAACTTTTCCACAAATTAACTACCGGTCCCTTAAAACACATTAAAATCTACATGTAGCCCTAAGGATGCAGCTCTAGGAATAAGGCATTTAATTTATTAAGTCTGGCCCTATAGATTTTTAAAAGGAGGTTCCGTTCCTATTTGACTTTGTTGTTTTAGCTATGCAGTGAAGAGAGCAGACAGCTTTCTCGGCAGCCTGCTCCAAACACCAGCTTCACAAAAGAGGAGCGCTCCTCAACCACGGTACAAAAGTCACAGGTGCTAAAAATGGCGCAGCAAGACACAGATGAGACCTTGTTACAAAGAATAGAAAAGTAGTCTGAAAGCCAAATCAACCCAAACCATAGTTACAAACAGGTCAATTTAATTACAAAACATAAATAGCCATTCTTTCCATAAAGTTACTTGACACAAGAAGGTTAAATGCAGCGATGAATAAGAGCCAAGGAGGAACAGAGTAAGAAAACGGACACATTTCTATCAGCTGATCGCAACTATGTTAGCACAGTGGAAAGAAAGTCTGTAACCTCCTGCTTCCCAGATTGTCTCGGGGTTTTACTGGTGCACAATGTCAGTCCTAATTTCTCTAATAAATGAAATGGGAAGGGGAGGTTCAGAACTTCAAGCTTTCAGGATTCTATTTTTTATCTTGTTCAAAGACAGTAATTTTAAAACACATCTTTAGCTACTTAACAGTGGGAAAACACTTTTCCGTGAACAAAAGAGCAAAATAATTCACTTAATGCATAGTACTTCTGCCTTTTAGGATTTAGGAAAAACAAACAAAACCACAATTCGAACATTTCCTTTTTGTTGTTGTTGTTGTTGTTTAAATTCTGTGAATCTGAAAGTGTAGAAATATTACAACATTGTCCCCAGAATTAAAGTCCATTGTCGTTTGTAGAAAAGGAAAGAACACGGCATAAAATTTATTGGTATTTGGCTAGGAGTAATGCAAGACTTAAAATAAGCCACACAACGAGCAGGTGAGAGCTGACGAGAAGCAAGGCGACAGGGTAGAAGTGTCGAGAAGTCGGCTTGTTATCAGTTAGACAGCCTGTCTCGGGGTCATCGGATTCATTCAAGGCTCCCTGGGTTTGTCGGCTGTTAGACAGGAGGAAGGAGGAGAGAAGAGAATAGAACAGCATTTGCAGAGCATCCAATGTAACCTTAGAGAAAACACACACATACCTTATGCAGTACATCTGCACCGCAAGTTTTTATGCTAAGCAGCCTCTGTGCATCTGTACATTTTTTCTCTGTACTACATGGACAAACATTTTTAAAGAGGATATTCCCTTTGATTTTTGGAGGAAACAGCATGATGGTGATACTTAGAGAGGATAGAGCTACATGCAGAAGGAGGAATTGGGTGGGCACAATGGCACCCGTAAACAAGACTACATGAATAAAATTAAATGATGGAACAGTTCATATAAAATGATATGATAAATATGCCATTGGGAAATGGAATCATGATGGAATGAAACACAGGATTTGGGAGACAAGTGGATATGTTCGGCACATTAAATATACCTTCTTCTGGTATTGTATCTGTGTAATGTATTTAAAGTTGTAAAGTGATTTCTCGACATGGTTTGGTCTTTGAAAGGACTGAAGCACCTGGCATGTCATCTTTGGCAGCCATATTATTAGTTTAAGAAAATCCCATGCAGAGCCCTTTATTAGCTCAGTTCATAAATCATTTTGTCTTCAGCGCATCTTATTTACAGGGCCAAAGCTATTGCTACACCCTGTTTGCTGAAAACAGGCATATAGCAATTTTATTTTAGGAAAGAAAAGATTCTCAGATCACGTATGTCCTGTGCAAGAGAAAAATATTTTACTTAAAGGCAGTTCTAATTATGACAAATCTAAAACACATAACAAAATCTCAGTATAGTCAATGGGACGGAAGCAGTTCCCTGTCTATTAGCTTCTCCTGTATTTGGTCACAGTCACAGGCTGTCATGGAATGGAAGTGGACTGGATACAGGCTCCTCAGCCATGGCCCCTTTCTAAGCATGTGCATTCCCTGAAAACTTCCTATACTGATTTTGTGGTGTCAGACCAGGTTCTGACACCACAGTGGTCACATCTGATAACCATCAAAACCAGCTCACAGAGTGACATTTAAAACACCGAGTTGGTGGTCATGTGCCTGGTCTCCCTGTCCATTAAGACCTAAGCATTGTAACCAGAGACAACTGGATGATCTTGAGTATTTGAACAAAAGGGAGGTAATTTTGGACTGGCATAATTCATGTTCTCATGTTTACAAGAATTTGATTAATTGTTCCACTTCCCCCTAAATGTCTGGTGAACTAGATTATTTTATTTTTGTTTTAATTTTTTAAAATATTTTTATATTGCGTGTTTGTGTGTTTTTCCTGCATGTATATATGTGTATCATTTGCATACTTGGTGGCTGTGGACGCCAGAAAAAAGGTGTTTGATCTCTGGAATTGGAGTTACAGACATTAGTAAGCTATGATGTGGGTTCTGGAAACTGAACCCAGGTCCTTCGGGCGAGTAATCAATGCTCTTAACCTTGGAGGCAATTCTCTAGCCCAAATTTTACTTTTTACAGATTTGTCTCTTTTTATTTTATGTGTATTAGTGCTTGTTTGCATGTATATATATGCACCACGAGCAAGCCTGCTCACTGCAGCCAAACTGTACTTCTAGATGGTTGTAAGGCACCATGTGTGTACCTGGAACAGAAACCAGGTCTCTTGCAAGAGCAGCCAATGCTTTCTGTTGTTTCTTCTTAAAATTTGAAATCACAGTGTAATTCTACCATTCCTCCCTGCCCTTTCCTTCAGCCACCCCATCCCATGTCATACACTTCCTCTCTTGTTCTCGCTCAAGTTCATGGTACCTATTACTTTGTTATTATACATATATTTGTATATGTATATATACATATATATGTATATAAATTATATAGATAATTTGCTCAGTCTATATAATGTTAGGGAAGGCTCATGGGACCTCCACCCCAGGGAAAGAACTACAGGAAGGCTGAGAGTGGGAGAACTAGTCTTCCCCAGGGAAGAGCACATCAAATGGATTCTGTATGGAGTGGTCAGCCCTGAAATCACGCACATCTAGCAAACACTTAACTGCTGTGCTGTTAACCAATCCAGGGCTTTCTCAGGGGTCCCAATGAAAGGACAAAAGAACCTAGCTTGATGTCCTTGCTCACTTTAGACTTGGCAAGGCCAGTCTGGGGCTGGGGCTGGAGCCTCAGAGGAATTAAGGTTTCAGTTCCTGGGAACTTGGCTTTTCCTCCTGAAGAGACTGGAGTTATCAGGCCCATGGCTGCGGTGTACCTCATCTGTAATGCTCTGGAGTACCCTGTGTTCCCTCTGTGGACATTGCTTGATTACCTCCTGCTGACTTTGTCCCGCTGTATGAGGGACTGCACTGACTGGCCCATTTCTCTCCTGGAAACAGTGTATAAGTGCTGTACTTCTTAAGAGTTTACTTGGCATAAGACATAGCTTGAGTAAGACCTCCTGACTTCAACCTTTATCTTCTCTATCTTCTATCTCCTTATCTTCTGACCTCCTGGTCCTCTTGCTAAGGAGAATGACCTGCTGGTCCAGGTCAAAATGGCATCCAAACAGAAAGAAGAAGTGCTGCCATGATGTATAGATAAATAAAAGAGGTCAGCCTGGAGGAGGAAGCTCAAGCATCAGAGTAAAACATAGGAGAACATAATTTCCTCCCTCCCTCCCTCCCTCCCTCTCTCTCTCTCTCTCTCTCTCTCTCTGAAGATGTATTTATTTATCATGTATACAGTGTTCTGTCTGCATATATGCCTGCTCACCAGAAGAGGGCCCCAGATCTCATTACAGATGGTTGTGAGCCACCATGTAGGTGCTGGGATTTGAACTCTAGACCTCTGGAAGAACAACCCAGTACTCTTAACCTCTGAGCCATTTTTCCAGCCCTGGGATAGCAGAACCCTTAAGAGCACAGTTTTTCCTTTAGATCAGAGGTTCTCAATCTACAGGTCAGGACCCCTATGAGTTGAACAACTCTGCCTAAGACCATTGGAAAACACAAATATTTACAATAAGATTCATAACAGGAGAAAATTACAGTTGTGACAGAGCAACAAAATAGTTGTATGGTTGGGGTCACACAACGTGAGGACCTGTGTTAAAGGGTCTCAGCATAGGAAGGCAGAGGAGCACTGTCTTAGATTCCTTCCCTTCTTTCTCTCTGTTTTATTTATTTATTTATTTATTTATTTATTTATTTATTTATTTATTTATTTATTTATTTATGTAATGCATTGCTATGGTGCTTAGAGAAGTTCTTTCGTTTCATTCTAAAACTCTGCCCTTGGTTCCCTGAAGAAGATCCTATAAACTGAAGACATAGAAATGTGTAAGTAAATGTTCAAAGACAAAATATCACCTACAAAGGCCACAGGAGTTTCCTATAATTAATTTGCATGATAGAATTTGATTAGAGATTGTTTAGACCCACAGCATAAAGTTGACTCAATTATGATTCAATAGTCCTGTAAATCTGATCACTATACCCTGAAACAGACTCCCAGACTTGAGATGGGGGAGGGGGGAGCCTTTTAGAGATAAAGGGCCTCAAGGATGAGAAAGCAGGGTCAGTTCTGGATTACTTTCCCTTCAAGGTGCCTCTCTCCAGGAGAGGAGAATATTTCCGCTTCAATTGATACAGTTTGAAAATCACCGGAAATGGCCCTGCCTCATTTAGCTGAGGCAAATTCCTTCCTCTTTTATCGTACAGGATTATTAAGCCTCCTATAAAAGCCTTCTGCTCTTCATTTGGGGACACTGCCGGAGCCTGAGCCCCCGATACTTTGGACAAAAAAGAAGCCTGCTTGATGTTTTTGGAGTTTTCCACTACAGCAGGAGAAAAGGGGAGTGCAATCAAAACACAGTGGCAGAACCTGAGCGGACCGGAAGCCTGCTCATTCGGCAACAGAGCACTGGGCTCCTTGGCAGAGTGACCCACCCATGGCTCCCTGGGAGACCTGTCTCCCCACATCAGGCCTGTTAGGGGCAGCTAGGTCCCAAGAAGGGCTGGTGGGGCAAAAGTGCTTGAGGGGCTGAGACAGAGTCAGACAATGTCACCATGACAGAAGGTCTAGAACATTTCCCACACCAGTGTCTTTTCTGTTTTCACTCCTTTCATCCAGCACATCGGCTTTTACCAGCTCAACTTTGGATGCTGCGGGACTAATGAGTAATGAGCCCTGCTTGTAAAGTAGAGCGACCAGCGCTGCCAGAAACTGACAGCTGGGATTTGGCCCTCCATTTAACATTCAAGCATGGTTTTTCTCTGTATATCTTTACCCTCTTTCCTGGGCCAGATCAGCCCTCTGACTATGGCAGGGAAAAGGAAAAGAAACAGATAGATAAATGTAAAAAGTAAAAGCTGGACTGAGCTGTTAACATTCCTTAGGGAGACTTGGAAAGCTAACTCTCTCTTCCCCCCTTCATTCATTCCTTCACTCCTTTCTTTCATTCGTTCTTTTTTTGTAGTTGTTGTTTGTTTGTTTGTTTGTTTGTTTGTTTTTGGTTTTTGAGATGGGTTTCTCTGTGTAGCCCTGGCGGTCCTGGAACTCACTGTAGACCAGGCTGGCCTGGAACTCACAGAGATCCACCTGCCTCTGTCTCCCAAGTGCTACCGCCACCTGGCTTTTCTTCATTTCTTAAAAAAAAAAAAAAAAAAAAAGCAAACAAATAAGCAAACACACACACAAAATTCTACCACCTCTGTCTACTACCTTAGTTCAGCCTCCTTAAGTTAAAAGATATGATGCTATCATTTTAGTATTTTGTTTTAATTTTGATGGTTTTATATGATATATAACACTAACTATGATATATAACTAACACCAACAAAGAGAGCTAGACAGCAAATCTCAAAGCTACTGCCACTAAAAAGCAGCCAAGGTGGGGCTCTGCTGGGTCTTAGTCTCACTAAAAGACATTTGCTCCAAGAAGGCCTTCTAGGCCAATTTTATATAAAAAAGGAGGGAGACTTGTCTATATACCTATAAAATCTCTTGGCATTAAATATAAAATTTGTATAGGGCTAAAAGAAAAAATTATTTTAATAAATGAAGATTTATTTATGATTGAGATATCCATAATTATAAAATAAACTAACTAAAGTACATTTATAAGTGTACTATACATATAAATGTTCTAGTAAGGTCTGTAGGCATATAGATGATAAGCTTAAAGATAATGTGTATGATATTAAAGTTTATAAGATCTAAGATTAACAGTTACAAACAAAACTGACTATTATGTACATCAAATCAAGGTTTATTTAAAACTAACTATTAAAATATCACAAAGTTAAATATATCAGACCAGTGCAATTGATCCTTTGTGTGTTTCTCATATGAGGTACTACATTGCTCTCTTTGGCTAAACTGGGGATTCATCAATCATTCTTTTTTGTCTGTCATTGGTGGTTCAATACAGATATGTCCTTCTGTCTGAATGACATGTATGGCCTATGACTTTGGAGTCTATGAGAAATCTAAAGTTTACTTTCTCATACATTGTCAATTCATTTCTCACTTAAGTTTTCCAGTTTCTAATCACCCACATGTTTCTTCATTGATAGACATTTCCCAGTTTGCAGTGAGAATCTGGTGTCCTGGTTACAGAACGGTAATCCTTCCTGGGTACATGCTTCATCATGGTTCAAAAGAACTCTGTGCCTCTGAGTAGATGAAGTAGAGTGCTGATTGACTTGTCCTGGAGCTGTCCACCTGGTCTAGATGAAGATAACTTCCTTGATTTCCTCATTAGCTACATCCTGTTACAATGTTCAGAGAAAAAGCCTCAACTGGACCTTTGGCTATTAGCCACCCCTGGACAGTGGGATCATCTATGAGACTTACAGGGGAAAAAACAAAGAACAACTGTAACACGGGCATCTTATCATTTGGACTCACTGCTTATGTCAACCTCCTTTATATGGTACTAAATGGGACTTCCTCTATTCCAGAAAATGAGAGACACTGCTAAATTACCTGTATCAACTGTCCCTTCACTAGTTGTGAAGTTCACAGAACTTAGGAGTCTTTTAAACATTCAGGCACCAGTAACTCATCTGGCCTTAAGAAATAAAATAGGAGGAGCTGGACCAATCCAAGGCTTTCTCACAGGCCCTGACGGAAGGACAAAAGGAAGCTAGTTCTCGTCCTTGCTCAGGATTGGGCTTGGCAGGGCCAGTCTGGGGCTAGGGCTGGAACCTCGAAGAAGTTAAGGTTTCAGTTTCTGGGAACTTGGCTTTAGCCCTTGGAGAGACTGGAGTTACCAGTCCCAGGGCCGCTGTGTGCTCAGTCCGCGATGCTCTCCAGATACCCTGTTGCCTTTATTCAGCATTGCTTGACTAGCCTCCTGCTGACTCTGTGCCTTTGCATGAGAGATTCTGCTAACTCTGTTCCATCTCCCCCACGCAAATACCACATAATTGTAATTATAAATATCATCCTTACTAATATGTCCTCCTGACTTGTCAAATTTTAAAGTGAAGGTTATCTCTGCAACTTTGACATTCTTCTTCAGTACTCCCAAAGAAGAACAGTCATATGTTGAAATCTCCCTCTCTTTCTTTCTCTTTTCCTTCCTTCCTTTCATTCTTTTTCTTCCTTCTTCCTCTTCCTCATCACTATCATCATCGTCTATCAATCTTGTATCTACCTATCTATCAATTTATTGTAGTGCACATGTTACATTCTGATTGCAAATTCAGGTTCAAATGCTATCTACAATTTATGAGCATCAAGTACAGAAGTGCCCTGTTTCCTACTGAGGTGATCCTATAAATAGATACTACTTGAGGAATAGAGCACTCAGACTAAAAGAAAATGGAAAAACTAAGGGCGAGAAAATGTTTTCCAATAATGGTCCTTACTCCAAGTTCAGAGTGCTAATTTAGATCAGATTACATTCCCCCCGGCCCCAGAACTCAAAGAAACACTTTATATTTTACAGTCTGAATGCTTCATATGCTTTCCAAGTCAACATTACTAAGTCGAAGGGTTTTGTTTCTGGAAGAGTAATTTTAGAATCGAATTAATTTGTTGCTTATTAACTTCTATCTCTGGAGATTAGAGTAATGCATTAAAATTGCCTCCCATATAATCATCATATTACTCAGCTAGAATTCAAAATGGTCTGGCCACAGAGCTACTTGATGTGTGAAGATGGTGATGTGCAGCAGAGCAGACAGGTGGTCTTGGAACCACCTCCTTTATTCCTGCCAAATAGAGCATGAATGGACATTTCTTCATGGACACCAATGGATTTTTAAGAATTCTGCTTGTAGAAAATGTAAAGGATGCTCTCAGCAATTGTTTCACCAGGAGATTATGGTAAGTAATTAGTGGCTGTCTTTCAAGGCACCCTGACAATTCAGGGCCATTAGTGTTAGCTAGCAGTGACTGTGTATCACCATGAAAGCAAATCTCAGTGGTGTCCTCAGCAGAAATGCCACTTGATCAGACATTTAAGGGCAGTTGAATATGAAGGCTATAAAATAATCCCCAAATCCCTGTCAAAAGAACCACTTAAGAATAGGAATGAGTAAAAGACATGTCTCATTAATAAATGTACTGCTGTCTACAAGAGTAGATCATTCCTCAAACAAAACCCAGCACACATGACTCGATAATATTTTCTTTTTTCCTGTCTTTGACAATTCTGAAGGTGGAGGTCTTAACCGCTCACCACCGGTATTCTCTCAAATCATTCAGAACTCTGCACTGAAAATTCAGATGCCTTGCTTGCCTTGTGGAGATAATTATTCATTGATAGTTTTGCTACTTGATATTGTATTTCTTCAACTGCTATATTACTTCAGGCTCCCCAAAGGAAAAATCAGAAATTAAAACTAATTGAAAACAAAAACTTTTCTTCTGACCAGCAAACCGAGACCATTTCACATTTAATCGTCTGTTTTAAGTTTGGAGCTGTGGAAATACCATTTTGACATTATGATCCATTATTTTAAAGCCAATATCTTAAAGAGCTTTATTTGACTCAATAGTCACTTATGAATCAATACTTACAAAGAACCATGTTTTAACCCCCAGTTCAAACTGTGTAAAAGTTTAAATAGTCAAATTAGTGTAAAATAAATGTGATGCATGATGGGTACCCATGATAGCTTTGGGAATGCTACACACAATCAGAGAACCAAATACCCTCACATTAAAAAAAGACTTTAAAAGAAATCTTCAGTTTGAATCTAAACACTGAATACTGGAGGAAGTAAAGCCACCCCTGGGCTTCTACACAGCAAGTAAAGGAAAGCCTCCTTAGAACATAATTTCTCTGGTCCATATTTTATTTATATCATAGTCTCAAGTAAAGAGAGAAGTTTGTTTATATTTGTTTTCTTTTTCAAGTTAGCTCAAGATTTATGAGACTAGATGACTCCAGATAGACTCAATGAGTATGCTAGACCTGTACCACACATACAAATATACTTGATGACAAATGATCCTCCAACACTTTTCAGACTTCTGGGTTATAATTAGAATATTAAGAGAACATAACTGTATAACAACTGTGTGAATATTTAAATGCATATTCAATTTTATTAAATTATATGTAGGGAGAGGTAATTTCTATTGCGGTAAGAGAAGCCTTTATGGCCAGCCATAGGGTCACCAGCCACATTTAAAATCTCTTCTTTCTAATGTAATTCCAGATATGAGTTTAGAACGTAATGTTAGCATGTGAACTTTAAGAACAATTCTGTTCTAGGGTTGGAGAGATGACTCAGGCTTAAGAACACTTGCGCTTTTGCAGAGGACCTGAACCTGATTTTCAGAACACATGTTAGATGGCTTAAAACCACCTTCATTTCCAACTCTACTAGATCCATTACGATGTTTTGGACCATGTGGGCACCCGTGTGTGTGTGTGTGTGTGTGTGTGTGTGTGTGTGTGTGTGTGTGTGTGTGTTGGTGTGTGTGTACATGTGTTCATGTATATATCTGCCTACACATACAAACACACATAGATGAATGCATAAAAATAAATGAATGTAAAAATAATATTTCTAAATCTTCAAAGAAAGTGACTTGGAAGACACAATTTCATTTCTACAGTAGTCCAGGCTATGTTAGGCAGTGTTTTTGGCATCCTTGGAATGCAGAGGAAATGTGTGAAGCAGAGAAAGATGTATGCAACTCATTCTTCCATGAGAGAACTATCTTTCCTTCTCTATGCTTTATTCGTTCCTTACAGATGATCAAAATGGAAATGTCATCTCCAGACCATGGCCAAGCAATGGTAGAGGCTTTGAAGCCCATCTCTTATTTAAATAATTTGCATCCCTTTGCTGTCGTGACTGGGGTCCCTGTAGACATGTTTCCTGGGATCACTCAGATGCAGGCAGATGCAATGTTCCAGAGGTCGTATTTTCTCTCCTAAAAGCACAAGGAACAGTTCCCCAAGATATTACAGGTCAAAGGAAAATTAGAAGAATTCCAAGCAAGTTGACCTTCTATTTGGGTGCCAATGTAGTTCTTATCATTCAAATCTATTTTGTCTCGATTTTGAGAATTAAAAGGAACTAAAACTGACCTATTAGCTAAAGTAATTTAATTTTCCTTGCTACTACTTTTGAGTTCTGTTTTGATGTTTTCGTTTCACAAAATACATAGAAAGCAGATGATGTCTTCTTGGGGGTGGCAAGCACTTGGCAGTCATACTTTCGGGTGGTGGGTACAGATTGTTTTAAAAGGGAAGTTCATGCCCTCAGAGTTATAATTTGTGAACAGATGGCAGGAGTGACCATATATACAGTCTAAACTTTGGAATTACTGTTAAAGAAACAGAATAGGGGGGCATGAAGAGTTTTAAGTATAACTGGTTTTGGTCTTTGGACTTTAGAAAGGAGAGCATTTGGATCAGGTCCAGAAAGAAATGAGTAAAGGACCGAGGAAAAACATTATGGTAAAACATTTATGCTTAGTTTTGTGTGTATAAAAAGCTAATGGGCAATGTGCAGGTTATTTTTGGTGTATGTAAGGAATGGTGAAATGAATTTGATGTATCCACTTGAGGTTTGCTCTTGATTTTTCCTTCTTCCTCATGTTCTTTGAAGCTGGAGTTGAAAGCATGTGCCCCAGGGATGTAAGCAGTATTGAAAGTATAGTCTTGCCTGGGCTAAATAGATTTGCCTTCTTTCGTGACAGAGAAAATGTGAAGTGTCCACTGGGAAGGACAGTGCACAGTGACAGGATGTGTGAATGCTAAGGGGGAAATATAGGGAACAGGAGAAGAAAAGGGAGGAGAGAAATGGAGGGCCACAGCACACACAAAGCACCGCCTCGGCAGAGGACGTGGGACAGAGGCCGGTGCCAGGAGGATTTTGTGAACGGGTAGGGAGTGCACCCAGGGGACGGACAGGCTGTGGAATGTAGATGGGAGGCTAAGCCCGGCTCAGCCATGCTCTCCAAAGATGTGTGTGTGTGAGGATGGACTTGGATGCAGTGAGGTGAAGATGCTTGATGGCAGGAAATAGGAAAGGTAGGTCAAACTGAAGACTGGTGCGGGCAGTGCCAAGCTCTAGTGCCAGGCAACACCCATGGCAGGACGAGAGCACAAAATCGGAGATTGTCTTCTCTAGGCAGAGATGAGCTGATATGTCCACTGCCACTTACTTCAAAGACATTAAAAAGAAACATGGGCTCAGGAGATAGCTTGGTGGAGAAAGCGTTTGCTGCCCAAGAGTGACGGCCTGCGTTCAGATCCTCAGCACTCTGTAAGCATCTGGCGTGCCTTTATGTGCCCATTACCTCAGTACTCAGTGCAGGTGGGTCAGACACAGGGAGGACTGCTAAGGCTCATGGGAGTTCCAGAGTTCTATACCTTGCCTTATAGTCTTCTCTGACCTTCTAACATGAGTGCATGGGCAATGCACCTGCACACACACACACACACACACACACACACACACACACACACAAACATACACACACACAAACATACACACACACACATACACACACACACACACACACACACACACACACACACACACACAAAGAAACAAAACCCCAAATACATTACACCTTATTGGACAACATAAATAAGGTACTTCTGCAAAGCAAAGGGTACATACATAGAGATATACATTGTCTAGTAACTGTAATTATGATTTCATTTGTAAAGAAACTCCAACAACATGCCTTAGTTCTAATTGATCCAAATAAACAGATCCAAGAGTGGTCACTAAAATACTGCTAACATTTATTTCAAATGTCAGCCATTGTAGGATCAGCCTCTAATTAATAACCTCCTGAAGTTTATAATGATACACTCCCAATTAACAGTCAAACCCTAAGGCTTCCATCTCTCTTGCTAAACCTCAGCAGAAAGTAACGGGGCATGGCTATGCTCACCTCCCTGGAGGGAGCAGGAAGCCTGGCCACGTAGCTGCCTCACTCTAGCTCTTTCTGAAACTTCTAGATAGAACCAGATGCCATGCATGTCGTTAGACTGAGCCTACTGTCTTTTCTCAGCAGCCAGGGACGCGAGGCCGATTTTGGTAACAGGGCACAGTGCATATAAAAACGTAGGCAGGAGGAACATGAGAGAAAATAGCACAGCTTCTTCTTAACTAACTCCATTAAGTCTCAACTTCTTCCTTTAAAAT
Source organism: Peromyscus eremicus (assembly GCF_949786415.1). Classification (NCBI taxonomy): domain Eukaryota; kingdom Metazoa; phylum Chordata; class Mammalia; order Rodentia; family Cricetidae; genus Peromyscus; species Peromyscus eremicus. Next base: position 122,460,997 of record NC_081420.1, read on the forward strand.
GAGAACAGTCATGTGTCCCACAGGGTTTCTTTGAGAATTACACAAAAGCACACAGCACTTTCACAATAGTAAAAATGAGTAAATAAAGCAATTTTAAAGTTACCTTCTGTTTCTCTCCCCTAGATAAGTCTTTTGTGTGTGTGCAAACAGAGCATGTCCTGAGGAGGCACGAGGCTGCTTATCTCTTTCTTTCTGTCTCTTATGTATTGATGGAGAAGTATGAAGGATGTAGGGCAGCACTCTTTTCATTATGGATGAGCCAGGGTCCCCCTTTTATGTTCATGGCTGGTCTGGAACTCATTACAGACCAGGCTGGTCTCTAAGCGGCCTCAATCCTTCATCTTCTGCCTCCCAAATGCTGGGACTGCAGGTGTGTGTGCCATGCTCGGTTTCTACTTTCTCTATTTCAAAATGTTTCCTGAATTTTTCATTATGTTATGCTGATGAATCTTAAAATCGTGTCTCTAGCTGTCATGTCTGAATTATGCTGTTACATCCAGTTAGGTGTCTAACTAGAATCAGAAGGCCACAAGGCTAACATTCGCCTCGGTGCCAGCTACTCAGCTACATCACACCTTCCTTCTCATGACAGGTGCTGCGCTTCGGATGGAGAATGTAGAGTGCTCCCCAGAGGCTATTGCGCTTGCATGCTTGGTCCCAAGCTAGTAGCACTGATGTGGAAGGTTCTAGAACCTTTAAGAGGTGGAATCTTGCTGAAGGAAGTGTGTTACTGGGCTTTGAGGTTGTTTAGCCTGGCCTCACTTCCTGTCCTTCTCTTCCTGACTGCTGATGTACTGTGGGAATGGAAGTGAATAAACACGGTCACCCACCTGACGAGAACTTACGGCAGGAGTGGCGGTGGTAAGCGCTAAGAGGAGGCAGTATTTTCTCAGGTCTATTTTCTGTTTTTCTCTGTGCCCTTTTGTAACAACACTGAAGATAATCACCCCGGGTCCAACAGGGCCACCATTTGTGTCACTTAAAACAATGTGCCACAATAATGCTGGAAACGGCCGTGCTGTTTGCCAAACAGATGGCCATCAGGAAAAGTAAAAATACCACCCGGAGCCAATTGTGGTAATTGCTTGGAGCTAACTTTTCTGATTAAAATAATAAGTGTTGCAGCAGCTTCATTCGAGAATTACCAGGAGAAGTCTATGGGTACCACCGATTCTCTTCCTATCTATTTCTTAGTGCTTTGCTGCACATCATTCAGAAGTCACACTCTGGATCAGCTATTGTGTTCAACTGAGTAAGACAGACAGGCAAGTTTGGAAAGGCATACTTTTCCCTGCCCTGCCCCCACTATAGTCCTCTTCTGTTTAGATTCCCTATAAATTGCTTAAAGCCTTTCTTCCACTCAAATTGGTGGCATTAAAAGAGACTCCTAGTGGCCCTCTTCCTCCAGCCTCTGTGTTTTCTTCTGAGGCTCAGAACGCTAAGGGATGAACACTGGCTCATTAGCAGTCTAAGGGGCACAGGACTGGGGCTGTGTGCAGAAGAAATGGATTAATGAGACTCTGTAGCTTTACCACACACATTTCTGCTCTCACATCCTATCTTTAACAGAGGATTCAGTAACTCCTCAGCTTTTATAGACCATGGGGGCTCCTGAGTGCTCTTATGGCCCCTTACTCCATAGGATTTACACACTGTGGGACTCATGGCCTGTTCCTAACAGAGAAGTCCCTAATGCCACGGGTTTTATACACTATAGAGGCCAGTGGCCCATTTTTGGGCTGAAATACTCCCAAGGACTGGGAGGAGCTGAGGTCACACGTGTGACTGAGCTGTCTTTGCCTCAGTTGACCTCAGGGCACATAACACTCCTTTCCCTACACACTGATGAGTCTGGCAGGGTGGCTGCCACGGTACCAAACCACAAGAACGAGAATTCAAAGACCTGCCGCAAGAAGAGCAACCGAGAAAGTCTACAAGTGTAGAAAGTGGCATCATTAGGGCTTCTTTGCAGTGACAAGCACCATGACTGACTTGAGGGCTCTCCTCACATAAATCACTAATCCAGGAAATGCCCCCCATGGGCATGTCCACAGGCCATTCTCATGGAGACAACTCCTCAGCGTAGGCTTCCTCTTCTCAGGTGACTCCAGAGTTTCTGTCAAGTTTTGACAAAAAATAACCAGCATGGGTTAGGCCTAGTTTTATGCTTGGGATTACGTAGGTCACAATCTATTAAAATGGTCTCGATCCAGAAAGAAGATATGTTCTGATTATCTTTATTGAAGTCTGCATGTATCTCAAGTTCAGAAATAGTAAAATGAATCAAGTAGATTCTGGTGATGGACAAACTTCAATGTTCACCTAGATTCTTGGTTTATGAATCAGACTACTCTGGAACAGTGATATCAATAAGAAATTTCAGATTACAACAGAATCATCTGTAGGAGTTCCCTGGCAGAATTTTTGGGATCTCTTATATATATACTATCATATCAGCTGTGAATAGCAATACTTTGATTTCTTCCTTTGCAAATCGTAGCCCCTCGATCTCCTTTAGGAGTCTTATCACTCTAGCTAGAACTTCCAGTACTATATTGAATAGATATGAAGAAAGGAGACAACCTTGTTTTGTACCTGATTTTAGTGGAATTGCTTTTTGAGTTTCTTGCCATTTAATTTGATGTTGGATATTGGCTTGCTTTACATTGCCTTTATTATGTGTAGGTATGTCTCTTCTATACCTGATCTCTCCAAGACTTTCATCATGAAGGAGTGTTGAGTTTTTCAAAGGCTTTTTCAGCATCTAATGAGACGATCATGTTTTTTTTTTTTTCTTTCAGTTTGTTTATATGGTGGATTACTTTGACAGACTTTCATATGTTGAACTACCTCTTCATCTCTGGGATGAAGCTTACTTGATCATGATAGATGATATTTTTGAGGTGCTCTTGGATTCAGTTTGAGAATATTTTATTGAGTATTTGGTATCAATGTTCATGAGGGAAATAGACCAGTAATTTTCTTTCATTGTTGAGTCTTTGTGTGGTTTGGGTATCAGGATGACTGTGGCCTCATAAAATGAATTTGGCAGTGTTCCTTCTGTTTCTATTTTATGGACTAATTTGAGGAGTATTGGTATTAGCTCTTCTCTGAACTTATGGTAGAATTCTGCATGAAAACTGTCTGGTCCTGGGCTTTTTTTTTTGGTGGGGGGGGGTTGAGAGATTTTTCCTCAGAGGTTACAAGCCTATTTAAATTTTATCTTATCTTGATTTAACTTTGGTAAGTGGTATCTATTGAGAAAATTTCCCATTTCTTTGACCTAATGATTTTTTGGATTACTTGGGTATGTGATGTCCCCCCTTTTTGTTTCTGATTTTGTTAACTTGGATATTCTCTTTCTGACTTTTAGTTAGTTTGGAGAAGAGTTTGCCTATCTTGTTGATTTTTTTCAAAGCAAATACCTTCAGCAAAATGACTGAGTACAAGATTAATTCAAATATAATTAGTAGCCCTCCTGTATACAAGCAATAAATGGGCTGAGTAAGAAATCAGGAAATAACATCCTACACACTAGCCACAAATAATATAAAATATCTAGGGGTAACTCTAACTAAGGAAGTGAAAGACCTGTATGACAAGAACTTCAAGTCTTTGAAGAAAGAAGTTGGAAAGATAGCAGAAGATGGAAAGATCTTCCATGCTCCTGGATTAGTAGGATTAACATAGTAAAAATGGCAATCTTACCAAAAGCAATCTACAGATTCAATGCAATGGCTATCTGAATTCTAGCACAATTCTTTACATATCTTGAGAGACTAACACTCAACTTCGTATGAAAAACAGAGAACCAAGGTTAGCTAAAACAATCTTGTACAATAAAAGAACTTCTGCAAGTATCACCGTCCCTGATCTCAAGCTGTAATGCAGAGCTATAGTAATAAAAATTGTAGGGTATTGGCACCAAAACAGACAGGTTGATCAATGGAATCAAATCAAATACCCAACTATAAATCCACACACTTATGGACACCTGATTTTTGATAAAGAAGCCAGATTTATACAATGGAAAAAAGAAAGCATCTTTAACAGTTGCTTCTTGTCTACCTAGACATCTGCAAGTAGATGAATGCAAATAGATACATATCTATCACCCTGCACAAAACTCAAGTCCAAGTGGGTCAAAGACCTTAACATAAAACAGCTACAGTAAACTTGATAGAAGAGAAAGTGGGGAATAGCCTTGAACACATTGACTCATGATACAACTTCCTGAATAGAATACTAATAGCACAGGCACTAAGATCAACAATTAGTAAATGAAACCTCATGAAACTGAAAAACTTCTGCAAGACAAAGGATCATCAACAGGACAAAACAGCAGCTTACAGAAGGCTATAGAGAACTTATTTCCAAGATATATAAAGAACTCAGAGACTAGTTGTCAACAAACCCAATAATGCAATTTAAAAATGGGGTACAAATCTAGACAGAGAATTCTCAACAGAGGAATCTCAAATGGCTGAAAAACAAAGGAATGTTCAGAATCCTTAGCCTTCAGGGAAATACAAATCAAAAGGACTTTGAAATTCCATCTTATACCTGTTAGAATGGCTAAGATGAAAAACATAGGTAATAGTTCATGCTATAGAGGATATGGAGTAAGGGGAACACTCTTCCATTGCTGGTGGGAGTGCAAACCTGTACAGCTGCTTTGGAAGTCAATATGGTGTTTTCTCTAAAAATTGGGAATGTACCTACCTCAAGACTCAGCTATGCCACTCCTGGGTATATACCCAAAGGATACTCCATCCTACCACAAGGACTCTTGTTCAGTAATCTTCATAGTAGCTTTATTAGTAAAAGCTGAAACCAGGAAATGACCTAAATGTCCCTCATCTAAATACTAGACAAAGAAAATGTAGTATATTTACACAGTGGAATATTACTCAGCTGTTTTTAAAAAATGACTTCATGAAATTTTCAGGCAAATGGATGGAACTAGAAAAAAATTCATCCTGAGTGAGGTAACCCAGATCAGAAAAACAAACATAGTTACTTATAAGTAACTTACAAACTTACTTATAAGTAAGTAACAAACAAACTTACTTATAAGTAGATATTAGCTCTAAATCAAGTATGATAATGATGCAATCCCAGACCCAGAGAGGCTAAGTAACAAGTAGGGCTCAAGGAAGGGGACACGCGAATCTCTCTGGGAAGGGGTAATAGAATAGATTTCATGGGCAGACTGGGGGCACATAGGGATGGAAACAGGAGAGATTAGGTGGGAGGAGAATGAAGGGAGAAACAACTGGAATTGGGGATATGTCTGGGACAAGCTAGAAAACTTGTGTAATGGAATCTCCCAGGAATCTATAAGGGTGACCCTAGCTAAGACTCCTAGCAATGGGAAATACAGAGCCTAAACTGGCCATCTGCTGTAACCAGGCAAGAATTCCAGTGGAGGGACTGGGACACCAACTCAGTAACAAAACCTTTGACCTACAATTTTTTCTGCCTTCAAGATGTGCTGGAGTAAACATGGTGCAGAAATTGTGGGAGTGGCCAACCAAATACTGGTCCAGCTTGAGACCCATATCATGAGAGGGAGTCCATCCCTGACACCGCCTGGAGGGCCAGGACCCAGATGCTGAACAGCCCAGAGAGCTAGGATAGAAGCAAACAAGATGGAAAAAAGCTAACAACAATAAAAACACTCCAAATGAAATGATTCCTAATGATATTCTGCTGTACTTATAAATTAGCACCTAGTCCAATCATCATTAGAGAGGCTTCATCCAGAAATTGATGGAAACAGATGCAGAGACTCACAGCCAAACATTAGGTAAAGCTTGGGGGAATCCTAAGGAAGAGGGGGAGAAAGGATTGTTGGAGTTAGAAGGGTCAAGGACACCACAAGAAAACCCACAGAATCAACTAACCTGGACTCATAGGGGTTCACAGACTAAACTCACAATCAGTGACTCTGTATGGATCTTACCTAGACCCTCTGAATATATGTTATGGTTGTGTAGCTTGATGTTCTTGTGGGACTCCTAACAGTGGGATTAGGGCTTGTTTCTGTCTCTTTTGCCTGCTTTTGGAACCCTTTCCTTATTCTGGGTTGCCTAGTCCAGCCTTAATATGATGGGAGGTGCCTAGTCTTACTGCAACTTGATATGCCATGTTTGATTGATATCCTGGGAGGCCTTCTCTTTTCTGAAGAGAAAGGAGGAGGAGGAGTTGGGGAGGAGGGAGGTGAGAGAGAGAGCAACTTGAAGGGTAGGAGGGAGGAGAAACTGTGGTCAGGATGTAGTATATGAGATATGATTTTAAAAAAGATTACAACAATATTTGAGACTACATCAAGAAGTATATACATGCATGCAAAATTCTTAAGGAGGGATAGAAAATGAGGTAGAAGAAATCAAACCAACAATGTAATCTATGATTGGCATTTAAGAGTTGTCCCAATACTTGACATTGACTAAAGGTGAGTGTTGGGTGTGGTAGATATTTACTAATACATTTCTTTCCACAAAGCTGATTATATCAACAAGCAGGAATACACTTCCTAGGCAAATTAATGGATGGTGATTTACAAAGAACTCTAAAAAGACAAAGTATCAAGAAACATGGAAAACACTTCAGAAACCACACATAACTTCCCCAAACCACAAATTAATCATCTAAAGGACTTTGGCTTAGTCTTTGGGAGGCCCCATGGATGTTAGGAACTGATTTCATGTCATTTCATCAAATGGCTTACAATTGTCGAGTTCTGGAATCATAGAACGTAAAGCACTTCCATTCTTTTCATTCCCTTTCCTAAATAAAAGCAAATATTTGGTGGGAAGCCAGATGACAAGAAGTTGATGATAAACTTTATACAAATGTGATTGCAAAGACAATTTAATAGTGACCCAGAACACTCTTACTTAGAAATGGGAGGCTAAAATTCTAGTTCCTTGTGCTTTGGATGGCTACATTCTAATAAATGTCATTTCAACAGAAGACACATCTATCTCCTTCATTACCTAAAAATACTTGCCCTGTAGAAACAGTAATAAAAGGCAATAAAAGATGAAAATAAAATGTGCATTATTATCCTGTAAATTTCTATAGTTCTATAAATATTGGGATATTTTTTGTCCTAATGAAAATCAGTATACACAACACATAGGTATTTTACTATGAAATGATGCTTACGTCCTCGAGGGTGAGACAGTTCTAGGATGGAATCTGGATTTCCCGTTGTTATTTGTATAGTTTGGACAGGGTATATAATTTTGCTTTACATTAATATAGTGTTATTGAAAAGAGGGAAGATAATTATATCATTACATATGAGTTAATGTGAAGCTACATAATGAGTGTGAAGAGTCTCTCTCTCTCTCTCTCTCTCTCTCTCTCACACACACACACACACACACACACACATACATACACACACCCAAATTAATCAGTCTTGTACTTTACCTTGCCTGCCTGAAGCTTTTATGTATGTGTGTATACATATATACTTATATACACACATACCTGTATTAGTATAGCATGTCTGGATTACTTGAAGTCACTGAGAATCAGGAACTGCAATTATTGTGACTATTGCTATAAATATTGATATTTATTTATTAAGAAACAATGAAATAACCATGAAATATTTCTATTACTGATTAAAATATTTTTTGAAAACATAACATGTAAATTAGAGTAATGATGCCACAGTAAGAGTATTTATTATCCATTACTATTGTAGTCTTTAGATTTATAATTATGAATAATTCATATTGTATTGCTTTTTCTAAATTCTCTTTAAATTTTTCAACTCCAAATTTGATGGGATACTATAAAGATTTAGTTTTGCTTTTCTTCTTATTTGGTCCTCAGGATTGAACCTAGACTTCATGAATGCTAATTACGAACTGTCTCCCTGTGCAATCTCCCTGCCACACATTCTGGCTCTTTTTAACAATAACAAAAAAAAGACCTACTTAAAAAATACTGCTTGCTTTTATCATGATATAGATCATAGTGCTAATATTTCCTATTCCATGTCTAATAGAATACTTTTCACAGAGACACTGAATCAACCAATCTTATTATTTACTTTGTGTACCTGAAGTAATCATTGAATTCTGAAAATATTTAGCTGCAATTCTTTCAATCATAAATCATTAATATGTATTGCAGTTTTTGTTCAAATGTTTATATCTTTAATAATTGTGAGAATTTAATCTCTTTAATTTAGATAATGGTAATTGGAGATTGGATGCAGAATAAATTACTAACATGCATAATAATTTATAATAAAGAATATTGTTGCACTTTTATTACTAACTTAGTTTATTTATTCCCCAGGAATTACTTATTGAGAATTAATTTATCCAGAAAGTATTAACTGATTACTTAAGTATAACTCTTGTTCTCTCATGTTGATAAACATAAGCTAGTGCCATACAGATACAAGACACATATTTATAAAATAATATGGAATATTTTGAAGTAGAGAATGAATTGACTAATTCCTTATACATTATATATATATATATATATATATATATATATATATATATATATATATAATGTATTTGTTTCATCTACTAGCTAAAACTTAGGCTTAAATTACCTGGTGTCTTAAGACAGAATTTCTATACTGCATCTCATGGGTGTATAGAGCTGGGTTCACAGAAGTAAATTTCTTTATGGTTGGGTTTTTCCATGACTTTAATGTATAAGTATAGTTAATAATACATAACTTGCTGGACTTTGGTGGTATTGGTTATGTATTTACCTTATAATTATTTAATTATAAATATTATTTAATGTACATTTTTGTTCAATTCACATTACCACTAATAGAAATAGAGTGGCCCCTTGGTTCCCTTGGGGGACTGCCTCCAAGATGCCCCCTGTGGTTATCTGATCTGGAGGGTGCTCAGGTCCATTATCAAAAGTATTTATACACAGAACTACACATCCTCCAAATATTTTGTAGATTACTTACACTAAACTAATATCTTGGAAATGCTTAGTAAATGGTCATTTTCTGATTAAATAATGACAAGGACAATAAGTCTAAATTTGCTTAATGTGGACACATTTTAAAAAGGGTCATCTGCAAGGGACAGAGGTCCCCAGAACCTGGAGATTTGGTTGGGAGGGACAGGCAAGGCCACCGCAGACACTGTAAAAGGCCACTCAACTGCTCCAAAGGAGACAGTGGATGGATCAGACGTGTTTTGAGACACAAATCCGAGCCATGAATACAACAGTGGCTCCTAGAAGGCAGTCAGAAGAGGAGCCTGGGGGAGGGCTGCCAAGCTGGAAGAAGAACAAATGGAAGCTTGATGTGGACACTCTGCTGTAAGTAGCAAGATTCTGCATTCTCTTCACACTAGCTGTGGTGTTGATACTGTTTGTATATGGGTGGGAAAAACTGTACATAGTGACTTGTGTCTTTTGTTCCATTGGTGATCACTACAGTCTCATACAGACAAGAGTTAAAATTGTATGTGAAGTTATGGCTCAACCTTTCAGAACATATACTAGTTAAGGTTTTACCTGAATTTATTTCAATTATCCCCAAGAAACCGAAGAGAGGATTATCCTCACCTAGAAAACCAGGAGAGTAAATGATAATGATATAATGATTGCCAGTTTCTATCTGAATGGTACTTTAAAATTCCAAGTACAGGCGTTAACTGCTCGGCATTTCCCCTTTCATATGGGCTCTAGCAACCATTCTTTAGCCTGCTCCAAGCTTACTTATTCCACCTTGAATTTTGAACTCTTAAAGTCATAAGGAGCCATGGTAAATTCACATCTACAGACTATATTTCATCATCTCAATAATAAAAAAGAATGGAAGTATCTTCCTAAGAGTTTAAATGGTGATAGGATTTTTAGAAAATTATTATTTGTTTTTATTTTTAATTATGTGTGTGTTGTGTGTATCTGTGCGTGCAAGTGTGTGCATGCATGTGCACATGAGTGTAGTGGCCTCACAATCCAAAAGAGGGTGTTAGATTCCTTGGAGTTGGAGTTACAGTTATATGAGCGTTGTCCTGTGTGGGTGTTAGAGACTGAACCCCTGGCCTCTGCAACAGCAGTATGTTTCTTAACCCATGAACCATGTGTCCAGTCTCAGTAGTAAGAAACTTTTAGGGGACTGAAAAACAAGCTCTTTTTCTTAGAAATATTTTATAGTTTCAGTCAACCTTTATCCTCATGTAATTTCTTTGGATAACACTAGTTACTTTTAGTATATTAATTTGGAAACTTCTGATACCAGTCTTCTCGGTAATTTATTTGTAAATGACAGTATATACTGCTGTGCATCCTCTGCTATGAAGAAACTAAAGTCAGTCTGAACCTGGCTGGCTGCCCCATGCTCAGTGTGATAGTATGGCATTCATAACCCTTGGCTTATTTTCTGATTCTGAAGAGCTGGAAACAGCTGTGTCTGAGTGCTTTGCTGTGTGTGCATGAGATAACCAGGGCTAGGAAGCCAAGTTCATCACAGCCTCATTTCTGCTTCTAGCTAGAAACTGAACTTAAACTGACCCGGAAATGAGTTTTGTTATCCATATCGTGTAGTTTAGAGAAAGATGCATCATGGTGATAGGGAGAGTGATTGTCCCTGGGGCTGGCAACAGTTTGTGACAGTGCACATGTACACACAATGATGTAAAAATGAGATCATGCCACAAAGTCTCATAGATACTTTTCTTTCCTTGAGGATCGAGTCAGCCATGTCTGCTTGACTGAGTTGGGAATATGCAGCATTAGTTTTAATGTTCTCGGACCTCTTACTATGGTAGGGGACATGACTTGAAGAAGCTGGATAGAAAGCTCCATAAATTATGTTTAAACACATCTACTGACAGATAATGACACCACTGGGCAGCAAGTTGTGGAGATAGAGATAACAATGTACATAAAATCACTAAATTTTCATTATGTACTCTTTATAAGAGTGACAGATAAAAGCCTCTCCCCATGTGTGGCCACAGTCACAAATACCTGTGGTTGCTTTAATATCTCTAATATCTTTAATAACTTACTTTAAATAGCAATCAGCTGAAGACAAATATTAAGTATATATGTCATTAGTTTGAAGTCTCTAGATTCCTGACAATGTCTCATTAATTGAAAATATTTATTTCATGGACCTACTCTGAGAATTTATAATTCCAAGTGATGTGAATCACAAAACTAACTTCTAAAAATACCATTTTTATATCATGCCAAGTTCAAACTGGTTTCATCATTAAAAACACAAATAAGTAACCAACACTTAAAATAACAGAACAATTAGTACATTAGTAACAGTTACCAACTAAGAAGCACTGAAATAGCAATTCAGGTTCTAAATTCGTTGTTGTCATTTATAATGGGATGCATGATGTTAAGGCACAGGTGGTCTTTGGACTGTTTATATGGAAAGTTAACTCAAAACAACTATCAACCTCTAGCTAATGAATAAAAGCAGTTTCTTGTCAAATACGAAAATTATTCTCTATCATTTAAACTGATTGGGTTACACATTTTGTAGCTAGAATAGTATGACCATTAAATTATTATAAAATAATTAAAAATCATCTGCACTATTATCTAACTCAATCTCAGGGCTTGCTACACACACCTAAGGCATTAGAAATCATTATGTGTGCTGGGTGGTGGTGGTGGTGCACACCTTTAATCCCAGCACTTGGGAGGCAGAGGCAGGCAGATCTCTGTGAGTTTGAGGCCAGCCTGGTCTACAGAGCGAGATCCAGGACAGGCACCACAGAGAAACCCTGTCTCGAAAAAAAAAAAAAAAAAAAAAGAAAGAAAAAAGAAAAAAAAGAAAGAAATCATTAAGTGGCCATTCTGAATCTCAAGGGTCATAACTAGCACTTGTTTAATGTTATACAGATACATATTGATTTTCTACAATGAGTGTCTATAGAATTTTTGCAGAAAGTTTTGTTCTATAGAATGTGAAAATAATCTTTCAATAAATCAAGAAAGGAAGACTTAAGCAACCAGAATTTGTGATTTTATGAGATTTATTTTTAAGTGAGATTTTAATTCTGAACACTTCTATATTAAATAAATTTGAATTTTATTAAAAATGTTAATTTTAGATTAAACTTTCATTAAGTCTTTTTCTGTAAGGACCCTTTCATTTTTTTTTCTGTGAATAAATGAAGTTGTTAAAAGTGAGCTATTCAACACATCCTCCACTCAGGCATGCCTGACAGATTTGAGCTGGGAGCTATTGAAGGGGATTATATTCCAGCTGTAAGGAATATTCTAATCACAGACGTTGAAGTCATGGCTTCTGATTCAGGAAGCTTCATGACAGTATCATTGGTACTGGCTCCAAAACCTTCACAACACCCCAGTCAAGTCCAGATGAACTTTGCATAACCCTGTTTTCACTCCTCTAGAGAGTCCTGGTTCGGACTAACACTTTCTAACAGTGCCTTCAGTTGAGTCCAAAAGAACAGTTCAGTAGTGATTCATAGACACTTTTATGATGGACAGATGGATGGGCTGTGCCTATCTTCTGCTGTGATTGCTCTTTATAATGCTAGAAGTTGTCCTGTGATTAGTTAGAAGTTAAAGTCAGATTTTTATGCCATATTCTGGCCAAATCCACCTTTACCAGATTGTTCGGCTCACTTTTGGAATCAGCTGACAGCCCCTTCTGTGCTGTCTCTAGCTCTGCATTAAACACAATCAAAGGAGCTTTTCTCTAATGATCTTTGCATGCCCACTTGTGGGTTATATCATAGATATCACTCTATGACCTAAGCTTATAACATACAGAGGAGGCAGACACAGTGTCCATCAGAAGCATCAGTAGCGGGGTCAGGGAGGGTAGTAGTTGTGGGAAGGCAGCTAAGAGAATCATTGGGGAAAGAGGCAATGGGAGCAGAGACAGGATAGGATAGGGCTGTGGAACAAAGAAAGAAGAAGGTTGTTGTCTTAGAGTTTCTATTGCTGTGATAAAACACCATGACCAAAAGAAACTTGGGGAGGAAAGGGTTTTAGTTCACTATATTTCCATGTTACAATTCATTATGGAAGAAAGTCAGGGCAGAAACTCAAGGCAAGGTTCTGCAGGTAGGAACTGATGCAGAGGCCATGGAGGAACACTGCTTACTGGCTTGCTCCTCATGATTTACTCAGTCTACTATGTTCTAGTACCCAGAACTACTAACCCACAGTGAGTTGGACCCTCTCATACCAATCATCAATGAAGAAAATGAACTACAGGCCAATCTGGTGAGGACATTTTCTCAGAGGAGGTTCCCTCTTCCCAGATGACACTAGCTTGTGTCAAGTTGACATAAAACTAGCCAGTAGCCAGCATAATTGTCAAAAGCCAAAGTTGAAGACTGGGGACCTCACTCCTTGGAGGAGTTCAGGGTAGCTGCTAAGTACCAAAGGACCAGGGTTCTGACAGTTAAGGCTTTGGAACTGTACTCTGAACTGCTATGAATGGTGTTTTTCACTAACTGCTGAAAATGAGATTCCAGAGTTTCTGGGTTCCTGATAATCAAATCTTAGGACAATAACCCTGCAATATTAGCACCTAGCACTGAAGATCTCCAGTTTCTAATGGTAAGGTCACAAGTCTCTGGGGCTGCCAGCCTCTAACTCTGTCAGTCCAACACTCAGTGGACCTTCAACACTAAAGGTCCAAGGATTATCAAAACTAGAAAAAAGACGCCTTGCCTACTCGGTATTTTTATACAACAAGGGGAAAAGAGGACACAAGTCAACTCACTGCTAGTATCTTGAGAGCAAATTAGACCTCACAGTTTAGGAAACAGAAAGTGCCGACATGGTAAGATGATGTGATGATACTTGAAACAGAAATCTGACCAAGGAAGTTTGTGATAGGAAGACGAAGAAAGTCAGTCAAGGGTTTTTTTGTTTTTTGTTTTTTGTTTTTAATTATGAAGACCTAAGTTCCAGGCCTCATAAAGAAGCTACAGTTGAAATACTATGGTCAGTAAAAAAGTGCACCAAATTCCTAGAAACAGCTAAGCATAAAATCACACATATTACAGGAAAAGAAAAACATCGAGTGCTAAGTTGGAAATATAACTTCACAAAGGGTTAGTAACCCAATCCTATCATGTCCATGATGAAGATGGGATGCACTGTTTAGTTGGAAGATTTCTCTATTCACCCTTAGAGGAATGAACAGTATTAACAGGAGTAAGCTAAGAAGTCCAACCAATATGGAGCCTACCTTTTGCAGTCCTCTCAAATCTTGGTTGCTTGGTGTGGTGGTTTGAAAGAAAATGGCCCCCAAATAGAGTGGTGGCACTGTTAGGAGGTGTGGCCTTGTTGGAGGAAGTGTGTCACTGTGGGGGTGGGTTTTGAGGTCTCTTTTCTCAAGCTTCACTCAGTGTGATAGTTAGTTGACTTCCTGTTGCCTGCAAGGTGTAGCACTCTCACCTCCAGCACCACATCTGCCTGCTTGCTGCCATGTTCCTTGTCATGGTGATAATGGACTGGATCTCTGAAACTGTGAGTGAGGCCCCTCAATTAACTGTTTTCTTTATAAGAGTTGCCATGGTCATAGTGCCTCCTCATAGCAATAGTAAACCCTAACTAAGATGCTTGGGAATTCCAAAAAATGGTCAAAGTCCTCACTTTCTATGTGTCAAACATATTCATGCCTGAGATGAGGACCATTCTGAGAAGGTAACTTATTTTCTAAAATTGCATTATGCTGTCTATGAAGTCAGTATGCCCACATTCAAGAATGGCAGGCATCATCAAAATAAGTGATTTAATAATTGAAGGATTTATGATGACTTTGTCATGTCATGAGTCAACAATAAGAAAGTGCAGCACATTTATATGAAGTGCAAAAATGACAAAAAATACTGTATTTTAAGATAAGAATATTAAAAGTTAAGCACGTATATTCTATTTGTATCATTTTATCGTTATTTTATTTTAAAATTAATGAAACTTTACCTGTGATTGGGCTCACTGGCTGCCACTTACAAGCCACATTCATCCTTCAGTTATTGGTCAGGGAGGATAAGGCAAAGTTTCATTCAAGAAGATAGCTGAATTCATCTGTTTCTACCCAAGTGTTAAAAATGAGAGAGCTTTGTATCTATTCCACATGCCAAAGTCAACTTGCATGTATGTGCATCTTTAGTCTTGGATTTGAAACTAAGAGGGATGCACTGCTGCCATTTGTGTTAGCAAAAACCCATAGGCCAGGCCAGAAATAAGCTTCTGTTTAAATAAACATTATGGAAATTCATACATATCCATAGGCAAAAGATGAAGGTATAAAATCCAGAATGAATAGAATTATATTTCCCTTGAGCTACTCCTGCTCAAATTCTGTCAAAATTATGCCCTGAAAAATCCACAGAAATCCAATCCCTCTTTGTGTCATGCTCTTATTACTCCTCATTAAGCATTTCTGGAATTCACAGTGCCTAAGATCATGAAAACTGAAGAAATCAGTCCATTATCCCTCAAGTCCCAACTCAAATGCACCAGAGGCTGTCCCCTCTGCCTGAGAGCTCTCCATGCTCTACCTGCCTGCAGCAAATGATGCACATCATAAGCAGCCCTACACCTCTTCGTATGCGGTCCTTTACACTAGATTGGAACCAATTTATGGAAAGGAGTATCTTATGCTATCTGTATACCATGCTGTATACTAAAGAACAACATATAAAAACACCCATGAATAAGGTCCTCCATGAGATAAGAGTCAGGTATTTTAATCTCTTTGAACTATGTTATATTTATTTGGGGCTATTAATTAGTAAGTACCATGGAAGGTGAACACATTACTTCAAAGTTATGTATGTCCTAGTAAACATTAGAGGGTTTTTTCACTACAAACAATGAAATAGTTATTTTCATACTTATTTGATATTTTTCATCAGTTTGTATTATCAGAAAAGCTTCACAACAGGTGGTGGTGGTGCACACCTTTAATCTCAGCACTAAGGAGGCAGAGGCAAGCAGATCTTTGAATTTGAGGCCAGCCTAGACTACAGAGTGAGCTCCAGGACAGCCAGAGTTACAGAGAGAAACCCTGTTTCCAAAGACTAAAAAACAAAACCAAGCAAACAACAACAAATAAAAAACCCAAAACAACAACAACAAATGAGGAGGCTTGAGTGAGAACAAGCCCCAATTTCTTGGACCCATTCCCAGGAAGATAATCCTTCATTTTCATAAGTGGGTTCACATGAGCAGTGCAATATCACTAGGCTATTATTGCTCAGACTACACTTGGTGTCTTTTTCTCCTTTAGAGCATCACCAAAGAAACCATTTTGGGCCCAATCTGCTCTCTGTCCCACAGCACATAGCTGTATGAGAGACTCTGCATTATCCAGTTCAATATCATGTTCAAACACCTGCAGAATTCAGGAAGCATGCTCACCTTACAATTATAAATGAAGGACTGAAAAGGAAAAAGGAGTTGAGAATAAAAAAAGACAAAACCTGTCATGTAGTTCTATCTTATGTAACTATAATTTTAACATAATTTCACAAGCCTAATTTAAGATGAAAGCTATTGGGAGTGTTGTTGAAACAAACCAACATATGAGTATTTGCTGAAAGGTGGCTTGCTCAGAAATAGCTGTCCCTGTCTGAGAACAAAAGGCTCTTAGCTAGGCTTGAGTAGTCATGGTCTTATTGGTGTTAGGTCAACTGAGGTAGAAACTAACGGGGAAGGGTGTTTTTGTTTGTTCCACATTTATGTATTTATTTACTCACTCATTTTTTAAATATATTTTCTTACTAGCCTAGAACTTACCACTAGGCTTGGTTAGCTGGCAAGTCAGCCCTGGGTTATTTGCCTATCTCTGATTTCACAATGTTGTGATTACAAAAGCAGGCCACCCTGCCTGGCTTTTCATAAATGGCTTCTGAAGATCAAACACAGATCCTCATGCTTGGAAGGTAAATATTTTATCAAGAAAACCACATCCATAGCCCTAGAAAGAAGTTTCCAAAAACAGAAATCTTTGTAGTTTGCTATGGGTAGAAAATATATCCCCTATCTGGCAATGATGCCAGCTGAGAGGTACCTTTTCCTCTTAGCCCCCAACATGTCCTATACATTCTTCCCTTTCTCACCGACTTAACTATTTTCTGATCTTTGCAGAAGGATCCTGTACACAGGGCCAGAGAGGAATATCTTTGTCACTGTTTATTCACATCTGATTCTCTCCAAACAGGTTTGGAGCTTTTTGAAGAGAAAGAACCTAGTACATGTTTTAGATGACTCCAGAACGTGGCATGATGTTTGGTAGACAATGCACAGCGCCCTCAGACATTGTTTTCTTTGCTTTATCTACATCCTGTGGTAGTCATCTTCCACCACAGTGGTATGATGACCCAGTATAAAATGGAACATGTTTTATAGCTTTAACACACAATCAAGTCTACCCTGTGTTGTCTGCCCCCATTACACAAAGAAGCAGAGTGGAGAAGCAAATCAAATTCCTGTGATAGATTTGCTCTTTGTGGTGGTTGGCAGATCACAGATGCAGACAGGCTGTACCCGAGCAAAGGTATCATGGCTCAGTGCTGTGACTTGTACCTTACTTCAGCAAAATCAAGGGCATGATCACTGCAACTTCACCAAGGGACATTCTATTCCATTTGGCTTAGTTGTGCTGCTTGTATTCAATGGGAAATTGAAGGGACCTAGAACTAAGCTGCAAATTAGCTATCTCCCAAAATTTCAAATTTGGTCAAGAACTCATGGTCCAGTTTAATCCCAGAGTCAACTGCAAACTAGTCACAGAGTGGCTTCCTGTGGTTTACACACCACTGGTTTTCAGTTCTATGCTTTCATGATTTCGCAATGTAGGTAACTCAGTATCCAAAGGCATCACTATTCTGGATTTACCTGTTAAATGATAATTTAGAGTACTTGCTTATTTATACAAATGCTGCTTGCTGAGCCCTGATTACTGATTAATTCGGCATCATTGGAGAGAGCCATGTTCTATGAGAACTGGGAAGGCAGCCTAGCCAGTTAGTACTTTCCTTGATTCCTAAAACACACACAAAAGCTATTCTTGACAGTGGGCACTTTTAATTCCAGCATGAGGAGGCAGAGACACACAGATTCCTGCTGCTTGCCAGCAAGAAAGCCCTGCCCACTTGGAGACTTTCAGGCCAGTGAGAAACACTGCCTATAAATGAATAAATGAATGAATGAATGATAAAATAAATAAAAAACAATCAAACAAGTTAATAAATGTGGCTGGCACCTGAGAAACCACACCACAAATTGTCCTCTGCCCCTACAAGCAAGTACATGCACATTGACACACACATACACACAGGCACGCACGCACGCACGCACGCACACCACACCACACCACATAATACATAACCATACAGAAAAATCAAGTATGTTCTGTCATAAACTCCATCCCATTTCTTAAAACACAGGAAGCACATAATCCCCATTTACTTCAATGTTCTTATCTTAGTGATAATGCAATAGTAAGAGCGTATCTATTTGTATGTCATTGTGAAATATGAAGTATCTAAGTAAAGATAGCCAGAAACCCTGCTGCAGAGGATACACGGGGCACTGGAAACATCTTTCTACTTAATTATCCAATGAGGCAGAGCACTTTTAAAAATGTTATACAGTACATGGATCCAGGAATAAAGACAAATACAAGCTGGCCACCTTCAGCTCTTAGAAGCATGGATTTGAAGAAGGAAGGCCTCTCTCCAGTACCTCATAGTCATAAAAACATGAGCAACTGTACAACTGTATTCTTCTTTCTTATTTCAAGACCTAATCCATGGGGTTAAAATAAGATTCTAGGAACTGATACCTTTAGAGGACCTGGTATATACAGAAGGTAGGAAGGCAGGAAGGAAGGCAAGATGGGAGAGAGGGAGGGGGGGCATCGAGAGGAGGCAGGCAGCAGGATGAAGCTAGCCCTTTGACTCATGTTACTTGGTGTCATTCATATCCAAAACAGGCCATCTGATTTTTGCTTGTAAATAGTTGTAAAGAATTAAATTAGGAAATGTATTAAGAGATGGCAGAAATGACATTGAAGGAGAGTGGCACATACTTTTCCATCATGAAGGATTTGTAACAATTTCCTGCAACCAGAAAAGCACTTTCAAACACTTGAAAAGTAGATACAGGAGGAGGCAGTGACTTAAGATCTGTTGATCTAGATGGAGAGGACGTCCCCAGCAGGAAGAGATGAAGTGACAGATTTCAGCTTTTCTGAAGCTTTATTAGGCACATAGCTGTCCACCTATGGGAAGGATTGTTACATGAAGTAATGACCCCTGGTGATGAGATGTACTCAGGGAAAGGTCAGCTGACAACATGTCAGGGATGTCATATAAAAAACCCTTGCCTTGGTTGGCAAGGTCACTAGTAATAACCAAGGTCTCTCCCAAATGCTTTCATAATAAAATAACATTAACATGGAAAGTTACAAGCACATTGGAAGAGAAGGCATTTGAAGTTGACTGATGACAGACGAGTAATCAATACATAGTGGTTCACCAACTCATGGAAACAAAGAATAAGGCAGTCAAGGAAACTTAACACATCTATTTACAGTGTTTTTCTCAACTTTAGCTCATTTTAATAAGATCCATGAACACGGGGCAATTGAAAAGTCGGTATTAAATTTAGTTACTAGAAGGGTCTAAGGGTCTTAAAAGAACAAATCAATCTCTAAGTACAGTCACAATGACTGGGTGATGTGAATAAATTTACAAACACCATCAAGTTAGGTCTATGCAAAAGGAACATTCAAATAATTTTGTGCTTATATAATTTAGTATAGATTATTATTTATGTGAACTAATTATATTTTATATACTGCTTAAATTTATAGCTTTGGTTTCCAGATCAAGTCAAAGAGTGACATTTAAAAAGCTTATTCCAGTTCATTTTTCAATTTCAATTATTCTATTTGGATTATAAATTTTTCAATGTTTCCAAAAGTAGGCAACTTTATGTCATTTGCTCAGACACATAGATCTAACCTTAGTTACATATAAATTCTCACTTCTGCTCAGAGAAGCATCCCTTCATAGAGTGTAAACAGTTCAGACGCATGAGAACACCCCTGTCACTCATCAGACCCTCATCAAACCCACACCATCAAATCCCACAGTAACTTAAGTGAGACATTCACTTACATTCAACACAGAATCCTCGATGGAAAAATCCTGAAGAGTTAATGCAAAGAACAATGCACAGACTAAAAATAATGATGAGATAATTGTTCTTTAAAATATTGTGAAGTTTGGGAAAAGTTTGGGAAAAGTTTGGGAAAAATGACATCTACTTTGCTTCCCAATACTGATTTAATAGGGAATAGGGAAATAGGCTTCACATGTGTATGATGAAAAAATGAAAAAGATATTTACATCTGTTGAAGTTATTGAGTAGGATTTTTGTGTTTGTTTGATATACTGAATCTTAGCCACATGAACATAAGGCAAAAGTGTTATTTTGTATCTGAGAAGATTCATTGTTTACTATCTATGTTTCTTCAGGAGTATAACAAAAACATCAAATGCTGAGCACTTTCTACAGGGAGAAACCTGCATCTGTGGCATGCCATCTACCTTACTATGGAACCTTCTCCTTTAGACACTGGGAGAGCAGCACAGGAAGAGAGCTTGCTTATAGTGGAAGGCAATCAGCTGTGTGGGAGCCACACATCATCCACGTGGGCCATGGCATCTCAGCCTTAAGAGGAAGAAAGAATCCATAGGTAGTTCTGCTATGTCGAAACCAAACAAAGGGGAACACTTGTTCTGGGCCTCCTTCTCTAGCTGCATGCATGATTCTGGAGTCTAAGATCCTTTTAGTTTTATTCTTTTTCATTGTTTTCAATCAGTTCAATACATTTTTTTTTGTTTTTTTGTTTTTGTTTTTTTTGTAATTACTTACCAAACCTGAAGGAAATTATCAGAGTCATCAGCATTTGGAAATGTGTTAAGACATTGTAACTTATCTTTGAGATTAACATATTCCACCATTGCCCTTTTCTTTTTCTCCAAGCTCCCCCATGTATTGCTCTTTCCTTTCTTGCTAAACATTTAACCTAGATAAGGATATCTAAAAGGGGACTACCACCTTTCAAACTGAGGTCAAATTTAAAAAGAAGAAAGATACACTTTTGCCAAGTATTTTTGTGTTATGCCAAAATTATTAAGGCTCCTAAAATGGAATATTCTTCACTTTCATCTCAGCACCTGTTACAAGATTATTAATGTAACCTCATTCTTTGCTATTCAAGGGCTATAGCTAAAGGTAGCAAAATAACCATGCTCACATTTATCATAAATATATAGGGCAGACTGCAGAGAGTCATGACATTCTTTTCCCTTGCCCTATATAGAAAAAAAATACACCGTCCTTTTTCCATTATGATTTGAAACCATAACCTCGGCAGCATGAAATTTTAATTTATGAAAGAAGGAACCCGAAGCTCTGTATCAGAGCAGGTTACAGTGGAATATATGAATATCACAACTGTACCATTTTCTAAAAATAGATCTATTAACTCCTTCCCCACAAAAGCATTATGGTTTAGAGCTTAGTTCTAATTAGACATAATGCCTGTAGATTATGAATGCAGCTTTCAAAACTCAAATTCACTACCAAGATATTGCAATGCAAAGTTACATGGACCTGGGTCATTTCCATTTCTAGCATGTTTCACTTGCATTCATTATTAAGCTTATAAAAATAGGCTTAATTCTCTGTTCGGGAGCTGCACAATTTATCACCAAACTTCAAGTTATTAATATACTTGTTAAGTTTGTATGAATTTAGCCAAACCATTGAAAGCAACACACTAACCTATTAAACACAGTTGGAGTTTGGGCTCTGGAAAGCCACCCAACAACCAATGTCCTGTGGTCGAGAAGCACTCGTCTATAGTTGGCCAGGGGTCACCTAACTTTATCATGAGATGCTCAATAAAATACACCATTACTCTGTGTGTCATATGGATTTTGTATCTTATAAGATAATTTTTCTTCTTTAGAATCACTGGCAACGCTGTGGCTTTTCCATGAAGCTGTCTATGTCAACTGCAGCCGCTAAAGCTCAGCTCACTTCACAGAGGGAGAGTAATTTCTTCTCCTACTCTGTCACAACCAATATCTCTTGGAAGCTCTTGCAGGCCTCTTTCTCTTGTTCTGTTCTCTTTAAGAGAAAAAAATATTCACAGAATCAAATAAAATCTCATAAGGATTACAACAGTTTATGTTGTAAAGTCAAGAAATAAAAAGTGAACAAAAGATGGTATAGATCGCCTTTCCACATTCAAGGACAAAGGTGCTATCAAGGTGATTGGCAAACTCCCATGCATGTAAAAGCATAGAGGCTTCATTTCTCAAATAGTTCAGAGGATGCGCAATTTTGAAAACACATATATGTAAATGTAAGAGACTAGATTTGCTTGAAGTTTCAAAAAACTGCATCAGTAATACTCAATGTTGATTGAAAATGCATGCCACTCCTTTATTGTTGCTCAAGTACTTGCACTCTGTTTTATTTTTTAATTAGAACAATTTAAATGAGTATAGCAAATTCAGCAAGTTATAAGAATGATAAGTTAGAAGCAAATGGTAAATGAATGAGGTGACTGCATTCAAAATGAAAACAAAAAGCCCTGAAAGATGCTACAGATTTGATATGGATGCTTCACAAAACTGGTTTTGAGCTTTTGACTAGTTCATCCAAGAAATAATCCAATACAGGTATACACATACACACACATACACACACCCCAATACACAAATAAATAGATGCTTGTTTTTAGATAAAGAATGTTCTAAATAAGTAAATCACTTAAGAGCCCATTCTTTTCATTTTCTCGGTGTAGTCTGAGGACATCACATCACCTACAGCTTTAGTAGAGACACTCCTATGGGGATCCATCCTGACAAAGCAGCAGCTTATAGGGAAAAAAGCAAATGGAGACCACTACTACACAGTGACAGTGTCAGCCACAGCGCCCTTTAATGTTGACTGAGGCACACTGTGTAACCGGTACCATGTTAAGTGCTTCGGGATGTTAAATTTACTACATGTTCATAAGGATCCTGGATGGTGAGATGGGGTAGCTGTGAAGGTACCACATTAAACAGTTCATCTTTATGATATGCTTTCCAGTCCCATCGTGTGTGTGTGTGTGTGTGTGTGTGTGTGTGTGTGTGTGTTTCCATTTTTACATACAAATGTCTAAGAGCTTTTAGAATTAGGCTCTCCTTGTTAAGAGATGAGAGAACTAGGTAATTTAACTCCAGACAGCATCTTTCTCCTCACTGTTCTGTGATTACTTTATGGACCATATTGAGGCACGCTGTTCTCTGTAGGGATAGCTTCACTTAGAGAGTCTAAGTATTTCTGAACAGTGATTCCCCAACAAACAATGCTGTAATGCTGTAGAAATGTCATGTGATTTGTTACAGCTAACAAACTACCAATTTTGCAAATGATATGCTTTATAAATTATATTCTTGATTCCCTATAATGATGTCACCCTTGCTCATGTGGATTCAGGGGTGCTCACTCAATGGCATAGAATACAGTGTAATTGTACATAATTACATGGGGCTTTTGGCCATGATCCTGCAGGCACAAATATATTAAACTAGACATCTGAACGTCTGCAGCATCTGTGATCTCCCATTCTGGAGAAAAGCTTGCAGTCTTTTGGCTTGTGAAGACACTCAGTGTGTTCCATTGGACTGGAAATGAAATAGCTTAGATAGAATTCAAGTTAGAAGGATGATTGGAACTCTTTTATGATGACTGAAGGCATTCTGATGGAAGGCAAGAATTTCAGGTAGTACAAGATAATACATTATTTGCATCATCTTGTATTTATTTCTATTTGAGAGAAGGGTGATAGGAATATATTCCACTAAGTATGTATATTCATGAAATCATCATCCAGAAAAGGGCTCACGGACTGCTTATAGGAAAAGAGCTCATTAAGACATGCTAAGGTTGGGGCTCAGTTGGTAGAGTGCTTGTAGGCTACGTAGGAAGCTCTGGATTGGTCCCCAGCACTACAAACAAGATATGGTGGGAAGTGGAGGCAGGAGGATCAGACTTTTAAAGTTATCCTTGAATCCAATGGGTTCCAGGCCATCCTGGGGTAAGAGAACCTGCCTTGAAAAATGAACAAATCAACAACAAGAAAGCATCACTAGGTTAGGTGACTAGCAGCATCTGGGAATCACTTCCTTCATTCTCCTGTCTCAGCCTTCTTGGACGTGCACGGACTTCCTGGGGGTGGCCGTAAGTGCTTTAATAAAGACCCTTCGGTCCAAAGCTGCCTGCATCTTTGCTTCTTTAGTGAATACTGCTTTCTATGACATGTTTCTACTATACCTCATTTCCCAAGTGCAGAACCATAGGGTATTTTCGTAAGCTGCTGCAATTCCATTTGTATCTCTGCTGGGACTTCCTTTCCCTTGTCTGAAATACAGTCTGCTCCTCTCACCCCACAGGCTTATAAAAATGCCTGAGCATTCCACAAACTCCCATCAAAACATCCTGTATTTCTCTATCTAAACCCAAGAGAGCCTCTTGTCCTATCCCACTACACTTTTCCTGTTTTAAAAAGTGACAGCAGTTTAAAAAAATATGTCTGCAACAACCACTACCACTCCACCCTCTGGAGCCTGACAGAGACCCCAAAGGTCAGAGGTTAATATGTGGTGGACTCATCCTAACCTGTAATTATCCACAAACTCTCCATAATAAAACATCATGAAAGAGAAACTAGACCTAGTCTGTGGAGACTCCTGGAGAGGATGTAAATATGTTTGCATTATGAGGTAAATACAAGTCTTCATTGGCCAGAATGGGATGCATTAACTTTATCTGAAATGGTCCCCACACTTTTTTTTTTAGTAAAGGTATGCTGCCAATCTATGGTGGTACAAGGAGGTGGGACCACGGTTAGAAGTAGGTTAGGTTATTTTGGGTCTGTCTTTGAAAGCAATAATGAGTTTGGCTCCTTTCTATCTCTCTCATTTCTTCTGTGTCATAGTCCATTGAGCATCCTCCTCCACCACACACTCTTGTCATGATGCACTACCTCAGCAGGAGCAAAGCAAGGGGGCCAAGTGATGGTGGACTGGAGCTTCTGAAAGCATGACCCCAAATAAACATTCCTACACATCACTGACGAATCCCTCTGAGGACACTCCTATTACTGGTCACAGATCTGGGCAGAGATAATACAGAAACACATCACTGAAGTCCTTGAGGAAGCAACAGCACTAACAGAAAATGTATCTCTGCCTACTGTGTTCTCTGCTGACATAGCCTTTAAGACAGTCTGCAATTGTCTGCCAGCTTCAGTTACTTGTGGCTTCAGTTCTCACAAATCTCCTTCATTCTGAAACAGACTCTAGCAACTCATAAAACTAATCTGACCAACGAAAGCAAAGAAAAATAACTGACATGGACAAAACAGAGAGAGCCTGTCTGTACCTATTCGCTAACCAATGAACTACCCTTCTTTGGCAGTCTCCTTACAAAGAAGCATCCTAAATACCATGATGTAGACTTCAGTGCTGCAGGGTCACTTACTTCACAGAGCAGAGCATTTTGCAAATCGTATCCTCCATGTTAAAGACCAGGTACAATATGTTGGGAATGAGGCCTTCCACTTGATAATAAAAATCTAGGAGCAAGAGAATTGGCTCAACTGGACCAGTGCCAGCCTGTGAGGGAACCCTGAGGACCTGAGTTGTAACTCCATCAGTTACATACAAGCCAGGCATGGAGGTGTGCAGAAATAACCTGAGCACTAGTGGGTCAGGGGACTGAGATGGATGAACCCCTGGCCTGACCATCCAGTCCAGCTAGTCCATCGGCTTCAGGTTCAGCACGTCTCAAAGGATAAGGTGGAGGAATCAACTGGAGAAGACAACTGACATCAGACTCTGGCTTCTACATGCACCTAGACACGTAGGCATGTGTACCTGCATGCATTGGAGCACAATGGCATGCACAACACACACTCACATATGTACATCTCTCTCTCTCTCTCTCTCTCTCTCTCTCTCTCTCTCTCTCTCTCTCTCCCCGTCTCTCTCTCTCTCTCTCTCTCTCTCTCTCTCACACACACACATGCTGTGGATATCGCTATATGTAAATAAACTCTGATTGGCCAATAGCCAGACAGGAAGTATAGGCGGGACTAACAGAGAAGAGAATTGAGGGAACAGGAAGGGAAGAGAGAGACTGCCTGGAGCCGCCGCCAGGAGAAGGAAGATGTAAGGTACCAGTAAGCCATGAGCCATGTGGCAAAGTAAAGATTAATAGAAATGGGCTAAATATAAGAGTAAGAGCTAGACAGTGACAGGCCTGAGCTAATGGCCAAGCAGTTTAAATAATGTAAGAGTTTGTGTGTTTATTTTATAAGTGGGCTCTGGGACTGGCGGGACTTGGTGGCAGGAGCTGGAGAGAAATTCTCCAGCTACAAATGGCATCCAACGTGGTGGCAAGAGTTTCCACCTAAAAACTTAGAAAAAAGATTCTAAAACGGACCTAAAAACAGCTTCCTAATTGTCTCTCTCAAATAAGCGGCAGCTGCCGGTTTGAGCTACTGGCGGGTTCCTAGTGTGCACTCTCGACCTGCAGTATGGTGGGAATGAGGCCTCTGCAAGTAGCACATTAAACTGTGTGGTGGATTTAGCCTTTGCTAGTACAAAACAAAAAAAGAGGTTTCTGGGCTACACGCTACTTTGGTAAAAGTGTAGACCCACTATTTCTGAGAGTTACGGCTCCCAGAGCTGGCGGAAAGCGGACCACCGCCATGTTGGGAAGCTGAAGTGGGCGGAGCCAGCAGCCACTGTGCCGTTTCAGGCTTAGAAGGCTGCAGTTTAAAAGAAATAGGCTCAAGCTAATATAAAAAAATAAGCCACGTAAAGATGACTACCACACAGAGAATCTGGATTATGTTCTCTTTGATATTCGTAACTGCAGAAAAACATTTGATTGTAAAAGCTGTTGAGTTATGCCAAAATGTATATTTTAAAGGTACCTTGACTTCAAAATTTGGATATAAGGGTATGTTGCTTTGGAAAAGAGTCTCTGCTCTTGTTTCCACAGAAAGCCAGAGACTATGGATTTGTTCCAGATTAAGATACATCAGGTTTGACCAGCCAAGACCCCCTGAAAGGTCTCCAATGACACCATGGCCCAGATGATTCAACATCCAGAATGGTTTCAAGTCAACTGGCTCAGGTATACAGCCTCACGGACTACTCCATGATCCTAAAATTTTCTTTCTGTCTCCAGAAGATACAGCACCCCCCTCCAGCAGGAAGTAGTAAGAGAAGCTACGCCCAAATTCCCAAATATACCAAGCTGGCTTTAGAGATGGAATTGGCTCACTCCCCCTCTAAACCCAGACATATTGCTCAAAAAAAAAAAAATGGTTAAGAGATTCTTGTGTCCCAAATCAGAAGAGCCCTCTGGTGTGGGACAGAGAAAAAACAATATTTTTATTTAAATCAGGTTGATTATAAATACAATCTCTTTCTAAAACAAAAAGGGGGATAGTTTAGATATGATAGGATGAAAGGGTAGATTAATGAACCTACTTTTAAAGAGTAACAACTTGTTTAAAATGTTTTACATTGCTATAGATTTTAGTTTATTGATACAAATTTAAACTTAATTTTGTTATACTGTATATATATTTCTATTCTTGTTTGAGGTATTATGTTTATGTAACTCATTTAAAATTGTAATGGATAATTAAAAAATAGATTAATAGTTAGTCATCTATGATAATATTTGTAGCCATGTTATTTAAGTCTTCTAGGTATACATAGATATATTTCAGATAGATAGGTAGTCTTCAAACACTTCAAAGACCTACAGAATATGGCATTTAAAATGTTTTAAAAGTTTAGACTTTTTGGACAGTGAGACATGTCTGCTCCTGACAGCACCGATTTACTTCAGAGAGGAGGATGGGCATCAAAGACACTCCATATGGAGTTTATCTTCACCTTGACAAAAATAGCCATTTGGGCAAGAAACTGTTCTTGCCTGGACTGCTTGATCAACTGGACATGCAGGACCCATAGAAAGGTGACCACTGAACTTTGCTTGACAAAATGGTCCTTCAGGTTCCTGCTTTGCAGAGAAAACTGCCAGACATTCTACAAGACACAGAAAAAAGTGAATAGGAGACTCTAGGCCTGTGGGCTGAAGACAGATGCCCCAACTTTACAAGAAAACTTTGCATGACTGTCCAGGCTCAGCTGTCTCTGTCTACCCTGCAAGACTCCCAAAAGTTGCTTGCATCCTTCTCCCATTTCTCAGGCAGTGTTATATCCTTCTGAGGTCTTTGATGTGGTTAAAGACTAGATACTTACAATTTTCCTTAGTTATAATAAAAGATAAGTTAGATATAAAACCTTAAACTCACAAATATAAGATAGATAGGATCTCTTCTTTAATATTGTATCTGTAATTCTTGCTTGATAATTGTTTTGTTATATGTAATTTTACTATGTTAAAGTTAAAACCTTCCTTTTTAAAAAAAAAGAAAAGGGGAAGTGCTGTGGATATCGCTATATGTAAATAAACTCTGATTGGCCAATAGCCAGACAGAAAGTATAGGCGGGACTAACAGAGAAGAGAATTGAGGGAACAGGAAGGGAAGAGAGAGACTGCCTGGAGCCGCCGCCAGGAGAAGGAAGATGTAAGGTACCAGTAAGCCATGAGCCATGTGGCAAAGTAAAGATTAATAGAAATGGGCTAAATATAAGAGTAAGAGCTAGACAGTGACAGGCCTGAGCTAATGGCCAAGCAGTTTAAATAATGTAAGAGTTTGTGTGTTTATTTTATAAGTGGGCTCTGGGACTGGCGGGACTTGGTGGCAGGAGCTGGAGAGAAATTCTCCAGCTACACACACAAATAAAATTTACATAAAATCTAATAAGGTCACTGAGTCTTTAGTCTTTTACTAAAGAGGAATAATTACAGCCCTGTGCCTTAATGGAGATAACTGATCACATACCAAAACTTACACTCATCTGTCTTGTTAATGGTTTATCAACTATTTTCATTTCAAGGGCCCTGGTGGAATGGCAAAGGGAGACAACTGAGACTATGTGTTCTATGTGATTCATACTATCCACACATATAACCTATTGGTTCTTACTTAGACAAACAATTATCCCATGGCATTTTGTTGTCATTTACTCTGTAGTGGCCATTGAACTTCCCAATATATTATGTTAAAACAGAACTTTAAATTCAGTCAAATTTATTGAGCTTTTAAAGACTGGATCTGTATATCTATTAATCAAATGTGAGTTTAGGTTTCTGAAAAAAAATGCACCAAGATAAGATAGCTTTTAGCTCTCAATGGATATTCTAGAATTGAAAACAGAGGCCTCATTCCTATACTCTCTTCCTAAAAAAAATCCTCAAACTGCAGAATCAAGAGACAACTAGCCAAGCATGTATCTACCATTTTGTAAAACTGAGGCTTGATGAGGAAGATTTTGACTAGACAAGGCACCTCATAACTCAAGAACATGATAGAAACTGGTTGTCTAAGTCAGTGAATTCCTGTTAGAACTAGTTTAAATGAGGCAGACTTGGAGTGATTCTCTTTCTTGACGCCATCTCAGTGGCCAGCCTTCTGAGACTCCTGCCTTTTTTGTTTATCTGATCTATGGATCTTCTGATAGAGTGGGGGGTGATTGTTGCTAATCATTGCCCTGTAAAACACAGTCACTACAAAGAGACTATGACTGAATAGGAGGCACCCAGATTTCTTGCTACCTTTCCCATATGAAGAGATGGTCTGAAATCTACCATGTCTATCAAACACATCACCATGTCATGAGCATACCACTGAAAGTAACTCAGACTGTCCTCAGCTTGTGACAGAATCAAGTCCCAGGAATCCTGCTATGAGCTGACAATGCTGTACAAGTATTGCATCATATCTTAGTACCACAGCACCACATGGCATGACATCCATCCCCCATGCAGTTGTGTGACTGACTGGGAGCTGCAGGTCACTGCCAATACAAGCATCACAAGAGAATAACCTGTGATAGCGTTGACAAACTTTTGAAAAAGCCTGAAGAGTGGTTGGAAAGATTCAAAGAAAAATAAAATGCAACTGTTGATAAATTAAAATTACAAGCACAGTAAGTAAAAAACAAACAATAAAATTTAAAACACTGGGCAGCTCAGGGGGTAAAGGAGCTCCTGCTAAGCCTAAGATCGGAGTTTGATCTCAGGAACCCACATGGTAGGAGAGACTCGGCTCCTAAATTTCCCTTTGACCTCCATAAACATACCAAGACACATGTGTGCACTCACAAATGCGTATACACACAGAGAGAGACACATACACACATAACATATGCACACACACACACACAAAACACACATGCACACACACACACACATACACAAATAAGTTAACTAAAACCTTAAGGTATTATTACATCTAGTGTGCATCTTAGAATATTAGTTAAGTTCTTAATTTTTTTTTATTTCTACACCTACCTAAGATCTTTCAATTATAAGCCATACAGACCTAAGCATAAGTATTTGTATAACTTCCTGAAGGTGTCTAATAATCACTCATGGTCAATGTCTGGCGAGTGGAACTTCACAGACCATAGAGTAAAGAGGTTAGAAAATAGCTCTAGCACCATGAATGAAAAGCTGGACTATTTCAATGGCAAAAAATTAGCAGTCAACCAACAACTTGAGACAATCTTATTCCTGAGAAACTGCTGCCTGTACGGGAAGAACAAGTATCCTCTATTGGGTTTTTGATGTTCTGCTACCTGCATGTCTCTGTCCTGTTATAGTTATTTTATTGTGGACAAGACACCACACTCAATGTCTACATACATTGGTGAAAATAACAGAGTGTGTTGGCAGGAAGGAATATAAACTCTACCATTATATTTGACTCATTATGAGCCAATGTGACAGTGCACTCTAGTTTTGTACACAACCTTGAAGTTCTAAAAAAATGACTTTTTTATATGATTTCTATTTTAACTAATGAACTTGAAGTAGTTAAACACATAATAAAAAAATTTCAGGTGATACCAGTGCAGAGGATGAATGTGACTGGAGACCTATAATTGGCTGGCTCTAATGCTTTCCTGAGTGCTCAACACCAAACACTGGACATCAAGACTATTGTCTGTTAGGAGTAATTTTCCAGATGAATTTTTGAGACCAAAGCTCATGTTTCTTTGTAAGGACATATACTAATATATATAAGCATCAGTAATATTCAGAGGGAACCTTCACAGTCTTCTTTTGATACTTCTTTTATTTCTATAGTTAGTATTTGTAAATACACCCACCTTTTTAATTGCTGATTGTTCTAAAGTTATAAAACACATGATTTAACATTGTAGAATATTATTTTAAGATATGTTACATTTGTTTGTGCTGTGGAACATTTGTTTTAATGATGCAAAGACATGTTGCATTTTTTTATGTTGCATTTGTTTAACTCTGTGAAGCTGTGTTACTTTGCCTGTCTAAAACGCCTGATGGTCCAATAAAGAGTGACTGAGTCAGTAGCTAGGCAGGAGAAAGGATAGGTGGGACTGGCAGGCAGAGAATAAAAAGGAGGAGAAATCTGGGAGGAGAAGACAAAAGCACAAGAGAACAAGGCCACTCAGCCACACAGCCAGTTATGGAGTAATAGTGAAAGTAAGATACACAGAAGTAAGAGAAAGGGAAAAGCCCAGAGGCAAAAGGTCAATGGGATAATTTAAGTTAAGGAAAGCTGACTAGAAATAAGCCAAGCTAAAGGCCAGGCATTTATAATTAAGAATAAGCCTTTGTAAGTGATTTATTTGGGAGCTGGATGATGGCCCCCCCCAAAGAGCAAAGAGCCAAAAGAGTGAAAAACTAACAGCAACAATTTAATATGTGGTACTGGAGTTAAACCTAAATCCCAATGTTTCACAAACATAAAACTACAAAGGCTATACTTAGTTAAGTTTATTTAAACTACAATGATATAATACCAACATTATAACCTTTGATGTCTAGTTTTTATTTAATAAATGTGACTTACACTGTCAAACATTAGTCTCATTAGTTTGTGTTTATCAATTCCTTTCATTCATGACACTCCCAAAAAGTGATTACTATTATGTGACCCTTTTACAGATGAGGACATTGAGGTACCAAGAGATTGACTAACTTCCCTGAGGCACAAAGAAGCAGTGAGATTAACTTGTTCTTTGGTAGTATGTGAGGAAACCTGAATTCTAAGTTAGTCCAACTGGTTCCAAGCCCTGTCCTCTGACCTCCAGTCCTCTGACCTCTCCTGCTGACCTCTGACCTCTCCTGATGTCCTCTGACCTCTCCTGCTGCCCTTGACCTCTCCTGCTGTCCTCTGACCTTCCGTGCTGTCCTCTGACCTCCTGTCCTCTGACCTTCCGTGCTGACCTCTGACCTCCTGTCCTCTGACCTCCCGTGCTGACCTCTGACCTCTCCTGCTATCTTCTGACCTCCATGTTGTCCTCTGACCTCTCCTGCTGTCCTCTGACCTCCGTGCTGGACTGATAGAGTGCCTATTCCTATGAGCTTGTCTTACAAAGCCAAATGCCCAAAGATGGAAACCCAGGCAGTCACATGGTTTTTTTTTTCTTTTCAATCAACATGCCTTATGTTTTTGAAATATGTGCATACCTACACTCATTTCCAAAGAAACCCTCACACTCTAAAATAATCACTTTATATACACAAACTAAGAGATAAATTTGACTGGTTTGAAGTTTAGCACAAAAGAAATTTAACAGGAAAGTATTACCAGGGTAATAGAGACATGACATTTAAAAGACATAATTGGTTTTAGGTTAAATCTCCAGCAGCTTAATTTTTAAAAAGAAGAAAAAAATAATTCTAAATCACAAAGTCCCATAAATGTCACATCATAAGCAAATGTTTCATATACAATGCCAATTATGTGCAAACCTATGTAATACAAAAAATATGCATTCTTATGGTTCAGCATGTATAGGAACACATGCCTTTTGTTTACCTGTTTGAAGAATTTCCTTTCTAATTTAGAGGTCCTTTCTTCCAATCTTAAACAAATAGATGACAGTTTCACACTACAGGCACCTGACAGCTAAGTCCTGTCAGTCCTGTGGTGGCCCTGGCCTATTTACTGTGCTCCTCCACTAGCTGGGCATCCATAGTGACATCTGCATTCCTGTTTTGCAATTAGATTCCATCCTCACATTCAGTATTTTCCCCATTAGTACTGAAAGATTAGTTTTGAAAGACATTTATGGTAATAAAGCATATTTTATATGGCTGAGACGTTCATGCCAGGCTTCTAAACCATCCTCAAATGGTTATCAAGACTGATGACAGAACTCTGCTGAGCAATGAAGATGCCAGGAGACATGAAAAGATGTAAAAAGAAGCCTCTCCTTAGTGGAAAACACAGGCATTGCTGCAATGCAGGCAGGCATGCTTCCATGTCTCCACCGGGAGATGCAGAACCGCAAAGAAAGTGCAGCCAACGGGAAGACAGACAGGAAGGAGCAGGAAGCAGCTCTCAGCGGGGCCCAGAACCTCTTCTAAGCTGACTTTTGTCACCTTTATATTAACACGTGTCCTTGCTCATAGACATCTTGAATGAGACACCTTTTCTTTCCAATTATGGCTTCCTTCAAGTTCTGATTTAATTACTGTGGAAATTAATCAAGATATATCTTGGGGCATAGTATTGTAAATGTTGGCAGAATTGTAATATCAGATCTCTAAAGTATCATAGTAACTGCCTTTCTGATGGGGAATGTCACCAATGCAAAGACCATACCAACACGGGTAGACAATCTCTTAGTTGCATCTGGAGAGATTTTGTTTGTCTATTGACTTAGTGTTATTTTGTAAATACTCAAACATGTCAAGAAAATGTACTCTTTAATGAGTGTCTTGGCTGTACAGAGCCATTCACCTCAAGATGAAAAACTAACCAAGTGTGTTTTCCATGCACATTACTGAATGCATGCATAGCTGTATTTCTTTTTATTGCCCCAAATGAGTGGAGGGAATGCTTCTAACTGAAAATGTGGAAATACAAAGAAATCATGAAGTGTTTGGTCTTCTAGTGAGGTATGTGTTTTAACTTTTTTTAAAGTGACCTTAACATAAACAGAATTTAAGATATATCTGATACCTTCTCATACAGTCCAAGGCTCGGATGAAAAAGTCTTTGTGTAACTGATGCTCATCTCTCAGGATGGAGCACTGTTCCAGCGTCACTGACATCGAGGTCCTGTCTTTGGCACTTTTACAGCAGGTAAAGCGAATACCGTTGAGTTTGCGACAAATCTACAAGACACAAATGAAAACAAGGAATCAAGCGGTTCTGTCTACCCTATAAATTAAGCACATTGCCTTTTCCGTTTCTAAGCTAGAAGGCCAACTTTAACTTGTTTATTTCTTTGAGTGGGTATGGGGCTGCCAACACCACTACATGAGATGTCCCAGATCCCACAGAGGAGGCATACAGGATGCCTGATTTGCATAAATGCCACTCACAGCTCAGGAGCAATAGCTTGGCTGAAACTAAAGCAATCCGTTTAGCTTATTCCAGATTAAATGCTTGATGTTTACCTAAAGTCTATTTTTTTAACATCAACAAGCCAAAAATCTTATTATTGATATGAGAGGGTCTCATGAGGTCTCACCCCTAGCTGAGAAACTATTGGAAATTGATGACTGCTGGGGGAGGGACAGTCAGTTTACATCATAGTTCCTGTGTCTGAGAGGCTACTCCCGCTCCACAGACAGCTCCTGCATGCATTCACATATAGACAGCACTAAGTGGATTTAAAAAATCAGTAGGTTTAAAAAAGAGCACAAGACACTGGGAGGGAGAAGTGGTGGTGTGGGTAGAGAGGAGGAATTAGAGGGAAGTGATTTGGTTAGATTTGATCAAAACACGTTATATGGAGGTATAAAATTATCAAATAATAAAAAAATATTAAAATCACCTATTGAAAATAAAAATATTTTCTGGACTTGAATTTATGCTTCAAAATATCTATATAGATAAGGGAGCCCTATGGCAATATTGGGAACACTAAATTGGCTACCATTACTTCACATTGATTGTCACACAGCACAGTTACAAGCGACCGATAGATATACTCTTATAATGAACTGAGCATGAGCCCTGGCGGAAGCCATGACTACCCTCATTCTACAGTGGGGAAAACAGAAGCTTACGCAAACTGTGTAACCTGTCTGTGCACAGAGCAGGAACAGGCTGGAAATGCATGTCTGCCTAAGTCCAAATACTATGCTTTTAACTTCTGTATATCTGGTGTCCCTCTGTGACTTTTGTTATTATAAGACAGACAATGGTCTCTGGCTCAGGAATACTCATTTTCTCATTGTCTTACACTTAACATGTAGACCCTCTGCTCCATTTTCTTCTAGCCCATGATGGTTTCTGAGATGAGATTCCAATAATTAACTGCAGCATCAGCAATGCTAATCAATGTGCATTTAAGATAAATTTAATGTGACACAATAACCATCTACTTTATTATTTGTAATCAACGGGGCCTTAAAAGTGCCTGCTTGGAGAAGAAACATTAAAACTGTTTTTATTGAGGATTTTTTCACTGTATTTTAATTGTAATTTGGTACTTAAAATAAGATTTATATGTCCCTATTAATTCAGATTTTTACTCCCCTCTATTTCCAATAAAAGTAGCTAAAGAAAAATGAGAGTATGGTGTTATCATATCATCTCCTTTTACTTAGAAAATTTTAATTCTTTCAAATAAATAGTATTCTATATTTTCAAAAGCTGACTATATTCACAGTCATAAAATAGACCTTAATGTATACTTTTGAGTTATAATTTTAAAAGAATTAATATTCCTTAAAATATATTGCTACTTTCACATGTACCTCTCCTGCTGGAGATATTGAGTGCTTTGCATTTAAAGTCAAGTGCAGGTGGGATGCTCTCCACAGCAGGCAAGAAAAGTCTCCATTTCAGTCTCTCTACAGCTTTTGAGTGATACAAGCTTGCTTGTACATACTCAGAGAGCATTTGGTTTCTTAAATTTTTCCTTTTTATTATTTAAATTAAGTAAACAAAAATTAAAGAACTGTGCATTTTAATTAAACTGAAAGATCCAAAAAGGCAGTATTTCATTAGACAGATATAAAGGGGGCAAAGGGAAACCAAAATAAAATCCTTTGGTAATGTCAAGGAGGATTCCTGGATCTCTTCACTTTAGGTGTATTACTTAGTTGTTCTGGTTAGGAAGCTGGTATTGAAACTGAGCTTTCGCCTTACGTCAGTGCTGGGAACACACAATCGATGGGGAGTTGTGTGAGAACCTTATGAATGGTACACATACCAGACAAACATTCAGAGATAAGATTGATGAGAAGTGTTTATATATTCAAACAGGAAAAAGAATGTACCAAGAGAAGATGTGCTTTCATGTTTTCATGAATCCATGATTGATCTATCTTTTTAGATAATTTTACCTCATGTATACAATGCCATATTCATATGGTCCCCAGATATTGGAGGGCCTTGCAAATGATCATACTTCCTGGATTCTATGTTTTCAGCAAAATATGAAAAATACTGTAAAACTTACTATAGTGAATGTTTGTGAATTAATAACCATGATGGTATCACAGAACCATGTGAATTAATAACCATGGTGGATACACAGAACGCCATAGCTGGTGTGGTGCCGAGTGTGACCAGTGTAAGTGGCCTGTCTGAAAGCAGTGTTTCCTGGCTTTGTTGCCTTTGATGTTTTTTCCAAGCATATCAGGGAGGCATGGCAAGAACTTTGCTCTGTCTTCTTTTTGGTTGATTATTTTATGTGGTTTCATGGTAAATTATCCCTTCTTTTTTTCCAGAAGTAGCTAAGTAACATTGGTAATAGGAGGAAAGGTTGATCTAAATGCTTTTGATGGGGCTTAAGTAATGTGTGCTGCAGGGCTAATGAATCTGAACTATGAACTGTAGGAGTGACACAGCCAAGGCTGTAAACACAGATTCATCACAGAGGTCTCCAGGGTGCCTTTCCTGGTGAAGGGATGCTTTCCCAATGAAACTTCTAGGATTTGAGATTTTAACAAAATTCATAAATTTAATATGAACTCTGTCTCAGGTTGTCAGAGAAAAGCTTAAAACCACAAGCATGATTCTCTCC
The DNA here is from genome assembly GCF_949786415.1 of Peromyscus eremicus. Lineage (NCBI taxonomy): Eukaryota > Metazoa > Chordata > Mammalia > Rodentia > Cricetidae > Peromyscus > Peromyscus eremicus. Next base: position 122,498,244 of record NC_081420.1, read on the forward strand.
CTAATGCTTGTGGAAGTCTAGGCAGGAAAACAGGTGGATCTTCACCCTGAGGGTGCCATTAAGCAAGAGAGAGAAAAAGAGAGAGAGAGAGAGAGAGAGAGAGAGAGAGAGAGAGAGAGAGAGAGAGAGAGAGAGAGAGAGATTCACCGTTCAGCTTGTTAACCCATGGCAATCAATCAATAATAAATTCTGTGCCAATACTTAAACTAACAAACACATTTACAAGCTCATTAACTGAACAATGTGTCTAGGAGTCTTAAGTCAGGGATCTGGTAACCATACAATTGGAATCACGTGTCTCTACAATGGCAGTTCAAAATTCTGATTGCCACATAACATTGACAAGATATTTCCTTTTGACCTCGGAGTGACAAACAAACCCAAAGTCAGTAAGGAGGGTCAATAAGGAGCATTTTCCATGTTGAGCTCATCTTTCTCCATCTCTATTGATAAAATAATCAGCAATGCGATGATGCCTTGTTAAGTAGATAATGCAAGATGAAACCTAGGAACCAAAGTACGGGGCTCAGACCCTGCATCACATGTTCCTGACAATGCTTGTTGGTAATGGTGTGCAGGGGAAAAGGTGGAGAGGAGTGCTTACTGTTGCTGCCAGCCACATGATTTCTACATTCTTTCTTTTTTTGGCTTGAATATTTTGATGGAGATTGTCCAACAATCCTTTTAAATCATTTTGTTCTTGAAAATGTGAAATATCTAAAGGAGAAAAAATAAAGGAGAAAACCATGAAACAATGTCAGCATGAAGCTTCCTGTAGAGTTTTCTTGCAACATTTCTGCAAATGCAACTTTCAAAACAAGAAATGTCCTTCGGAAGAAAAGGTTTGTAAGGGAAATGATATTAATCCCTTTAGTTTTATACTTTATCTGAGGAGGTGCTTCTGTTTCCTCTCCCTCTATTTTATTTAACTATGGTAATATCAAACTGCCCATGAAACAACAAGGAAAACATTTTCCATGAATGTTTTCCTTTCCTGCTGCATAAGTCAGAGATGTCTTGAGATACCATCTCTTTGCCACTAAGTAGCTAGCCTGGATCGAGGCTATATATTAAGTTAGACACATGTGTGAGAGGAATCTGAAAGTTCAATTTGTAAATACAAAGCCTGTTTCTAGACAGGAAGTTTCCCCCATCTTGATGCTATTGCCATTTGGAGTCAGATAAGATTCGTTTTTATTTGAGAGGGAAGTACTGACTATTACAGGATTTCCAACTGCTTCTGGAAATCCAGAAACTATTCGGGAAATTATTATATTCAGACACCAGAAGCACTCTTTCCAATTTGACAGTGAAAACTGTGTCTGAGCGTTACCAAATGTTTCTTCCAAAAAGAGGAAGAGCCACTGCTGTCAAGGAGCACAGGTGTGACAGGGAAGGGGGACAGCACAGGCAGTAGTGACCGGCAGGAGGGAACTGTGGGACCAGGGTCCCGCTGCTGCTCTGATGTGTGCACACTAACAAGTGAAGCATGGGCAGCAAATGGCGCAGCCAACACACTGCACACCAAAGCCAAAGGCCATGTGCAATTACGAACCAAGTGTTCCTGACACCTGAGGAGATGTGTCAATGAAGGAAGGGGACCAAAACGATCCTTGCAAACAGCATTGGATCTGTAATGCATAGTATGAAAAGGTACCAGGCAGCTCACAAACTGAGACATGAGGAGTTCTTGAGATCCTAGACTAAGGCTAAAAGACAGGAGGGTACGTAAGACCTAAGGACCAAGTCCAGTTTATCTAATTACATGGAATACACCGAACAGACATTCCCAATTCTAATCATAAAACTAACCCAGATTTGCTTTAATAGTGATAAGAGTTTGTAGTTTAAAGTTTGTGCCAGATGTTTCATTAGCCAAATGACACAGGCAAGTAATCCCTGACAGAGTTTCCAGAGAATAGAGGTAGCATCTCAGTGAAATATGCAGGTAATGCCTATACACCAAGGACCACGAATGGTTGTGAGGAAACACACTCACTGAAAGTGATCATATTTCATCTCAGGTATCATGAGAATAGAATAAAATGAGTATTCTTCCACTATATATTCTATGTTATAGAAAATAGATTTAAAACATCTATCTGAAATATACATTTGATTTTACTAAATGACATAAGTTTGAAGAGTAAAATTTTCATCATGGAACTAAAGCTGATTCTCAAAGAGAAAATTTGACCCCCAAACGCTCTCTTAGTTAAGGCTACTATTGCAGTGATGAAATGATATTACCAAAGCAACTTGGGGAAGAAAGAGTTTGATTTTCTTAGACTTCTAAGACACAGTCCACCACAGAAGGAAGTCAGGACAGGAACTCAAACTAGGAACCTGGAGGCAGGAACGAAGCATAGACTATGGAGGAACATGGTTTATTCCTTCTGACTTGCTCAGCCTTCTTTCTTATACCATCCAGTACACCTTCTCAGGGATGGCATGCCACCCTACTGAGATGGGCCTACCTACATCCATCACTAATCAAGAAAATTAAGAAACCACAGATTATAGGCAAATCTTATAGACGCGTTTGCTCAACTGGGAGTCCCACTTCTCAAATGACTCTAGCTTGTAGGATATTGACAAAAACAAACAAAACAACAACAAAACCAGATAACATCATATTGCCAGGGAGGTCACTCTCAGTCAGACACCAGTGTTTATACTGGCCAATTAGAAAGAAACACTTATTAAGAAATGAACTGGTTACCTTAAGATTATAAAACGATATACATTTTTCAACTGCTTTTTAATCATTTAAAATAAATATATGTCATTTTAAGACAATAAATTTCTTATAAGACTGACAGAACAGAATATAAACATGAGAGAAAGACTCTAAAGCCTGTGTTGTAAAGACCTGTCTTTAAAATCTCCAGAATCTAATAAGGACAAATAGACGTCCAGGCCCATATTAAGTGCAGGAGAGTGTTCTGAGGCTGCAGCACACCAATGAAGGTGTCAGGACTGAAGGAAGGGTGGACAGGTTGGTGCAGAGCGTCCTACAGGAAACATTCTGGGTCCCCAGGAGCATTTGAGGCCAAGGGACAAATAGAGAAAGACATGGGCACAGGCGGCAGTGCTGTGGAGGCTGGAAAGTTGGGGTGCACTGGACAACATGCCTCAGCATTGCATGGCCCTGAGCGTAGGGTTTGCTTAGATGTAGAGTCTGGGTTCCAGCCGGAAAACAACAGCCACTGGTCACTCACTTCTTCAAGGTCACGACGATTCTTTCAAAGCCAGTTCACTCAAATATATTTCAACCATTTTTAAACCAATGTAAATTAATACATTTACTCTAATGTAAGATAAACGGTCTGGAACTGCAAAGTAGGATGATCACAGTTAATTAATTAATGTGTACTTTGTTATATATTTGATATCTTCTCACACACAAAGAAAGTGGTAACTATTTGAAGTAACAGATACATTAAATAGTTTGGCTAGGGTGATTATTTCATTATATGTATATTAAACCATTAAATTTTATTCCTTACATGTGCAGTCTTTAATTATTAAATATATTTCCATTAATAATTAATACAACATCCTGTGCAAGTCACATATTATACACACATACACATGTCCTCTCTATAACAAAATTTGTGTGAAATAGCATTTAATCCTAGTGTGTATGCTGCACCATAAATGTGTTTCAGCCACTTAAAAATTCCAGTTGCAACCTACCAAAATTATACAACATCAACACAGAGAATCAGTAGATTAGACGTTATCTCAAGACAGAGAAGAAAGGAATATAGAGCAATGATTTCCTAAACACACAATCTCTGTTTTGTGTGATGGAATAGCCCCACAAATGAACAATAGTATCAGGACATAATATCATGTATGTTAATAAATCAATACAACTAATGTAATTAATGAATATCATAAATATCATTATTGAATGAATACCACAAATGTAATTATTATCATGAGTGTAATTAATGAATATCATAAGTATAATTAAAAAATAAAGAAAAGAAAAAAGCTGAAAAAAAATCACTTTCAGTTCTAACATCAAAACTAAAAAAAAATTTGCAAAGTATTGACTCGGAGAAGACTGACGGCAAGATGCTTGCTGTAACTTGGGTGTGGATTGTTCTCCCAAAGCCACACAGTAAATGCATGGTCCCCAGGAAGAGCACAACCTTGGGGGCGCGAGGCCTAGTGGGAGCAGCTAGGGCATGCAGGTTGTGCTCTCAGAGGAGACTTTGGGACTCCAGGTTTTTCTTTCTCCTTTCGTTTGCTTCCTGGCCATAATGTAACTTTTCTCTGCCATGTATTCCTGCCATGATGTCACAGGTCCAAAGCATTCAAGGCCTGGGATGGCCAACGTAAAGTTGTTCTCTTCGTAAGTTTGCTAACTGAGTGATTTTCTTACAGTAAACCAACGCTGCCTAGCACAAAGTTAAGGAATTTTTTTTTCAAATAAACTTACAAACTGTTTCTGAGCTCCTCCTCCAGAGTTTTCCCTCAAGTCTTATTTGTGCTTGCACAGTTACTTGGGGTTTTACAAACTACTCTGGCATTTTTAAGATAGACCAACATATAAAAGAACAAAGCATTTCAATTTACTAATGGAATATATTTTCATTGTGGACATAGGATTTTAGACTCTGATCATTATGAAGGAGTTCCTGGAAGATGGTGAGAGCCTGAAGACCACCCATGCACTCATAAAATCTCAAAAATACGGTAACCTAAACAAGACAAGCATAATGACCACACCAACTGACATGACAAAGTTGTTGGGGGACATGTACAAGGCCCTGCCCCTAGATGAAAAGCTACAGGCAACCAATGGCTGCTGAGAGGAAGAATCAGTTTTGTTTTTTGTTTTTATTCCTGGGGCACAACTTCCTCATATAGTCAGCTCTTAAACTCATGTACATAGGAGCAGCACCAAATGATTCAGGGGTGTGTGTGTGTGTGTGTGTGTGTGTGTGTGTGTGTGTGTGTGCATGTGTGTGTGCATGTGTGTGCATGCATGCTCAAGGAAAGGTCTTGAATTTGAGAGTGAGTGGGGAACACAGAATAAGTTGGAGGGGCAAGACAGGGTTGGAAAAATAGAGCCATTTCAAAACAGACAGTAAGTCTCCTAAATGTGAGTCAAATGGACACTCTCCACCCACTGCCATCTCATAGTGACTGTTTGTTAAAGCATAGCACACAGATATAGTGTTCCCTAGAAATCCCTGCCCCCTTGGGCCACAATATGAGAAAGAAGCCAGGCTGAGGGTCTTTACATTTCCAGGTTCTTCGCCTTTCTCTCTCCTCACTTCCCTTTTGCCCTCTGGCCTCCCTTCCACTCCACATGCTTTCTCTTTCTCTCTCTCTCTCTCTCTCTCTCTCTCTCTCTCTCTCTCTCTCTCTCTCTCTATCTATCTCTATCTCTATCTCTATCTCTATCTCTATCTCTATCTCTATCTCTATCTCTGTGTGTATGTGTCTGTCTGTCTCTGTGTCTGTCTCTCTCTGTCTGTCTCTGACTCTGTCTCTGTCTCTGTCTCTCTCTCTCTTCCTATTTCTTCCTTCTTCCTATGCTGGAGATCAAATCCAGAGCCTTACAACGTGCCCTTCTCCTACAAACTATACACCTAGCCTTCTAATTACATCTCTAGAATGGCAATTACAGAAATTTATCATTTTTTTAAAACCAATATTGTGGTTGGTACCAATTTTTTTAGCCTAATAAAAATCCATGCAGGGCATAAAATCAGGTATAATTTGAAAAAGGGTAATCACTAATAAAGACTATTTTATTCGTTTGTGAACTTTCAAGATGCAATGGTAAGTTCAGATATATGAATAAATTCATGATCATGGAGAAACATGGGCTTGCTTTCGATTTACACCATGCCTCCTGAAATGTCCATACAATTAACAGACCCTGCTTTGGCCATGTGTGCCCACATTATTCTAATATCAAATTTAGACAGTTCAATTGAATCTCTGAGCAACCTCCATACTGTTTTTCAAATTGGGTTTTAGAAAGCAATTGGAGGTAAAAGGTGCAAAATCCTAATTGAATTATTGTTTATAATAATAAACAATAAAGGGGAAAACGTTGATAAAGACAATGGGCAAGCTTTAAGTGTTAATTCACTATGCTATTACATACACTAACAAACAAAATAAGAAAACAGTGCCACGCATATCAACATGGATATATTAAGCCAGAAAAAGAAATGAAGACAATGATATGATTTTACTGTATAAAACTGTATATACATAAATATATGCATATATTAAAAACATACATGAGAATAAAGAAATAATAAAATCAAGGTGTTGCTTCCCACAAAGGAAGAAAGACTTATGTGTAGAAAAGCTGAAGGGAGGGGGGTCACAAATGGGGCTTTTACTTTATCTGCAAATATTTGTTTTTTATAAAGGTTCTCATGCTGGGTTATAGATTCCAAATTCCTAAATCTTTCTTATCTGTATTTTTTTACTTCTGTATTTGAATCTCTCAGAAGTCTCTGAAAACAAAGCCATGATTCTAGGGAAATTACTTTCAATGCCAGTTCCCCCAGCTTGATGTGTGGTATAGGGTGAGTTGTTTGGCGCTGTGCCCCTTTCCACACTGTAAAATGTAGAGAATACAATTAATCCAAGCTGTGGCAAAACTGTCTACATTATTCAGCCCTGTGACAACTGTAAAAACAGAGAAAGACATTTGTTGCTCTTGGGAAAGCCAATCTCATCAGGACAAAACAGAGCCTATCCAGGAGAGCAAACACTTTCCTCACACACTTGTGGACGCAAACGCTACCACATTCACAAAGCAGTGTGCACCTGTCCGCCGTGCCCCTATAGAATAGAACAGGCAAGCAAAAGTTACATGTTATACTTTTATCTTCTGCAGTTCATAAAATGATGCTCCTTTAGCAGCAAGTGTTCTAAACAAAATAATGACCAGAACCAATGGCAGAGTGCTTGTACCTGAATAGGAATGGACTATTCTTCCCAGTGGGTTGAGCTATACCACTAAGGAACTCTGGGATTGACTTCATTATCTCATGGTCAGATGACACTACATTGCTAGAGAGTGAGACAAGTTCATAGGCATCTTTAGTCATGAGAGACTAGCTGCATAGATAAATGCATAATGATGTCAACGCACTAAGAAGAACACAGAGATTAAATGGGGCAAAGCTATCTCTTTTGTACTTCTGAGCCACTGAAACCACCCTAATTTGAAGCTTGCCTTACTGCTGGATTTTTAAGGGACATTAACCAATCAATATTCTTTATTGTTCAAAATAGTTTGAGTCAGGGTTTCTGTCCTTTGCCACCAAAGACATTTAAGGTAATTGCATGGTGGTGTATGTGTTTTTAACACTAACCAGCCACTTTATAAATGTGTGCTGTTATAGAATGGGACAGACACGTAAGATTATTTCTGGATAGCATCCAATCAGCCAGCCCTGCGATGATGGCTTTAAAACATTGCACCTTTGCAAACAGCGAAAGCTTGACTTCTTCCTTTCCAATTTCTATCCCCTTGATCTCCTTATGTTGTCTTGTTGCTCTGGCTAGAACTTCAAGTACTATATTGAATAAGTATGGGGAGAGCGAACAGCCTTGCCTTGTTCCTGATTTTAGTGGAATCGCTTTGAGTTTCTCTTCATTTAATTTAATGTTGGCTGTCAGCTTGCTGTAAATTGCCTTTATTATGTTTATGAATGTTCCCTGTATTCCTGATCTCTCCAAGACCTTTATCATGAAGGGGTGTTGGATTTTCTCAAAGGCCTTTTCAGCATCTAATGAGATGATCATGTGTTTTTTTTTCTTTCAGTTTGTTTATATGGTGTATTACATTGACAGACTTTCGTATGTTGAACCACCCTTCCATCCCTGGGATGAAGCCTACTTGTTCATGGTGGATAATTGTTTTGATGTGTTCCTGGATTCAACATAGTACTTGAAGTTCTAGCCAGAGCAATAAGACAACATAAGGAGATTAAGGGGATACAAATTGGAAAGGAAGAAGTCAAGCTTTCCCTATTTGTAGATGACACGCAGTATACTTGAGTGACCCCAAGATTCAACCAAGATTCAACCAAGGAACTGATACAGCTTATAAACACCTTCAGCAACATAGCAGGATACAAGATCAACCGAAAAAAATCAGTAGCCCTCCTATATACAATTGACAAACAGGCTGAGAAGGAAATCAGAGACACATCACCCTTTACAATAGCCACAAGTGACATAAAATACCTTGGGGTAACACTAACCAAGCAAGTGAAGGACCTATATGACAAGAATTTTAAGTCTCTGAAAAAAAGAAATTGAAGAAGATGTCAGAAAATGGCAAGATCTCCCATGCTCATGGATAGGCAGGACTAACATAGTAAAAATGGCAATTTTACAGAAAGCAATCTACAGATTCAATGCAATTCCCATCAAAATACCAACACAATTCTTCACAGACCTGGAAAGAATAATACTCAACTTCATATGGAAAAACAAAAAACCCAAGATAGCCAAAAGAATCCTGTACAATAAAACAACCTCTGGAGGCATCACGATCCCTGACTTCAAGCTCTACTATAGAGCTACAGTAACAAAAACAGCTTGGTACTGGCATAAAAACTGACATGTGGACCAATGGAATCGAATTGAAGACCCTGACATTAATCCGCACACCTATGAACATATAATTGTTGACAAAGTAGCCAAAAGTGTACAATGGAAAAAAGAAAGCATCTTCAACAAATGGTGCTGGCATAACTGGATATCAACATGTAGAAGGCTGCAAATAGATCCATATCTATCACCGTGCACAAAACTTAAGTCCAAGTGGATCAAGGACCTCAACATAAATCCAGCTACTCTGAACCTGCTAGAAGAGAAAGTAGGAAGTAGTCTTGAACGCATTGGCATAGGAGACCACTTCCTAAATATGGCACCAGTAGCACAGACACTGAGAGAAACAATCAATCAATGGGACCTCTTGAAACTGAGAAGCTTTTGTAGAGCAAAGGATATGGTCAACAAAGCAAAGCGACAGCCTACAGAATGGGAAAAGGTCTTCACCAACCCCACATCTGACAGAGGACTGATATCCAGAATATATAAGGAAATCAAGAAATTAGACAGCAAAATGCCCAACAGTCCAATTAAGAAATGGGCTATAGAACTAAACAGAGAATTCTCAACAGAGAAAAATCAAATGGCTGAAAGACATTTAAGGAATTGCTCAACATCCTAATCATCAGGGAAATGCAAATCAAAACAATTCTGAGATACCACCTTATGCCTGTCAGAATGGCTAAGATCAAAAATACTGAAGACACCTTATGCTGGAGAGGATGTGGAGCTAGGGGAACTCTCCTCCACTGCTGGTGGGAATGCAAGCTTGTACAACCACTTTAGAAATCAATATGGTGCTTTCTTAGAAAATTGGGAATCAATCTCCCCCAAGACCCAGCTATACCACTCTTGGGCATATACCCAAGGAATGCTCAATCATACCACAAGAGCACTTGTTCAGCTGTGTTCATAGCAGCACTATTTGTAATAGCCAGAACATGGAAACAACCTAGATGCCCTTCAACTGAAGAATGGATAAACAAAATGTGGTACATATACACAATGGAATACTACTCAGCAGAGAAAAACAATGACATCATGAGGTTTGCAGACAAATGGATGGATCTAGAAAAAAATCATCCTGAGTGAGATAACCCAGACTCAGAAAGACAAACATGGTATGTACTCATTCATAGGAGGATACTAGATGTAGAAAAAAGATGACTAGACTGCTACTCACATCACCAGGGAGGCTACCTGGAAAACAGGACCCCAAGAAAGACACGGGGATCGCCCAATGACGGAGAAATGGAAGAGATCTACATGAACAGCCTGGACATGAGTGGGGGTAGTGAAGGGCGAGGGTCGAGGGAAAGAGAGCTTGGGGGAGCGGGAGATCCCAGCTGGATCAACAACAGAGAGGGAGGACAAGGAATAGGAGACCATGGTAAATGGAGACCACATGAGAATAGGAAGAAGCAAAGTGCTGGAGAGGCCCACAGAAATCCACAAAAATACTCCCACAACAGACTGCTGGCAATGGTCGAGAGACAGCCCAAACTGACCTACTCTGGTGATGGGATGGCCAAACACCCTAATTGTCGTACTAGAAACCCCATCCAACTACTGAGGGATCTGGATGCAGAGATCCAAGGCTAGGCCCCGGGTGGATCTCTGGGAGTCCAATTGGTGAGAATGAGGAGGGTTTATATGAGTGAGAATTGTTGAGACCAAGGTTGGATAAAGCACAGAGACAAATAGCCAAATGAATGGAAACACACGAACTATGAACCAATGGCTGAGGGGTCACCAACTGGATCAGGCTCTCTGAATGGGTGAGACAGTTGATTGGCTTGATCTGTCTGGAAGGCATCCAGGCAGTGGGACCGGGTCCTGTGCTCATTGCATGAGTCGGCTGTTTGAAACCTGGGGCCTATGCAGGGTTGCTTGGCTCGGCCTGGGAGGAGGGGACTGGACCTGCCTGGACTGAGTCTACCAGGTTGATCTCAGTCCACGGGGGAGGTTTTGCCCTGGAGGAGGTGGGAATGGGGGGTGGGCTGGGCGAAAGGGGAAGGGGGCGGGAGGGGGGAGAACAAGGGAATCCGTGGCTGATATATAGAACTGAACTGTATTGCAAAATAAAAAAATAAAAAAAGTATAAATTACATTCTTTTGGAGGCTACAGAACCTTGAAAGGCATAAAAAGACAGTGCTGCACTAAAATTAGCTGTCTACTAGTTCACTCTTATCACTTACTAGTGTACTAGTTCACTCTTATCACTTACTAGTGTACTAGTTCACTCTCATCACTTACTAGTGTACTAGTTCACTCTCATCACTTACTAGTGTACTAGTTCACTCTCATCACTTACTAGTGTACTAGTTCACTCTCATCACTTACTAGTGTACTAGTTCACTCTCATCACTTACCAGTGTACTAGTTCACTCTCATCACTTACCAGTGTACTAGTTCACTCTCATCACTTACCAGTGTACTAGTTCACTCTCATCACTTACTAGTCTACTAGTTCACTCTCATCACTTACTAGTCTACTAGTTCACTCTCACTTACTAGTATACTAGTTCACTCTCACTAGTGTACTAGTTACTCTCATCACTTACTAGTCTACTAGTTCACTCTCATCACTTACTAGTCTACTAGTTCACTCTCATCACTTACTAGTCTACTAGTTCACTCTCACTTACTAGTATACTAGTTCACTCTCACTAGTGTACTAGTTCACTCTCATCACTTACTAGTGTACTAGTTCACTCTCATCACTTACTAGTCTACTAGTTCACTCTCATCACTTATTGTCTACTAGTTCACTCTCATTGACTAGTATACTAGTTCACTCTTACTAGTGTACTAGTTCACTCTCATCACTTACTAGTGTACTAGTTCACTCTCATCACTTACTAGTCTACTAGTTCACTCTCATCACTTACCAGTGTACTAGTTCACTCTCATCACTTACCAGTGTACTAGTTCACTCTCTTCACTTACTAGTGTACTAGTTCACTCTCTTCACTTACTAGTATACTAGTTCACTCTCATCACTTACTAGTGTATTAGTTCACTCTCACTTACTAGTGTACTAGTTCACTGATCACTTACTAGTGTACTAGTTCACTCTCACTAGTGTACTCTCATCTACTTTTATGAAGGAGGCAATATAAGAAATCAAATACCAAAATTTCAGCCTGCTCAGAGATGAGTATTTTGGCTTACACATGTTCAGAATTCCCTCTTCAATTAATTTAGAAACTTGTCACCAGAAGCCACAGGAAAAAAACTCAAAATTATTGTTAAAATGTGTTTCAGATACAGTATTAAAGATTTTTATGAAATTCCTTTTTTGTGTATTACACATTGAAATCCATGCCTGTATTGAAAAGAGAAGAGTGAGATAATAACATATTAACTATCTTTCTTTCTTTCTTTTTTTTTTTTTTTTGGTTTTTCGAGACAGGGTTTCTCTGTGTAGCTTTGCGCCTTTCCTGGAACTCACTTGGTAGCCCAGGCTGGCCTTGAACTCACAGAGATCCGCCTCCTGGCTCTGCCTCCCGAGTGCTGGGATTAAAGGCATGCGCCACCACCGCCCGGCTATCTTTCTTATTTTTAAAAGTCTCATAGAAATAGATTATGGCTGGATTACAGAATCCCAAAACATGTGACAACTGACAACAGGCCTGAGAGATTCTTCTTTGTTAGCTGGCACTTCAACAGCGGGACTTGAACTCCCTGTTCTGCTTGAGGCAGCTTTCCATAGCAACAGAACTAGTGGCCAAAGGTCTTTGTAAGAGAGGCTTTGTGTGCAGACCAGTGCAGGACTTCGTGAGTCAAGGGAAGTACGTGGATCATCACTTCTGTTTGTGCTCAGGTGGTAAAGGTCCTGGCAATGAAGGGAGGTGGGTGAGCACCTCCACCCATGCACGCCCACTTCCATGAACCCTATTTTATCCAACAACCACAGAGAAAGGATTTGCCTGTTGGGAGTAGATGAAGACAGGAACAAGAATGGAGTTTTCAAAACTTAGTTAAAGAAGGAACACAGGTTAGGAGGTAATCCCAATGTCCTACCAGCTGGCTGCTGCAACCGAGGAAGGTCAGAAGGCAGCCCGGGGGTAAAGGTCAGGCCTTCTCTGTCCTTCTCTATCCCTCCTTCCTGATGATAGAAAAGGAGCTGATTCTCCCAACAGTCCTCTTCTGTAGCTTATCTTAGTCCTCCAAAGGCAAGTGAGATCTTAGCATGTAATCCCACAAGGTCAGTGAGGCATCAGGGAGGGTATAAATGAAGTAAAACATAGAAAGAAAATTATAGAATGAAAAAAGTACACCAAAAGTCTCCAAAAGAACAAGGGAAGCATTGAAGAAATAAGCACATGAAATGTACATTTTATTTCTCTTCTATACCACTTCCAACTTAAAGTGGCCTCTTACTTGGCAAGCTGAGACACCCATATTCCCAGTTTATCAAGAGAGCACCAAGTACTAATTAATTAGCATAAACAGATGGCTCCCTTTTGACCTACCTGACCTACCTAATAAAGCTACCCTTTAGTTCTCCCTGTCCTGCTCGCCCGAGGCCATTTCCACTTTTCTGGAGATTTGTGATGCAAGAATGGGAGGGAAATGATGATCTAAATCGGATGAGAAGATGGATTGAACACAGAATGTCTCACCTCTGTGGGTTGACAAGAGGAGGCATGGTAATTAAAGAGTGACTATTCATATTAAATGCTGGAGGGATTAGAGTATAAAACTATGTAAAAGGTCAAATTCTAAGTTATTAGCAGTCCCTTCTGTGAATTATTTTTATTTATTTACTTTTCTCTTATGTATGAGTGTTTTGCCTGCATGTGGTCTGTGCACCCTGGACATGCCTGGTGCCCTCACAGGCCAGAAGACAGCATTGGACTTTCCTGGAACTGGAGTTACAGAGACCTTTGAGGTGATCTGTGGGTACTGGGGAGACCTCTGGAAAGCAACAGAGGCTAATCCATCTCTCTAACCTCCCCACTTTGATTTTAAATTAGAAGCTGAAATTACATTTTAGTCACCCCTAACAGATGTTCTGTTTATTGAATATGACATCAAATGACACTGAGCCATTGGAGACCCAGGAATTAATCCAGGTCAAATCCAGATACTTGTATTCTAAATGCATATCTTAAAAATTGAGATGAGGGGCTAGAGAGATGGCTCAGCGGTTAAGAGCACTGGATGCTCTTCCAGAGGTCCTGAGTTCAATTCCCAGCAACCACATGGTGGCTCACAACTATCCATAACGAGATCTGGTGTCCTCTTCTGACCTGCAAACATATATGTAGGCAGAACACTGTATACATAATAAATAAATCTTTAAAAAAAATTGAGATGATACTGTTAACCTACTTCTTACTGTAAGACCAAAAAATTACCTTTATGATGATTTTCTTAGAAACTCTTATGGATATTCCAAAAAGAAACGTAATTATTTTTGAAAATTTATCAGAGAATTGGTAATCACTTGAAACAGTAATTAAAGTTAATGCAGGTCTGAAGGAGTGCATGCTAGACAGAGAAATAAAGGTTATTCAATAGAAAGAATGCATAAATTCTTTCAAATGATAGAAAGAATTCACAACCTCTGTAACGGGAAGGATCAGTTGACTTGTCAGAACCCTGCAGAAATAGAATTCCCTGAGGAGCTCAGAATGCACAATAACCATTATCCTATCCATCTCTCCAGCTTGGCTACATGGACTGGGACATCTTTTTGTCGTAGAAACTGACAGTGGAAATATTAATTTTCTTTCCCTAGAGAGATAATGGAGGAATGTACTTTGAAGTACAAAGTATATGCGTGTTAATTACCCTCCTTTGGCTGACAATGACATACAAGTGTTCCAAACAGCTAGAGACCTATCTAAGTGAGCTTTCAACTGAATTCTTGTCTTTTCATCCTAAGCCATTGCATGCTGGCAGAAAAGGCTGGTGTATTGGGAGACCATCCAAATGCAATGCTTGGCAGAATGTGAAACGTGTGATGGGACATTTTAAGTTTGGAAACCCAGTAAAAAGGAAAGAGGAAGAAGAGGAAAGATGACGGAAGATCAGACATCTGCCTGTAGGGATGATGGAAGGTCAGATACTCCCTGTGCACCCACACATAGCAGAGCAGAAAATGGAGAAGCAGGAACTTACAGATCTAAGCTGTGAACACAGTAAGACAAGAATGGGGATTCGGAGGTCTGTTCGGTTTTTGGCCAGCCAGGCTGGTAGCTTTCTGAATGCCTGCCTATGTGACTACTTTTGGTTTTAGAAGCGTTTTTATTTCATGCTTCTGGCCAGTCTATAATTTAATGACAATTAAGTATCATTATCTCTGATTTTATGCATATTGAGAAATAAAGATTGAATACTATTTTGTAGCACATTAAATTTTCAGTGTGTGTGTGTATGTGTGGTGTGTGTATGGATATGCCTATATAGAGGTCAGAGGACAATCTCCAGGAGTTGGCTCTCTCCTCCTACCATGGGGATTCTAGAGATCAAACTCAGGTGATCATGCTGAGTGGCTTTTCCTTTCAAGCGGGACTCAGAGGTGTGTTGGAACTGAGTTGAGAACAAATTCCCAGTTACAAATACAGCAAATGGAAAAGCAAATCTCCACCATAGACCTGGAGATGCCCAGATATCTTAGAATCTGTCTTTTCAGTTCTGACCAGAGGTTGTAGACAGCACTGGTAGTTGGTTAAAAGTAAAGAAAATATCCAGCTGCAAGTCATCATGTGTGGAGCTGAATCACTGTTGTCCCATTATCCAGATGTGTGGATCTAAAAGAACTCAAGGTGGAAACCAAGTCCTTCCTAACAAATGATAAAATTGACCTACATCATTTTCTTAAATGATGTCTTGAGGAGCACTTATTTTATGATATGCTAATGATATATATGTTCATGGTTTCCCAATGCTAAAATAAAATAAAAACTATACCTTTAACCACAGGTTTATTTAGAAATGCTCCTCTAGCACATGAACTATTATCTATTGGGGAAATCTGAAGATTCACAAATTCGTGTGCTTCTCACTTGGGGGCTAAGGAACATAGGTAGCCAGAACACGGTATCCTCATATTTTACCACAGGACAGCTGATTGCAGTATATCCTGTCTGACTTGCATGCCCTCCCTGACTTAATCTTGTCTTCAGGATAATCTCTCATGCACAGCCTGACCTCCCTTCTGAAACTCAGAGACAACAACGAAAAGCAAGTTAATACAAAATAGGTGTTTGGGCAAGAGATATGCCAAGGGAGGGGAGTCTAGCAGTGCTGCCAGCTGCCCACAGTCCAGACCCCATACATGTGTGGTGTCCTCTCACAAAGCTCTTGCTAGTACCCAGAAGAAGCAATGTGAATGGTTCAAGACAATCTAGTGTTACTGCAAGTGGGGGGAAAGGTAGTAACTTATGTATTCATTACGGAGCCTGGAGAATAGTCAATCACTGTGAAAAAGTCGCTTTGCTAATTAGAAATGACTATACCAGTTTTATTTGAAGACCTTAGTGATGCCCTGTACACACGTGTGTGTGCCTGTGCGTGTGTGTGTGTGTGTGTGTGTGTGTGTGTGTGTGTTCACACACTGTAGTATAATTGCCTCACTTCATTTCCCCATTCCGTAAACACGGGTCATTTCCAGAGCCTGATGAAGTATGGGTGACCAGGCTCAGGGTTAACATCAATTTCTGACGCTGGGAAGCATGGCCAAAAATACATGACAGCAACACATTCAAGTTCATGCTGTGGTGATCCTGATGTGGCATCAAAGCATATGTCACGTGGATGGTGACTGGACAAGACTCACAGGTTGTAGACACTGGCGGTCTTTGTGGCTCAGGTAAGCAAGCTGTCACTTGTCACTATCAATTCTACTGCATAGTCCTGTCTGAGACACAGCTCGTAGAGTTATTAGTAATTTAAGGACACACCCATTTAAGTAGTCATAATCTTTACTGATATGTAACACGTGACACAATCTTCTCTGACATATGCACCCACTATATGCAGGACCTGAGTTCTAGTCTGCTCTCTAATGAGTGGGTGACTTTATGACCTTGAGCATTATGTGAGGACAACAGTTTGGTTTGCTGAAGAAGCTTTTCAAACCTAAGACTGATTGTTTTGCCCTTATAGGATGGGTCACATCATCCCCCTCATAAACTGTCACTCTCAGTGAAACTCGTAGCATCCCTTGTAGGTCAGCTTTTCTTGGAATCCAGTCCTGACTGGCCACCTGTCAGCTCTGCTCTTTACATTCCTTTGGGGAACAAAATCCAATAATTTTATTCAGGTAAGTATTATCACATAGTTATTTCTCAAAACAACATATTATTTGGATTTATGAAAAATATGTTAAAAAAGCCAGGCAGATATTAAATGACTGGGTGGCAATATTAAAATATGAAAAGCATTATGAGCTGGAGAGATGGGTGACTTGGAAAAGTTCTTGCCTCCCAAGCATGATGACCTGAGTTAGACCCAGAACCCATGTACAAAAGGCTGGGTGAGGTAGTGCACAAGTGTAAGTCCAGTACTAGTTAGGTAGAGACAGGCAGAGGCCCTTGGAGCTGGCTAGTCTTCAACTCTGGAGAGCCTCTGAGAGATCAAATCCAAGATCATCCTCCGGCTTTTACACTCATTTGAACACATGTGCACTTGTACAGATATGAACACACACACTAAACAAACAAATAACATTATCTATTAGGAGTGAGTTGTTCCTGTTTGTGGCACAATAAAATTCAACTTGAGTTATTATACATCGTATTTATATGTAAGCATCACTTTCCTTCTTTCTGGTCCTTTTATCTCCAGGGTTACTGTCTCAATGTGGTGATGTTACTTCATAAGTGTTTATAAAATTTGTATCATTGTTGGTTTCACTGTTTAAAGTTTCTTTATAATGTTGTCCTGAGAAAAGACTTGATACATGTAATCTATGTTTGGTTGAAATTAAAGGTCAACTGACAGGGTACAAACAGAAAATGCTGAGGGGTTCGAGAACAGCTCAGCAGCAGAGTTCCTTGGGTTCAGTCACACGCATAAAGACAAAAAGAAAGTGAAAACTGAAAATAAGGTGAAAGGTCAACGACAGAAAAGCCTTTCAGCTTAAGTAAACTACAATTTTTATATTTTAACTGACTAGAATTCTCAGCATGCATGCACAGCTTTTGCAAAAAATATCTACAAAGTATATAATAGTTGAACATGGTGGCTAATGCCTTTAATCCCCAAACTCAGAAAGCTGAGGCAGGAAGGCCACTGAGTTCAGGGTTAGCCTCAAATATGTGAGGGAAACCTACATCAGGACAATAGAAGAAAATGAAAAAAAAATGTGTTTTAGTAATTATGATTGATATTATGATTGATTTAAAGATAGTGAAGTAGATATAAATCTTTGTTTTGTGATTTCTTCCTCTAAAGCCACTGGAGAACAGTGGGAACCCCATAGCTGTGGAGAACAACTCAAATCATACTATGAGCCCTTAGAACATCACCTGCATGCAGAATACAATGCTTACAGAGCTCTAACTGGCCTAATTTGAGAGGCTTCACACTGGCAGGTTCATGGACTCCACACAGCCAGGGCAGCTTTCTCTTTCTAGAAGCCAGAATTCTGATTGTCTTCCCCTTAGGATTGTCTACTTTGCCTCACAAGGAAGTGGAAACCTCTGCTCACTCTGTGGGTTTTACTTTGGCTTTCTGGTGGTGGCAAGGGTCCCATTGTCCACTTCTCTAGAACATCTCAGGAAGACCATCTCCTTAGACCATATCTACTACCCTGAACTTTCCATCTATCCTTAAACATGTTCATCTGTTGTGCTGGTTTGAATATAATTGGGCCCCGTAATCTCATTGGCAGTGGCACTGTTAGGAGGTGTGGCCTTGCTGGAGGAAGTGTGTCACTGTGGGGGCGGGTTTTGAGGTTTCCTATGCTCAGGATACTACCCAGTATGTCAATCTACTTCCTATCATCTGCAAGATATAGGACTCACAGCTACTCCAGCACCACTGCTGCCCACAGGCTGCCATACTCCCCATGATGGTGACAATGGACTAAACCTCTGAAATACAAGTGAGCCACCCCAATTAAATGTTTTCTTTATAAGAGTTGCTGTGGTCATAGTGTCTCTTCACAGCAATAAAAACTCTAACCTGCCATCTTGACAAATGAAAGGAACAAAAGATGAAACAATGCTCCTACTTACTTCTATTTGCTTGAGCCTGCCTATGTCTCTTAGTGAACATTATTGAGTTTCCAAAGGGTGTGACTTTTACTCTGTCTTCCTACATGTACCATATGTGTTCTCTCCTTAAAAGCCTATGGTGGACTTTTATTTTACACATTTTATTAAAAACCATTCCATGAAGTGCTGCCATTGATTTCAAAGTCTAATTGCTTCTTCTTGTTGATCCTCATTGTTAACAAATGCACTTGCTCTCTCTGTTCACCTCCCCTGGATGACAATTCTGTCACTTTCTTATTTGACTCTACTCAGAGTAACTTCCCCATTGTGGTGTGCTGTCTCCTGTTTGCTGCATGGACAGATCTTTTCTTCATTTTCTAAGGGGATTATATAGAAATCTATTCACATAATTTATCTAAAATGAATTCTAATAAAACACAAGATGCATATTTTATTTCCTTGTTTTTATCAGGGGAGGAGTTATGTAGGATGCTTCCTAGTACAGAACTGAATGCTGTAACCATGCAGAGCCATGTGTATCAGAAACCATCCAGGAGAAAGTAAAGCAACAGCAGAAAAACCATGGCACTAAATTACTTGGGAAAAATTCATCACCCCCAAACCACTCTCTTCTGCAAAGGGGTTTGGAGTTAATTGTAGATTATCACTTGATTACATTGACTCATTAGACTGCAAGCTACCAGGGCACAGACCTACTCATCTTCATCTTCTCTGGTGATTGACACAGAGTATTATAAATAAAATCATCTCTGCCAGTGCCTGCTAAATTGAATGTGAATTCCAGCAAAAATTGCATATGTATGATGAAATATATGACAATATTATACTTATTCTCATTGCAAACCTGAGATTTTTTTCCTGCAACGAAGTATTTTATATGCAATTCTTATTGTTACAATGGATGAAATACCATATATGACAAGGATGTCAAATGTTTTAATAATAGTTTAGAACAGCTAAAATGTCCTCCCTGTTTTTCCTTCTTAGCTCTCCATGCTGCACAGCCCACACTTATTGTGTGAGGAAAGAAGTCCATTTTGGTGAATTTCTAGTAGACCTGGGTGTTAATACCATTAACTGTGTTTTACATAAATAAAAAATGTTTGAACACAATATTAGAAAAAGGGACATGACTTTGGATGTAATAAATTAGCAGTCAGTCCTTCCTCCTTTAAGGAGGGAAGAACACTTCTCTGGCTCCTTCTGCTAAGCTTGTGCTTACATCTGCAATGACATGGAGACTTTGAAACATGAAGCTCTCTGTACTAGTGAGTTAGAGAAGAGCTCTTTCTTGGACTTTATTCTGAATGTAAAAGGTAAGTCTTAGTGCTTGAGGGAGGCAGGAAAGGAACAGCAACAAGCCTTGTGCAAAGATCAGGAGGAGTGAAGCGCTGGCCATGCCTGCTGGATTGCCCCAGCTGATCAAGGTGCATGTGACTATCACAGCAAGGGCCAGGGGGAAACAGCTCCAGATTTACCCTGCTTTGGTATCAGGGCAGAAAGCATAACCCCCTGAAAACCGCAACACTGTACAAAGAAGACCAGGAGGAAGAACCCACAACAGCTGGCTGGAGACACTTGGACCAGGTCTTTATTTCTGATACACACTAGCTGCTTCAGACCAATGTTCAGCAAAGATTGGCAGGAGAGTGACTGCGCACTGTAGAGAACCTCTGGTCCGGCCCACTAAGCCTTCCAATAATGCTCCTCCCCCCCCCCTTTTTTTTCATGTGAGGGAAGATGAGAGCATAGGATCCTACATGAATTTAAATGAACAGTTATTCCAATGGCGCTGAGATTTTTAAACAGATTAGCTGGTAATTCACTATAATGTACCAAGCATCTCAGAAGGACATGGGCAAGGCTGATGGGCCACTTTTATTTTACATCACACTCCCACTTACTAACACGTAAGGCTAAATACTCAGTAACATTCATAGCAGCTATTAAAGGAAAACATTTTTATAGATTATTGAATTGAGAATATCCACTGAGTCTACGAATATGTCATGGAATTAGAGAATACTTGGGGAAGATTATACTTGCACGCAAATTTTCCTATATGAGTAAAAGAAAAATAAGAGCTCTCTGACACTGAGTGAACATATAGCCTAGGGAAGACCCATCATAGTCTTGATGTGATAAAGGTAGAGGATATGCATTAAGATTAATGGCATCCTCGGAGAGGAAATAATTTTTACTTCGAAAACCACATAGAATCCAAGCATTTCACCTGTAAGCCATTTAAAACACAGGGTTAGGAATTTCACAGGCAACATAAGTATAGTGCATTAATAAAAGCAAGTATTATATTTGATAAATTATCTGTCCTTCAATATAAGCTCCTTAAGTTTACTGTAAAAAAATAAAGATTTTATGGGTTAAAGAGATGACTCAGAATGGTCATATCTACCAGAATGGTAGTTCTTGCCATCATAGCTAATTCTTTAGCCTCTCCCTCTCCATTCTTCTAACACAGCTCTTTGGTTGCCATTTGAAAAGGGATGGTACCCAAGCTCTGCTTTGGGTTGTGACATCTCTACCAGAGGTAAAATCCATATATGTTCCTGTGATTATACAAATCTCAGAGTGTGACTATGACAACACCATTCTATTCTGCTGAAAATCTGATATGCCTCAAAAATATAAGAAACAAAGTAGGGAAAATCAAGTACACTAAGATTTAATGCATCGGATGTGATTGGCTCAATTTAAGTTGTTTCAATCTGTGGTTATAAGAATGTAGATAGAAATTTTGCTAGGTTTTGTAAAGTGGCAGTTGTAGGCCCTCCAAGATCCATGACTTCCACTGATAAGTGCAGATCTGACCCCTCATCAAAGATGTGGCTCCTTGGAACAGACAGAGACCACTGCAGAAAACCACAACTGATCAAAATGCAGAGAATAAGTGACTTAATAATCAGCCCGAAGTTATACATGTACAACACAACTTCTTCACTAAAGGACCATGAGGGAGGAGGTGACAGAGGAACAGGAAGTTTGCTCTGAGATTTAGTTTCCTAGAAATGTCAGAGAAACTATGCCCACAAAAATCTTATCAACATGGCTGCCTACACAAGACCTGAACAAGGACACCAACAGATATGCTGATGTGGAAGATGGAAAGTTCATACTGCCTCAGTCCTTAATAAAGAATTGCAGACAACTAAGGAATGTTGAGTCTTCCCCAGGAAAGAGATCCCAAGTTGGTTATCCAATGCCAAGTGGTCAGCTCCAAAATCATACTTACAAGTAACCTTACACAGACAGATCAGATTAATTTAATATATATTATAAATAGTATATATAATAGTATAATACATATGCACATGTGTTTGTGTGTGTATTTAACAACAATTAAAGAAATAGAGGTCATGAATTCAAGAGCAAGATAGCAAGAGAAGGTCTAATTGAAGGAAAGGGAAGGCAGAAATGATAAAACTATATCTTAATTTCAAAGAATAAAATGATTAAAAAAGTATCACACTTTTAAAGAATAACAAATGATGTGGAAAAATCCTCTTGTACACTGTAAAGAATTGTCACTCAAATTGGTTTAATAAAACACTAATTGGCCAGTAGCCAGGCAAGAAGTGTAGCCTGGGCAACCAAACTAAGAATGCTGGGAAGAGGAAGGGTGGAGTCAGGAGTCGCCAGCCAGATGCAAAGGAAGCAAGATGGGAATGCCATACTGAGAAAAGGTACCAAGCCATGTGGCTAAACATAGATAAGAATTATGTGTTCATTTAAGTGTAAGAATTAGTTAGTAATAAGCCTGTGGTACAGGCCAATTATTTATAATTAATATATGCCTCTTTGTGGTAATCTAGGAAGCAGCTGTTGAGTATTTGGGAGTTGATGGTGGGACAAAAACTTCTGCCTACATATGTCCAGCAAGAATTTTCACATAAAGCCTGAAAAAGCTTTGAAAATGATTCTAAACACACAAAAGTGGAGTCAAACTTGGCTTCTTGGTAACTGCTTTTTGGGGGGGTAGGCTCTGTTTGCTAGTGACAAGCAGAGGCACTGTTCTTTTAAGAGAAAGTTTCCTGACTCAACATTAGCAGCAAATGTGGGCAGCTCTTTTAAGAGGCCCTGCTATTAAACACTTACATGGTATTTATGAGCAGCAGGCAGCAAGCTACTCAGTGGCAATGGGGACCTAAATACTTCTCAGAGTTGGAACCATAAACATGGCTCCCAGAGCTGGTGGTAAATGTACCTCTGCCATAAGACAAAGGGAACCAAGGAGGAGGAGTCAGCACCAGCACAACATGATCTAAGTCACACAGCAGGTTTTTTTGCACATGGAGACAGAAAAGGTTACAGATGCACAATAAGAAATATTCAGAAAAAAAAAGAGCCTCGAAATGGGTCACAGTGTATTTAAAAAATATACATAGTTTTGGGAGAGAAAAGAGAAGGTAGAGACAGTTATAAAAAAGATACATAGTTTTAAAATAATAAGTAAAGTCCTTAAAAAGGGAGTAAAGTAATATTTTTAAAAGCCATGTAAAGATGAAAAATATACAGAGAGTCTGGATATTGTATGTTGTTGTGTTGTCTTTGAATTGTTTGACTGCTGAAGAAGGAGCAACAGCTGCTAAGAGACAATTGATTATAAATGGTGCTGGATTAATCCAATTTATAAATTTTTAAATTATCTTGACTTCAAAATTTAAGTCAAAAGATATGTTACTTTGGGGGAGAGGTTATGCTTTTGTTTCCACAGGAAATAAAAGGCAGTGTATTTATTCTGGGTTAAGAAAAATCAGGTTTAAATGAAGAAGACCCCCTCAAAAATCTGGCCACAAACATAAAGAAATCTAAAAGAACTACAAGACATATGATGTTTATTCTACATGCTCAAGTATAAAACAAAAATTATCTTTGGCTGACTTGTGTACAATGCACAATCTATACTTATACTAATACAGATATGGATGTTACCTTTAAAAGTTTTTATATTTTTCAGAGTAAGGGAACCAGAAACCAATGAAAATAACGACCCAGGTGATCCAACATCCAGAACAGCTTCCAGGTTGCTTACTGCAATGATCCAGCATCACAGAACACTCTAGCCAGTACTTCACCATAATCCTAAATTTTCTTAGGGTCCCCCAAAGATTACCAGCACTCCCAATCAACAGGAAGTAGTCTAGAGAGCTATGTCCACGTTTCCAAAAATAAATTATGGATATTTGTAATTGTTTACATGGATTGGTTACAAGTTGTTATGGATAATAGTCAGGAAGAAAGCTAACCAAAAGAGATTAGATTCAGGGATTTTCTTCTGAAAAGAAAAGGGAGATACAGAAATGATAGGATAAAAGGGTAGATTATTGAATCTACTTTAATCCAAAAACAACTATTAATCTTACATATTTTACATTAGTATGGATTTTGGTTTATTGATACAAATTTAACATTAACTTTATTATTCTGTATGTATATTTCTACTCTTAGAGTATTATGTTTATGCAGCTCATTTAAAAGTATAATATATAATTAAGAAATACAGAATAATAGTCATCTATATAGCAAACTTATAATCATGTTAGATATGTTTTCAAAGTCATACAGAGATATATTTCAGATAGATAGGGCATCCTCAAACACTTTAAAGACCTAAAGAATATGTCATTTAAAATGTTTTAAGAACTTAGACTTTTCTCAACAGTGAGACATGTCTGCTCCTGGCAGCATGAATTACTTCAAAGAGCATGATGATCATTCAAGAAACTCCATATAGAGTTTGTTTTCTTTATGGCAAAAGTTAGCCATATGGGCAAAGAAATTGCCCTTGTCTCAATTGCTGACAGTTACTGTCCAAACTAGACCAGCAGGATGCAAAAGATGACTGCTGAACTTTGTCAAGACAAGGTAGGACAGTCCCTCATAATTCCCTGCTTCATAGGAAAGTCTGTCAGATATGCTAAGCCTGTAGGCCAGAGTTGGATGTCTCAATTGTACAGAAAAATATCAGGTGACTGTCCACGAAGCTTGAGATCCCTGACATTAGGTAACATTTCGCCCTTTGGGGGTCTTTGATAGAGCTGAAGACTAAATAGTTACAATTATAGTTTTCCTTAGTTATAATAGAAAGTAAATTAGATACAAAACTTAAGACTAGCCATGATAAGATAGATAAGTATTTTCTGTTATTTTTCCAAATGCAAATGTATTAGATAATGTTACTGTAATTCTTATTTAATAACTGCTTTTGTTGTATATAATCTTACTATGTTAGTTAAAACATTTCTTTTTAATTAGACAAAAAGGGGGAAATAATGTAGAATAATCTTCTTGTACACTGTAAAGATTTGTCACTCAAATTGGTTTAATAAAACACTGATTGGCCAGTAGCCAGGCAGGAAGTATAGGCAGGGTAACTAAAATAAGAATGCTGGGAAGAGGAAGAGCAGAGTCAGGAATCACCATCAGATGTAGGAAAAGCAAGATGAGAATGCCATACTGAGAAAAGGTACCAAGCCACATGGCTAAACATAGATAAGAATTATGGGTTAATTTAAGTGTAAGAGTTAGTTAGTAACAAGCCTGAGCTACCGGCTGAGCATTTATAATTAACATAAGCCTCTATGTGGCAATTTGGGAAGCAGCTGCTGGATATTTGGGAGTTGCTGGTGAGACAACTTCTGCCTACAAACAAATTTAACAAATTTATTTTTATATAATAAATTGTAAGTTCCTAAAGACACTTGGTTATATAGTCAGCTTTTCCACTCATGGGATTAACATCCATGAATTCAAACACCATAGACCAGAAGTGTCCAGAAATTAAACTGCATCTGTCTTAATCTGTCATAGACTTTGTGTATATGTGATTATTCCCTAGAAAAATACAGCATAGTAGACATTTCCATACTGCTTAGATTGCACTAGGTTTTTATTAGTAGAAATGATTTCATTTAAAGTATTTGTAGGGTGTCCAGAAACCAATCCCTCATGGACATTAGGGAAACAATTCTATTTAGTTGGTAATATAGAACATTTAATGTCCTTAAATCTTTAAACATTTATTTCTTTGAATAGTTTAAATTCATATGTTAGGCAATGCTTGTAAGTACTTGTACTTATTTCCTTTTTAGGTGATATGGTTGTTTTTGGTATAAAAAAAAACCCTTCACAATTTTCCAATAACCTGCTTTTGATTTACCCTGTGAATAAGGATGGCATACTAATAGTTCTCAAACACTACTATGGATCAGACATCACTGGGAAGCATGGGCTCCCGGAGGATACTGGAGTCTGAAAGGAATGGAGGACCTGCATTGCTGATGGGTTCCCAGGTATGCTGATGCTGTCAGACTGGGAACCATATATAGTTTTTATAAATTCCTCTCTCCCCACTCCATGCTGCTTTAGTCATAGCCCTTGTCTCCAGCCTCCCCTGAAGATTTTTAATCAACAACTGATTGTTAATGTTTTCTACAACTCATATACTTACAATCAGGAGGCATCTTTTCCATAAATATCGAATAATATTCTTGAACAAGTTCAAAATTTTCTTGGTTAATACTTTCTTGCAAAGAAACATCTCCAAACCTGAAAATAGGAAAACAAAAACAAACAAAAAACCAACAACAACAACAAAAAAACACAAAGAAGGGAGTCAGGGGGCATGAAACAACACCAAAAAGTCACATTTTCTGTCTTGTCCTTTTAGATAGATGGTGATCCTTTTTCTAACCCACTCCACACCTCTTCTGCAAGTCTGCACCCCATATGTCTCTATCCATTCAGGATCTCCTGCTCATGCTTGTACAGAAGTCTAGAAGAACATGTCTGAAAGCTGGACTAAATGTCATCTTGCCCTCTGCCAACCACTGGGTACACTGGTGTAACCCTGAAGTCTGCCAGCGAGAACTTAACTCTGAACACATTAGGTGTGGGCCTGTGATGTCCAGCAGCTGTGTACTGGTGCCTCTCATCCCCCTTCGTCACAAAGCTTGTTCCTGTATTCCATTGTGACTGTCTTCTCTTTGAGTGTGTCCCAGTTTCATACTTGAAGTTTGTCTCTCTAGCAAGTGGCTTCCAACAAGAACCTCCATCCAAATCTATATATGTTTTTCCTAGGTGTCAACTGAAGTCTCACTGTAGATTTACTATTCGTTCCCAACCACAAACTGAAATCATTTTCTTCTATTGACTATTTCTAAACTGCTTCCAATTTCTACCACAAACTCAGATTTGGAATCTAAGCAGTACTCAGATGCCCTCTCTTTCTCCATTTAACCCGTTACTCACTGGGGTTTTCAAATTTCTGCTTTTATCACTACCGTTATATGAGGTGCAATTCCTCTCACAGTGCTTTGCAGACACTTCAGTGTTACACCTCCGGCCCCTCTTTCCCCTTCCACCGTCATTTAATGTATTCCTAGAACATGATTTCAATCAGCAAATGTTTATTGATATCAGCTGGGTATCAGACAGCCCATTGTGCATTAAGTTAAAATGTTAGAAAAGTTCATCTAAAACGTGTTTTATCATATCAGGTCACTAAACTGAAGTGTTTCTCATCTCTCTATAAAAACCAAATTCACAACGGGTGGTGGTGGTGCACACCTTTAATCCCAGCACTCTGGAGGCAGAGG
Organism: Peromyscus eremicus; assembly: GCF_949786415.1. Classification (NCBI taxonomy): domain Eukaryota; kingdom Metazoa; phylum Chordata; class Mammalia; order Rodentia; family Cricetidae; genus Peromyscus; species Peromyscus eremicus. The sequence goes on from NC_081420.1 coordinate 122,525,669, forward strand.
CAGGCAGATCTCTGTGAGTTTGAAGCCAACCTGGTCTACAGAGCGAGTTCCAGGACAGGCTCCAAAGCTACAGAGAAAAACCCTTTCTCGAACAAACCGAATCCAGCCCCATTAGTTGTAGCATCTTACCTCCACAAATTCTTGAGAAGATGCTTGTGGGCTACAGTCAGACCATTCTCCCTAATTTAAGCATTATAATGCCCATGAGACTTCCCCATTGTTATCTTCCTCCGAGTATACTGTCTTACCTTCCATGTCAGCTGGACGACTTCTTATCTGTCCTTCAAAGCCAGTGAAAGGTAACTTCCCCTACAACAGTGGTTCTCAACCTTCCTAATGCTGTGGCCCTTTAATACAGTTCCTCATGTTGTGATGACCCCAACCATAAAATTAGTTCATAGCTAATTCATAACTGTAATTTTGCTACTGTTATGAATCATAATGTAAATATCTGATATGTGACCCCCAGTGGGATTGTTACCCACAGATTGAGAATCACCTCCCTACAAGAAAGTTTCTATTCCAGAATCACATTCTTTCTTAACTAGCTTTGTCTCTTCAACATCTCTGATTATTTCATGACCCAAATTTCATGTGATATTTGCTGACCTACTTCCTCTAAAGGAGGACAGTCTTTTTTCCCTGTGTCCTAGAGCTTGGCAAAGCAGTGGCTGGCAGAAGCCATAGTCTATATCTATATCAAATTGTACCTGAAGAACAGGAATACAGTATCTGCAAAACACATAGGACAGTTTCCTCAGGGTTCTCTGACCTGGCCAGATACTGTAAGCAACTGGAGGACTGTTGGACTAAAGTTTTGTGTTCTCACAAAAGTCATGTGAAAACTGTAACCTCCAGTATGTCTGTATTTACTGGTGTGGCTTCTAAAGAAATAACTGAGGTTAAACAATAATATGAGAGTGGGTTCTGACCCCACAGGATTAGTGTCCTTACAATGTGATACCAAAGATCTCTGCCCTTCCCCTACCTAAGTGTAAAGTAGAGGTCATGTGAATATTTAGAAAAAGAGCCATCACCAGAAACCAATGCCCTGGAACTGACTCATGGATTTCCCAGTCTCTTAACTGTGAGGAATAAATTTTAGTCTTTCAAGCTGTCTAGTCTTCTATGCTAGTCAAAGTTGATTTATACAATTCTCATTTATTTACCTAAGAATGATCATATAAAATATGTATTTATTATTTGGGATAAATATCAAATAAAATGTTATGAGATTTATGCAGTATATCTCACATGCAAAAGTTGCCTAGATAGACCAAAATTTGAAATCAGAAAAATAGGCACCCAAGAACAGAGGGCTGGGAAGTGATCAATAGCGTGTTGATGTCAGAGTGCCAAGCAAACTGGCTTTCCTGCATCCCTCAGCATTTCCCCTCTTCTGCAATTTTGTTTGTTCTTCAAATCCTATCACTCTCATACAGCTTCCAGGTAATTAAAAGATACATTTTTAATTTACAAGGGAGATAGAGAAAAGGAGAGTGCTTTCAAAACAAAGTCATCTACACAGTGCAGTTTGAATGACACAGATGATAAAAACTAGTCTAGTCTGGAGGCTAACTGGTCCTTGAAAATCCTAACTAGCTCTTTAAAAGTCTGTGAATGAGAGAGGCTGAGATTACTCTACAGGTCACACTCACAGGCTGTGTTCATACTTTCCTATTACATTCAATATATTTCTCAAAGTTTGGACACATTTAAATTTAACTAGCGGCATGATTCCTTTATATGTACAGTTTACCTTGTTACAAGAAGTAACTAGATAGTGTATTGATTGAAAGGAAAATGCTATACATGCATATGTCTAAATTCTGTAAGCAGAAATATGGCATTTCAAAGAAACACTGAACATCATCCTTCTCACGAAGCTTACCTCTCAGCAAGGGTCTGCTGCTCGTTGATCCCAACATTAAACAGAACTGGATACACGTGAAGCAACTGCCCTTCTTTAATCTGCAGAGGGAGCGACTCAAATACTGTCGCTGGAAGCTTGACCTCCACCACATAGTGTTCACTGCGGACAGCAAAGGGCAGAGAAAGAAATGGCATTTGCTATTTGCTTTAGGTTGTTTGTGGTTCCTTCAGAGGAAAAACAGGTTGGAATACAACACTGACTTAGGCTTTTGGAGGTAAAATAGTTTAATAACTGAATATGTAACCTTTGGCATTTGTGATTCCTTTGAAAATTTTGCAGAAAACGGAAACATTTTTCATTGGAAAGTTCCATTAAAAACGATCCTAACTATGCAATGTTGAAAATTTAGGATCCATATAATGAGCTCAGCTCCTTGCACATGTTACACTTTGTTATCTGATGTAGGAAAGACTTGATTGTAGACATGTAAAGCGTTTACTCTAGGAACTGGAGAAAGCTACATACTTTCAGAAGCATATGGAGTAGGCAAGATATATTAGAATTTCCAACATATTGGAAAAAGAACAGGACAAAGAGTGAGTCTCCTTCAGACAATCCTTCTGAATTCTCCAGTAAAACATTTTGTTAAACACTATTGATCATAGACTCATGTTGTGGAGCGGAATCTTTGTTTAATTATGTAAAGATGTGTTGCATTTGTTTGTGTTGCAGAATAATTGTTTAGCTCTGTAAAGATGTGTTGCATTTGTTTATGCTGCATTTGTTTGACTATGTAAAGATGTGTTGCTGGTTTACCTTGCTTACCTAAGGCACCTGATTAGTCTAATAAAAAGCTGAGCGGCCAATAGCCAGGCAGAACAGGGATAGGTAGGACTGGTGGACAGACATAAAAGGGGAGCCAGCCAGCCTGCTGGGGGCATCCAGCCAGACATTGAGGAAGCAGGAAAGCAGAATGGGCAGTATATAGATGAGGTAACTGAGCCTCAGGGCAGCACACAAATGAGTAGAACAGGTTAAATGAAGTTAAAAGAGCTAGTGAGAAAAGCCTAAGCTACAGCTGAGCATTCATAATTAATAATAAGTCTCCATGTCTTCATTTGGGAGCTGGTTGGCAGTCTGAGAAATACTGCTACACATTCACATTTGTTTTTAACTTGTGATGGCTGAGAAAACTGGGAGCACCATGAGTCCTGCAGCCATGGATATTAGCAGCACCCTCCAAATACAGAAACTGTAATTTCCTCTGTTTACTTTCTCTTGGATTATTTTTAATAGGCTGATATTTATTTCAACTCTTTCAAGAATATTAAGACACAAATAAGTCACTTCATGTTGAAACGTCATCCATGTTGCAGCATATGTAGGTGATGCGTGTTACTAAGTCACATTTTAGCATGTCAGTACACCTTGTCACATTTTGTCCATGCATTCATTAGTGAATATAGATTATGCATAATTTTTATTGTGAATAGTCTCACAGTGAATATTTAGGTAAATATTTCTGGGTTGGCAAATGCTTCATTTTCTCTTGGGTATATAGTTAAGAATTAAAGTGTAAGTTTGTATTTGATTTTTAAAGAAACTGTTTAGTTATTTCCTTTTAAATTTTCTAATTAAAATCTAATTACACCATTTCTTCTTTCCCTTCTTCCCTTTCCTCCTTCCATGTCCTCACATCCTTGTTATTCCTTCTCCAATGAATGGCCTCCTTTTCTTGATTATTATTATCATATATATGAAAAATACATAAATGCAACCTGCTGAGTCCATTTAGTGTTGCTTGTATGCATACAATTTCAGGGCTTAGGACTTGGTGTTGAATTAAGGTACTCTATTTTTCCTTACATTATATTTTTAAGTTATCTTTGAGATGTGAAAAGTCTTAGTATATTTTGCGAACAAGTCCTTTAAAATACATATGATTTTTATGTTTTCTCTCAGTTTGTGGCTTGTTTTCTCATGCTCTTAGTGATATCTTTTAAAGATATGTATATATGTGTGCATGCATGCATGCATGTGTGTGTGTGTGTGTGTATGTGTGTTATTTTCTGTGAGAAATGTCCCTACATGTATTTAAGTAACTGGTTCCCAGTTGGTGGTGCTCTCTGGAAGGTTATGGAACCATTAGAAAGCCTTGGTGAAGGAAGTGTGTCCCTGGAGCTAGGCTTGAAGATGGTACAGTGGGTCTCACGTCCAGGCCTCTCTGTGTGCCTCCTATGTGCAGATTAAATGTGATCAGTCTTCTTCCTGACTACCAGGTCTCCCCTGCAGTGATGAATAATCTCCTCTCTGGGACTGTAAAACAAAATAAGTCTTCTCTTTCCTTTCCATGTAGGGATACTTTATCATGGCCACAAAAAAAGTAACACACACAGACACACACACATGTACAAATATACACAACACACATACATACAGACATACACACATGTACAAATACACACAACACACACACACACACACACACACACACACACACACACACACACACACAGAGTTAGGGTGATGGAACCTAGGCCCAGTTTTCTCTGGGCTGAGGATCAAACCGAGGTCTCTGAGCTTGATATGCAAGTAATTCAACTAACTAAGCCTCCTCCCCAGACAAAACAGCTATTTGAGATGGCTCTTGTTATAGCAGAGAGGATGTGCCCAGACACAGTTGTTTGTCCTTCTGGGAATCCTGCACTTTTTTTTGACAAGTTCTGAACATAAATGCAGCTGAAGGAATGTCTTCAGCAAGAACATCCTTCTCTTCACTGCACAAATGGTTTGGTAAAATTCTTCATGAATTGTGACGGAAGTATCAGCTTGTCACATTTGGTAATAAACTTCAGAATAATGTACACAGCTGTGCTATTTTTCCAGGTGCATTTGTGAACAATTTTTATTCATGTTTTTCCTTCAATGAGTAGCAAAGGATGCATTAACATCCAGAAGAGACATTGACTTTCCTAGGGCTCTGTTTCCTGTATGTGCCGGAGTTATCTTTCAACCATGCACGAGGAACTGGCTATTTTGTATGCACCTTTAACACATAGTTCTAAGTAATTACTGTATGTTTACTTTGTCTGTTCTCCATCTTTCTCTAATACATGTTATGTTTACATTGTGACCTGAGACTATTTCAAAATTCAAGTAACTCATATAGTACTTAAATGTGTTAACATCAGATCACTTCAAATCTGGATGACTTCTGATTGAAACAACTTATTATATGGTATAATTCTTCTATTAAAAGTCTCTTTTACACACCATCATTTTTTATTATTTCTGGAAATTTGCCTGTCATAGTCTGACCCTAGAAGCTATTTATTAAAAAACCCTTCTCGGAAATCTCACAGTCTGAAAGTGAATTGTCAAAAATAATTAAGAAAAATGGTGGCGTATACACCCGACATAGAATATATCCTTCCTTCCATGTTGCTGCTTTTAACTGATTTAATTTGAAGTCATCTCAAGAATTATGAAGCTATTAGCTGAGCAATTCCCGCAAACGTAGAAACACCCAGAGCTTCGGACCAGACAGTAATGAAGAGGAGGAGTCTCTGGATGCCACTGCTACTTCAGATTTCTTATATTTCAAACATTATCAGGTTTAACCTCATGATCATTTTACAAACACTCATGGGACTTCTCAGTTTTCAAGATCTCCTTGTATCATCCAATCTGCATGTATTTCTCACAAAAAAAAAAACAAAGAAAAAGAAAAAGAAGAAGAAAACTCCCCAAGCAGAATCCGACCTATCCAAGGACATTTGCCTACAAAACACCATGAGCATGACAGCATCTGGGCTCTGGGCAGGGGCGCCACTCACCGCCTTCCTGTGAGAACGGGCAGGTCATCACTCGATTTGGCTTCGGTTATTTTAAATGCAACTTTCCTCAAATCTGAAATGCCGACAGCCATGTCCTCCAGCATTCCAATTTCATCACCTACGAAGGGAGAAAGGTGCCTTGTTACACACAGACCATTAAAATAAAATGTGCTTCCTGCTGTGCCTCCCTGCTGGGATTTTCTAGCAGTTCAGTGAATGAGTTTCTGAATGCAGTGAGTCCATTCAGCATACTTCCCCCAATTGGCTGTGAAGATTTTTATCAGTGAAATAGAATGGTTTCAGTGGACTCCAAGTCAATGTCCCTTTGAGGGAAGAAGAATTTTCACCTTTATTGGGGGCCAGAGAGAGATTTCTAAGACTTATATGAAGCGAAGTATCATTTAGACATCTTTTGATTGACGGGACTGTTATTTGGTATTTTAGAACAGAGAGAGTTTTACTGATCATTTTATCAATTATCAATCGCCTAAAGCTAATTTTGTCTTCAAACTGTGAAAAATTTAGCCTGGAGACATAATAAATATTCTAGATTAGCATAATCCAATAGAAGTAGATGAATAGGATGTGGGCTACATATATAACTGCACATTTTCTGATCTTCATTTCTTTAAAGGAATAAAATGAAACAAAGCAACATTAACTTTAATAATATATTGTATATAATCCCAGTATATACAAACTGAAGATTCACATGTAAAACAATATAAGCTACTATAAAATGCTACCTTTCCTAGTCTTTGAAATCTGATATTCATGTCTAGAACATATTGATTTGGAATAGGTGAATTTCAAGCACTCCATAAACACACGGGCTCCTGTATTGAACACTACAGTTCTAGACACAAGGCTGCAGTGTCTTTAAAATCCAGTCAATGAAACCAATGTTGTCAATGAGTCTCTATATTTAAAAAAAATCCAGATGGCTGCTCAAGAGTCCACACTGAAATAACACGCAATTCCATTTTCAAAGCATACTATGAATCCCAAGGCAGTCCTAAGGGTGAATGAGTACAGAAGTTAGAAGCTCTGTTATTTCTGTAATATGTGGCATAGAAAAGGCTCACTTTTTATTTTTGATCTTATCTGAAGAGACTGATGTATTATCACTACGGCTAGCAATAAGATCTTAATATGAACCCACGCAATACTTACTATAGGTACTTAGCAGTCCTTCATATTGTACCAGCAAGCCCACCGTGTGCAGCTGCTGTAGGAAGTGAGGATCATGCAGACTTGTATGTAATTTGATGATAAAGCCACACACCAATCCAGCAAGCTAAGGAAAGAAATCAATCAAGAAATTCACTGGGGTCAGCAAACTCATCACTTCAGTTTTTAAATATCTTCAGACTTTTGAGACATCACAGATTTAATTAAAATTCCCCAAGTGTATATAACAAAGCTGCTAGAATTTGCACATATTTATTAAAATAACTTGATGGTCTTTGATCTAGGGTAGCATTGTCTAAGGGCTTGGGAATACAGAATTGAAAAGAAGCTAGATAAATGGATTTTAGAATCAGGGTGGGAAATCTTTGAATTTAATGTCTACCGTCTAAAACCATGGCCCCACTAAATTTTCTTAAGATTTTCAAATTATGCTATTATTGTGTTTTTGCACATGTGACTAGAGTCACTAAAAGAATGTCATGGATAAGCAGTCTTAAGGGAGAGTACAATGCCTGATTAGCCCCATCTGCCACTGGACCACTAACAGCACAATATACTGGCAACAGGCAATTTGGTTAAAATACCCCTTTGCAATAATAACTCACAAAGTGAAGCTCTGTTCTCTCCTTCCCTCCAGGTACTTGACCTGTGAACCTGAATCATTGGCTGGAGAGAGGGAACAAAAGGAAAGAGTATCCCTGCCCTGGGGGTAGAACTGGCCTTGGAGTCATGATTAGGCATGGATATGCAAAGGGAGTCATCCTGCCAACAGACAAGTCTTGAAGCCTTGAAAACTTCTTTTGTGAATGAAAGAAGAGGTCACTGTGAAACCCCATCCTGAGATTTAAGAGCAAGCTGAATAAATAAGGGGTTCTATACAAACGCCCCCTTTGCTGAGCTCTTGGCCATCCCTTGCAGTGCAAGGCCACAGTCCCTTCCTTTTCACCCATAGGCTGTCTGGGCGATGATGCGAGGGACACTGTCTCTTCCCCACAGAGGCCATCCAATGTTCAAGCAAGACATACATTTCACATTGAAATGGATCTTTTCACAAAGCAATACCAAATGTTCAAAAGTTGCCCGCGATGTATCAGCCTGCTTATCCACATAAACAAAACAAGGTGCCAGGCTTTCAGAAAGGATCTTTAAAAATAAAACCAGGTAGGAGCTCTGCCCCTGTCGTGGATGGGACGCCAGCAGTTCACCTGGCTCTGTACAAACAGCACTGGGCACCCACCGCCTGACTGAAGACGATGTCTCTTCTCAGAGTCAGCATGAGACACTGAGGCAGGCTGTAGGCTAGTTCCTGAAGCAGCACAAACGTCAGGGATTGCTTGGCTCGGCTCACCACTTCTCCCATGCACTCCTTCAGGGTAAGGATGAGAGGGTGTAGCTGTCCATACCAGTCCTCTGTGACAGGGGGTGTGGAGCAAGAACAGTGGGAAAGATGTGAGTCTCTGAGAACAGAATCAACATTTCTAGTGAACTTGTACATCCTACCCAGGATTCCTGGATCTTTGCCCCTAGATGTGTGTTGACTGCTGGCTGCTTTTCTGCTTTACTCTTCTTTAATATGGGCACTTCCTGTCTGTCTGGTATGACGCCATCAAATTCTCTCTGTGCTGGAGACAGGACTATAGCAGGACTTCTCCCAAAGATTTCGTAGAAACTTGACCATCAGATCAGCTTTACTACCACAGGGACCCATTTGATACCAATCTTCCCCTCCTCTGCCCATCATGCATTGTTATCCCTAGGGTCAATTCTGGTCTCTCCCTAACTTATGTCCCCTCCTGCCTCCATCACACTCAGCTCATATCCTTCCTCTATAGTGTGGATGAGAACTTCCCAATCAGTCCAAATTTCATTGTTCTCTTTTCCTTATTTGAGATATATAAAGCAACAAAAGGCAACCAAGCACCATCACCACATGTAGAATAAGTCCAAACCCATGAAGAATCCTCCATGATCCGACCTCTGAACACTTGTCCAGAACCATTTTAGAAGATACTTGGCAATGCTGTGCTCTAAGTGTATTAAAATATCCCCCATCCTGCCCTATTTTCTCATCCCAAGGGCTTTCAAGATATTCTGTCTTCTAGAAGTTTTCTTTTCTCTACTTGTCTTTCTGGCAAACAATTTAGGCTCTCTGAAAACTTAGTTTGGGACCTCTATCCTCAACGATGTCGTCTCCCTGAGTCTTCCTGTCTTTCCAGAAGCTCGGGCTCTGCCATCCCCCTTGTGCACACAGCTTCCTCCTGTTACTGCTGGGAATACTTTTTAATAAGAAGCCTGTTGAGGGAGAGGAATATGTTTGTTTATTAATCACTGAATCCCCAGAAACTAGCACAGGGCCAGCTTTTAATAGGTACCAAAATTGTCAACGAATGGATCAATTTACAACAAATATTGTATGTTTTTATAAAATGCAGGTATATATGAGAAAGTCAAACTTTTGACATCATGGGAGTTTCAAATAGTGTTCTTAAAGAATTGTGGTGTGTGTGTGTGTGTGTGTGTGTGTGTGTGTGTGTGTGTGTGTGTGTTGGTAACAGTATGTACATGTGTGCACATACATGTACAGCTATGCATGCTTGTATAGAGGACAGAGGTTAACATCATGCATCTCCTTCCATTGCCCCCATCTTACATTTTGAAACAGTCTCAGACTGACTCTGGAACCCACCCATGGGCAAACATCTGGCCAGTGAGCTCTAGGTTCCACCCCTTCTCTCTGCTTTCCAGTGTTGAGAATGCAGGTGTCAATCACTGTGCTTGGCCTTCTGTTTGCGTGCTGATTGGTTGTGTTTTGTTTTGAACATTTTAAATAATGAAGAAAGGATGATGAGATAGGATCCAAACTAAGGTCTTCAGCTTTGACAGCAAAAAGTATACTCACTGAGCCTCTTTCCAGCACCCAAATAGCCTTTCTTAAAGTCAAAATAAAAATTGAAACCAATTAGGTACTTACATTTCTAACATATATCAACTGCATAATTATGGATCTGTCACATGATACAAGAACAAACTATGTCTTATTCAACTTATTTGGAGAACAAAGACTTGAGAAATATTAAATACAACTTTTTGATTGTGTGACATTCTATTCAAATATAAATTAATTAATCATGAGTTGACAAATACAACTTAACAAGAATGATGGAAGCTGCAAAAGTAATTATCAAGTCAGTTTGTGATAACATCATATCCTCAAGACAAGACAAATCATCTTCGAGAATGAACTGAAAGGTCAATAATCAGTTAAGACCTTGAACAAACACCAGAGAATGATAAAAATAATCATATCAAGGCTGTGCTGTGTTTACTAACATTTATTTGATGTTGTGATTAATAAACTAGATGACCTAATCCAAATGGTTGGAAGGATAATGAGTGACCCCAGCTTCACAAAGAGAGAAATGATACAACATAAAACAGAACATTGTATGTCATCTTTTCAAAAGATATTGTAAACTTAAGTGTTAGTATTAGATTGTGGGGAAAAAAACACTAGAGAATGGGAGATTCAAGGAAAGCTCATTACAGCTGGATTCATATGACAAAGAATCAGCTTATGCCTCAAGATGAAATATGATCAGTGGTTCAATTGAAGCTATTAATTCTCACACCATCGATTTTATAGGAAATGGGAAAGATCACTTATTTTCAGAATAAATGACATTGCAGGCACCAACAGTGTCCTATGTTACTCTGTATCTACCATGTTTATATTCTTTTAGATCTCATCTTCTCTAACTCTGTAATTGCTACCCTCAATGTGTAAGAGTAGTGTGTGTGTGTGTGTGTGTGTGTGTGTGCGCGCGCGCGCGCGCGAGCACTGACATCACCCACCCTCACACATGAAAACACCAGGAGAAGGAAATTCTGATAAATTTACTCAGAGTTCAATGCTGACCATTAGCTGCAAAGCAGTCCTGTTTTGTGATTGGTGCTGTAGGGTTGAGGTTCCACTGTGCAATTATGAAGCAGAAGATACAGTTTTTGTGCAGTAGGTGGAGCTGCTCTATCAGGCTGAAGTAGCCTTTCACTCATTTCATTCAGGAATGAATGAAACATTTTTGTGTATGTTTGCACAGTCCTCAAGAAACATGTATCTATTTTGCTTAAGCACCTTGACTCATGCTCTCCATGTCAGGGAGTAATAAATGGCTCAGAGGTGTAATCGGTTCTTTCTAGTTTGAAAGCAAAAGGCCAACTTAAGTGTCTAAGGTTTTGTCCTTGAATGAATTTGTCATTTCAAATGAAATACAGCTGTTTGCTTTTCTTAAAGGTTTTTGCAAATGGAAGCTCCCTGGACCACTGGCAAACATCAGGACAAGAACCAAGGAGAGAGGAGGAGGACAGAGTAGGAAATGAAGGAGAGAAAGATAGAGAGGAAGGGACCGTTTCTAGTCCTCCTAGAATGGGATAGAAGTACACTGATGTTCTAATCCTGGGAGAAGCAGGAGGCACGTCTCTCGCTAGCAGCATTCCAGCATCTCCATTTAATACAATACCTTACATTCTATATAAGACGGCAATCATGTATTTATGATTGTAATTCAAGAAGAATGAGAATATGGGGAGAGATTAGTTATGAATGAAGAGTTAGAAGTATGAGAGAGTGGTAAGGTGTCTTGAAGACTGACATTATGCTTTCTGTGGAGAAGCACAAACCAGGAAGGTAACGGACGGGTATTTCCTAGAAAGAGAAACAATCGGCTAAGTCAGTAGATAAAGGAACTAGTTGCAGAAAATTTCAAGGACTACAGGTTTATATCCTATGGCAACAGTCCCCTCCACCTCATAACTCACAGGTTATGACATTAAACACAATAGGCTGATGGCCAAAATAAAGGCTGAGTTCTTGTCACAAATGGTCTTTTTGCCCCAGTGATCATTCCATATCATTCTTACAAAGAGCAAAATAAGCTTCAGTTTACTCTTCAAAAGTGATGGTTGTTTTTTGGTGGGAGCAGCTCCTGGTTTGGGAAGGAGCTCACTCTTCACATCCTTCCATATTCTGTCATTTGCTTGGTGGTCGTTTTCTTCTTCACATAAAACCATCTCTTCATGTTGTGTGGTCCAAGTAAAAAAATCCCCACATATCTACTTTCCCAAGGGTTTTTTTTTGTTTCAACTGTGGTTTTACACATGTGCATGACTGTGTGTGCAAACACACATACTCATTTATGAGACACCTCCAGGAAGCAGGGCAGCTGCGCTTGCACTGTGGTTTTGTTCACACTGGTGCCTCACACAGCTCATCAGCTGGGCAGTCCCTGACTTTGCTTCTCACCAATGGGCTTCCTTCAGCGACAGAGGAAAACACAAAGAGAGTGCTTCAGTGTCTCCATAAAAACTTGCTGAGACTCCTTAACCCTGAGCCCACCAAGCAGAATCTTGTCTTGGGAAACCATAAAATGCGTGTGGCTTAGCTGAGCTTTTCCTGAGCTCTGTGAACGGGTTGGAAGCTGTCCAGGCAGAGCTCTGCTTCCCAGCCCTTTACAGCCTTCTCTAACGTATTCAAGTGAAACTAGCCAAAGGATTCAAAGAATGACTGCTGGGTGCCCTCCCTCCCCTCCACACACCATCTATTTCCTGTACAGGATGTCCGTGTCCTCTGAGCTCGATGGCTCTTACGTTGCTCGGGAGAAAAATAAAAGGGCCGTGGAGCAACCAACTGTAGCCTGGCATAATGTCGTCTCACCAGTTTCAGAGCCATTTTCTTCTCTGGGGTTTGACTGTCTGTCCTCATTTAAAATCATTAACCTCACAAAAGCATGTCGCCATTTTCAGTTTTGTTATCACAACTTTTCATATGGGGGTGGGGGGGGTCTAAAAGACTGAACGGCACTAAATGCTCAGCAAAGAGCTGAGAGATGTCCCAGCTTTGTCCATTTACTCAAGAATGTCTACGAAGCCAAAGAAATGGAGTAGCTCTTAAAGACGCTGACAAAATTCCTAATGCCTGAGATGAGCTCAGACTAAATCCTTACCTAACATGTGTTTTATATTTCATACAAATCCCACATAATACCAAAATGAAAATACTGTCATGGCTGGGTGGAGAGGATGGGGAGATGGGGATGGATAGCTTGCTCTTAGAATTTCCCTGGACTTTCAAAAACCCAGGTCCTATACCAGCATAGATAGGGCTTTTTCTGAGACCCTTTGTGTGAACATGTGCTGTAGGTTCAAGTTTACAATGTGAACAACACTGTACAATTTATCGATATGGGTGTGGCTAGGTAAACTACCAAGAAACTTTCCTCTGCACCAACTTTCAGCAAATTTCTTTGTATGAGTCTAACTTAATTATAGACCTAGACACCTGCTCGCTGGAAGCCTGAAATCCATACAGATCTCGAGGGGAGGATGGGTGAAATCCAGACAGCAACGGGTAACTGAGAAAGGAAAAGTGTCTGCTGGGGCTCAACTGCTCGAAGGGATTTTGTTTTTGTTTGTTTGTCTGTCTGTCTTTGCACTCTCAGAGTATCTTCTTCCCAGCCATCCTGCCCCCTTTTCTTGCCCTTACGATTCATTTCTTATCTCTGATCCAGGAATTGAGAACTCAATTTATATTTATTTTACCCCGACAAGAACCTATCTGGCTTCCTTACATTACCCACAGTATTAGTCAAAATACAGCAACCTTCAAAAGAACAAAGGTCTATTTTGCCTAAGAGCTTTGAAGTACCTAGTCCATGGCTGGTTAAATCCACTCCTCCATGGTGGGCATCCTTGGGACAGTGATAGGGGGTAAGAGAGAAACAGATTGCTCACTTCACAGCTAGGAAGCAAAGAGGGAAAGGAAGAGCACAGTTCTCCACATACTGCTCAGGAGCTCATCCCCAATGACCTGTAGACTTCTTATGGGGCCCTAACTCCTGAAGGCTTCATCATCTCCCAGGAGTGGTGTGCTAAGGAGCAAGCCCTCAGTACACATCAGACGTTCAGCTCCAAACCAGAGCACAATGTCTTTGCTTTCACAGAGCCATCTTGAGAAACACAATTTTACTGGACCACAACAGACATGCATTTGAATTCTGATGAGTGTAGCAATATTTGTACCACACACCTCCTAACCTCAAGTATCTTAAAAAATATAAGACAAGGAAGGTTAAAAGCAAACAGTGGTACCTGCAATTGGAGTGAGTATGGAAAGTAGGAGTTGGAAGAATGATTTTAAAAGTGAGCACTTAGAGGGAAGACAGTTGGTCTTCTGTGAGAAGCTGTGGTCATGTATGGATGTGGCCTGTTTGGAACAAAGGGAAGACATCACATGTGGAATGAGTTTAGTGAGGTTTGTGTGGTGTATAGGCAGTCATTATCCACAAAGCTCTGGAGTGTTGGGGCTCAGAGTCTGAGTCTCATAAATATTGTATGTGCTGTAAACTGACCGTAAACCTGAGATGACTCAAGGACCCAGAGAAGTAGGAATTTAATGCAATAAATGTTGCACATTTAAAATATTATTATTATGTTGCATGATGGGGACATCCACCTGCCAGGACACACTCATGGAGTTCAAATAACAACTTTCGAGAACTCTCTTCTACCTTATGTGAGTTTCAGGAATTAAACCGACTGTCCGGTTTACATGGAACTCATTGTATTCACTGAGCTCTCTCTTCGTACCTGTACTTGCTAATGTTGTAATTCAACTCAGTTGGATTGATGTGCCTAAGATATTAAGCCAAATACCTGGGGTCTCTCCTAAGGTTTCTGGAGGGAAAACCAGCCCCTAATGTGGGCTGCACCAGAACAGACAGGTATCAGGTAGACTAAGAGGCAAGGGACAAAGCCTAAGGGAACAGGCATGTTTCTCCCTGCTGCCTGGGCTGCCATGACTTGAACTACTCAGCTGTACCACTTTAACTTGCTATATCAAGTATTTTGTCAAAGAAATCAGAAAAGTAACTAATACAGCTTGCAGCTGTAGTGGCCGTTAGCCAATGGAGAAAAGAAGTGTGAAGTCATCAAAGGAAGAACAGGGAGCAGAGGAAGGTGGAGGTGAGGAGAAAACAAGACAGGTCATATTATATTATCTATCTAAAAAGGGAGCCAAACATTAAGAAAAAGTCTAGAAACAACGAGTGTCAAAGCAAATGAAAGCCCTGGGAGGGAGGGAGCACTTGGGTGATTTTCCCTCCCCTGCCTTCCCCACAGGACAGTATTCAAGAAAAAGACCAAACTGCATCTTAAAGTATAATCACTCTAGTGTCTGCTGGGTACGTGACTGTTCTTGACAACTTTGAGATGTATCAGAAATGAGCATGCTGCTTAGTCCAAGACAAATGAGCGTGAGAAGGACAGAGGAAACCTTCTTTCATGTCAAGGGACCTTGTTTGTCTAAACCCTGCCAGGATGAGAATAGTATCATAAAACTTTCCATTCTTGCTTTAGAGAAACAGCAAAGGAAATGCATCAGCTGAAACCCTGGTCAAACTTCTCACTTCACAGCATAAAGTTGGAAGCTTCAGGAAATTCTGCTAAGACAGCTTCCAGCAACCGTGTCCATTCATCATACAAGCCTTGCATTTGCTGAAGCACTGAAGCTGTGACCCAGGTTCTGGACCAAGAAGGGTCACAGCCCCATACTCCTTGGTCTTATTTGGCTCTAAATAAAGCCAAGTCTTAAGACCCTGGTCTACATGTAGGCTGAGTGAGACAACAGCCGTGGGTGCTACATTGACTGAATAGAGTCCTGTTAACCACAGGAAATAACTGTATTTTCACCCTCAGTCTACCAACATAGACTCAATAGAGGGTTTTAGTGATGTTCAAGGGCAGTGGAATACAGTACACAAGATTATTTTTTCTTTATACATATAAAACTGGAACACTAATGTTTAATATGTACTCAATTCACCAACAGCAATGTGAACACACATTTGCTAGGATGTTCTCTTCAGTAGTCACACGTCCTGATATTCTTAGATGGAAAGGAGCATCTCCTTCTTCCTAACCTAGCCCAGGTTATCTCTAAGTATGAGAATGTCCACCCAGCCTGGAATTTGGATCGACCAGGACATCAGAAATGGCAGTGATAGGATACTTCAACTCTATATCTCATCCACATTGGTTGTACAGCATTCCTCCTCTGAGTGTTATGAGTTCCTGCTCATGATCTTCTGCAAAATGGGAATGAAATAATCACACTTCTCTGTGTGACTGTGTACCTCTACATGCACTGACATTTGTCCTTTGTGTCCTTATTTTCTTCCTACTTCTGAAGATGAACTGAGCTCTCCAATGTATATCATCAACTCCACTCAGGATACATTAGATGCCATCACTAATACCCACTTACGAGCATCATTCTGGCAAGGCTCTTTCCTCCCTTCTGAGTCTGCAATTTTTACTAATTTATTCCCATCAGCAAATAAACATGATACTTCTATTTACCCCTAAGTTGAGCTCACTTCCTCTACAGTTCCTAACCTGTTTCTGTTTCCTTTACTGGTCACCCTTTTTAAATGAATGTACAACTGTGTCCAGTTCCTTTGATTTATTTCCTCTTTGTCCTCTCCAGGGCGCTTTAATCCCTACCTACTAAAGTGAAATCAATCTACTCACTGTCACCAAGGACTTCCAGCATGCGAAGTTCAGTCCCACCTCAAGCCGGCTTTGCTCAGTGCACCTAACCCTGTGTTTCCGGTGCCACAGTGCAGTTCTAATTCACCAGTGATTTTCCAGTCAAACATTGCTGCTCTCTCCACTTCTTTCTTACCTACTACTACTAACGTTTCCCCCAAATAATCTATAGATGATTTCCTTATTCTCTGAAAATTCAACATATTGTTGATATTTACTCTTGAATAAATTACCTTTTGTTTGTTGGAAGCCCTGCTTCTTGTATCTAACGTCATGGCTGATAGCTGTATGTCCAACTTAACAGTCTGGATGAATTCCTACACTCCTTTCCACAAGATTTATCCTATCTAGAATTTTCTATAACTCATACATGGACCATTCAATTTTTACTTGTTCCAGCCACAACTTTTTAGTTATTTTTGATGCCTGTTTGCATGCTTCTGTTTAAACTATGAGAAAACCACATTAAATAAGACTTAAAATAGGTACAGCACCTCAGTACTGTCTTATCTGCTCCATACCAGGAACTGTGCCATGTCTCACCTCTTTCTTACTGGTCTATACCAGGTTTGAGTCTTTCCACTTACATTCTAATTGTAACACAACTCTGTTTCTATCTAGATTGCATTGAGTTAATCACTGTTAAGCCTCTCAACTGCTCCCCATTTTCCTCAGAGTAAAAGTGGACTCTGTAGAGAAGTCAGAGATGATCCTTCCCAGGGCTTACCTCTGAATTTCATTTTTTCTCTTGCCTCTCATTCCACTCATTATTACTGGAGCCTTGAGATTTTCTGGATATGGCAAGCACATGTACCCACCAGCTGTTTTCTACATCCAACAATCCTTCCCCCAGATATCCACGCTGATCCCCCTTATCTCCTGTGTCTTTGCTCAAATAGTAACGTTGAAATGAAGTTTTTGTCAACTGATTATTTCATTATCCCAGTCTCGGACCCACAGTATCATTCAAAATGCTCTGACTTGCTCTGTATTTTCCAACACCTTTGTCCTCATCCAGCACCCATGCACCATACAATGCCCACCCTTCTCTCATGTTGTTTCCTAGTATCTTTTCTACTAAAACAGATATGTGAGAAGGGCAAGTGCCCCATCTACTTTATTCAGTGGTTCATCTTCCGTGTCCAAAATAGTGCCTGGCACAGAAGAGTTATCCAAATAAAATACATTGGGTGACTTTAGAAACATGCTGTATCTCTTTTACCATCATACAACTTTAGAATGGAAGTCTCCCTTTAATTTTTTTTCTTTTAGATAATCACCATTCGACTGAAAAAAGAAAGTGGACTCTAAGAATTTCAATGATTTTCAAAGACCACACAAACAAGTAAAGAACACATGGTATACCTGCCAAGTATTTTCCAAGTCCCATATAGCTATGCTACATCTTAATATAGTGTATGATTTTAAAAGAAAACAATAACAATTTTTCTGACAGGAATAGTCATTACAAATTTAACTTATGTTCAATTGTTATTGAAATTCTACCATTATAGAGAACAGATATGGTCCTGTTAGATTCTTAATACATCTATTAAGTGGTTATAATTATAGTATAGAAGTCATTTTAGCTATTCAACAGTGAATTTTTAAAGCCAAATCCAAGGATGTTTATGTTATAATGAGATTGTGCTCATTCAATATGTAGAAATCCATAGAATTCAATAGTATTAAGCCCCTTTAAGAAACCAAGCATTGTTTCTGATTTTTGTAGTTTAAAATAGCAAGGCAGATTTGTTATATATGGTAAAGTCACTAAAATACTTACCTAGTTTAAAGGACAAGTTCTCAGGAGATCAGCTCCTTTCCATGTTTTTAAATGTGCACACACATTGTAAATGTGCACACACATTGAAGACATAAATGGCCTGAGCATTTCTAGTGGGTGGGAGATGCAGAGAAGGCAATGGCGTCTTTATTCCATAATATCAATAACTCACTATTTGTCAATAATTACATTATGTGCTGAAGACTCAGTAATAAATTATAACACTTGGTGTATTTCTCACAGAGCCAAGTCTAGTAGGGGAGGTAGCATTTAAGACAATGTATATTGGACTCTGGACTGACAGCTGGGGAATGTGCATGGGACCAAACTAGGCCCTCTGAACATGTGTGAAAGTTGTGTTACTGGATCTGTTTGTGGGGCCCCTGGCAGTGGGACCAGGACTTATCCAGAGTGCATGAAATGTCTTTTTGGAGTCCATTCCCTGTAGTGGGACACCTTGCTCAGCCTTGATGCCGTGGGGAGGGGCTTGGTCCTGCCTCAACTTGGCATGCCAGCCTGTGTTTACTTGCCAAGGGAGGCCTTACCATCTCTGAGGAATGGATTGGGGGTGGGGTAGGGGACAATTGAGGTGGGGAGGGAGGGAGAACTGTGGTTGGTAAGTAAAATGAAAAAAATAAATAAATAAAAAAGACAGTGTGTATAGTCAGTCAGAGACCTGGAGTTTTCAAAAGAATTGCCAATGAGCCAGTCTTACTCAGACTGAGAACGTACCTCACTTGGCTTTCACATGTTTTAATAATTTTGAGTCTTTAAACCTTGAGATGTATTATAAAGAATCCTGATTTACTTGAGGAACCTTAAGAGATGCTAACTTTTGGCTGGCCCATGTCCCACTGTGGAACTGGCAGGCTAGAGTCAGAGTGGTGGCCACTTCTGCAAAGATTCTCTCTCCTAGTTTGCTCTGGTTTCTGTTCACTCCTGGCTTCATTCTTATTATCCTGCATGATGCCTTCAGGCCTTTGTGCTTGCAAGCCCTACAGAAAGTGGAGCAACATAATTGGCAGAAGCCAGTGAAAATAAAATCCTGGGGCTTTATTCAAAAGCTGTAAACAAACGTCATCTTTTCTTCCTCGGTGGCGCTGCTGCTGCCCTGTCACAGCAGTCGGTAGTTTTAATTTACTTTCTCATGTCACACTCCCTTGAGCATGGGGGTATGTGCCTGCCAAGCCTTAAAGACCCCAGCCTGACCCTGACTCCACAGTAAAGATAATTTCCCTCAGGCAAGTGGACATGTGAAGTCCCTCCAGCCGGGTAATGATGGAGAGGCTGGGCAGACACTACTAAAGGCATCCATGGGAGAGGGCAGGGTAGAACTCATGAGTCAGATCTCCAAGGCCTGGCACAGGTTCCACTATCCCATTGGCCTTCACTGATGACACAAACCCATTCACATCATCAGGATTTTCATACGTCAACACAGCACATTAATCCCAGAGCACTGAGTTCTCTTTAGGGACGACTCAAGAGCACTGACTCCATGAAGGCGCCTGAGGAAAGGCACACCAGAGCTGTGAAGGGCTGGCCTGTGTGAAGTGAAGCAGCAGCATCTTTCAAGGGCTGGCAGCGCAAAGCACACGAGTTCATGGTATATCAGAATGGAGGATGAAACGTAAGGAAGGAGAGCATGTCAGAACCCTTCAACTAGACACCTGGCGGTTCAAAATCATGAGGGCTTGTAAAATAGGGGAGGGCTTGGTAAGCAAGTTATGTTGTCCAGTGACTCAGACACAGCACCTTAAAGTATGACAGGCACAGAACTATTGAAATTTACGCATTCATTTTTCCAAGGGATATTCTAAGAACTCCAGATTCTTCTTGACTTAATTCCCCAAGTAGGAATCACTCTGTCCAGACTGTAATCCACTTTTGTGATTTTAGATAAATTGTTGAATCCCATCTATGAAATGAGGATCAATGGCAAATCTGCCCCCACAGGATTTTCATGAGGAGGGAGAGAAAAAGGATGTCTTGGACGTGTGCTTTACCATGTATGTAAGCACAGACCTTTGAGCTGGGAATGTGATTCTTATCAGGATTGACACCATGAAGGCTCTGAGCCATCCCAGCTCTGTATGGCTCCATGAACGCACATTTTATTACAGAAACATGGCTGTTGGCCTGAACACGCTTACACTTTGGTATATCAGGACAAAAAAATCCAGTTGCACGGGATATTTGACCTTTTCCAGAGCATTCCACAGTGCACTTGAGAAAGACACAGAAAGGAAGGCCATGCACATCCCAAAGGACACGACTCAACAAAGACATTCAAATATACAGTTGTTTTGGCCTTGTGTCTCAGGACCTGGACTCAGTCCTATATTTCCATCATTTTATCAGTGAACTCTATGAGCACAAAGGGAATGTGTATAAAATGTGAATAAGATAAGCCTGAGTGGGACAGTAGATATGATGGAGGAAAACACAAGGATTTATTAGAGTGCACCCTCAAAAGTGTTTCATACTGCAGTCATGGTGGACATCCATCTCTACAGCAGCATCAGGATAGGCCATCTTACGCTCCTAAAGCCACAGATATTTCACAATGTCGAGCCTAGAATGGTGCTTAAATGGTGTTTAAATCTTAAAAAACACCTAAGGCCTATGCCTGTCCATATTACTCCTAATGAAATGTGACTGCTCAAGCGGATACTATGGGTTTAGCTATCATTAAATTCAGCAGTAACTAAGAGTAGGGAGGTGATCCCCTGTATCACTCTGGAGTGAGTTACCAGAGGACACTGA
Organism: Peromyscus eremicus; assembly: GCF_949786415.1. Classification (NCBI taxonomy): domain Eukaryota; kingdom Metazoa; phylum Chordata; class Mammalia; order Rodentia; family Cricetidae; genus Peromyscus; species Peromyscus eremicus. The sequence continues at coordinate 122,546,721 of NC_081420.1, forward strand.
GTCACCGCATAATTCTGGGGAAAGCCAAGACAAATGAGCACAAGCTTTGAGAAAAGCACCTGGGGGAGGGGGCTTGAGACTTTTCCTTTGAAAAATGCCCCTCAAAAAGTGCCAGTTCAAGCAGGACATGATGGCTCTTTGCAGATATAATTTTGGCTTAATGTGGGAAAAACAAAGTAAAATTGTGTTTATTGCAAAGAATCACATCTGAGCCGGTAGGCAGAATTAAAGGAAGCATCTTTGGATCACTGTCTAGATTGTTCCACACTAGAAACAAAATGATGTTTCCTGTAACCACAGCTGTACATTACAGTCTAGGCTAGAGTTGGCAGAGATAATGTAGGTAAGCCTCTTAACATAATTCAGGAGGCTTAATTACATAATCGTTAAGTTCACATCAAAATCTAAGAGTTTAATATTCACTGATTTAATCTTTGCAGCCTCAATTTATTATGAAATTGAAGGCATGTGGTGCTACACAGAGAGCAGATGTCCATAATTGTGTTTACGTGTACTGAAAGTAAAGGGGCAATCTGTGTTCATTAGCCACTCACACGTAGATATATGAACACATACAAATATATACACACATATATACATAACACACATTTACATGCATAATACATACACTCAATATACACACACAAATGTACACACATGCATACATAATAAACATATATTACACATGTACACATGTATACACACAAATACACATACATACACACACATAAATACAGACATTTGGAAAATCTATTTCAGTATTTAAATCTAAACAGTAGAGAAAGTGAGGCTTCTTTTAGTACTATTTATATTCATGATGAAAGAACTCTATAAAGCAAGTCACAGATCTATCTTAAAGCCCCCATTCTGAAGCAGATGATTCCACCCAAAACCCACACAGCGCAAATGCAAAATAGTATTACCATGCTAATACATTGTTAGGAGAAGAAACTATCAACTCAGAGGAAGAAACGTGTACAGACTGAAGAGGAACACAGGAAAAGGATGAGTGTGCTGGCATCTTGGAAGGCTATCAGAAGAGTGTTGTGCATACACATCAGCAAAACACATAAATTAAGGCTAGAATGAAAAATGAAGGGGGCAACAAAATGGAATTCAGCATGAATTTGATTTACACTGTGAAATTTAAAAATATATCATAACATAAAGAACAATCTAAACATGTTACATAATTAAACCCCAGCAATAGTTTAAAAATATTTGCAGAATTTAATTTATAAAAACAAAGAGAAGCAGTGCAGCATGAAGAAATGGATCACTCCCAGGGTCAGCAGTGTTGGCTCAGAGATTGCAAGCCCTTGCCACAGCCCAGTGACCTGAGTCTGACTCCGGGATCCATAGTGGAAGGAAGGAGCCAACACTCTGTAGGTTGACTCTTTTCCTCCATGGCATGCCATGGCACATCTTCACACAACACAAATAAATAAATAAATAAATAAATAAATAAATAAATAAATAAATAAATAAATAAATGAAAACATAACGTTTTAAGAAGCACTAACAGCGATTTTGTAAAAATGTCAGATGGTATTTGTCATGTCAGATACACAATAAACATTAGATGCTGGAAATCACTAGGTCATTGTAAGAAATAGAAACATATCATTTTTCTTTACAGCTAGTAGATATGGATAATATGAGACTATTGAAACTGATCTCATTATTAACAGCTATTTTGTGAAGATAGTATTGATTAATGCATTTTTACGCTGCTAAATTTCCCATTTAAGCAAAATATAACTTTTGAAAACCAAATGTGGCATGGAATAAAAAAGGCAAAGGTGTGCTCTTGAGAGCACATGCGTAAACACAGTGGATTCAGATTGTTACAGGACAATGCTTCTGTAAACCAGGTGCTGGATCTAAGTGCAGTTATCCAATTAAAGTGACTAGAGTCCTTGGAGACTGTCTGGACGTAGGGCTGTGGCAAGGAACCAAAAATACTTTCTGTTGCTAAAATCACAATGATTTGAGCCCAGAAGAAATGGTAATGGTATTAGATTATAAAACAAAAATAAAGAAGCATGTATGAGTCCATGGTGATAAAAATGATTAGTTGGATAAGTAATGCCTAAAAGGCAGGGGAATATCATAAAATATTCCTTCTCTTAGCAGTCTAACTTAAATGAGAATATCCACGGAATTGACAAATTAAATATTCAAAGACTCTTGTGTGTTAATTATAGCATTAGTACAATAAATGAATATCTAAAATAGCAGTTTCCATTTTGCTAAATTAGTTTACAATCATTAGAATCTCATTTCCACGAAACATTTATGGGAGAATGCTGATATGTGAGACATAAAAACATACATTTTATTTATGATGTGTATTCCAGCTCATTTAAAGTACATTTGTGAGTGTGTGGATGTGTCTGCTTACAGACATAAGAATGTTTGTAACCAGTTGAAATAAAAAGCATTTTCAATCCTATCTACTGCTTTTAAACAAATTGTGTAATGTATTGCCTTTGCTCATATAATTCTTACATGTAGATAAATTAGGGAACATGAGCACACGTCTCAAATATCCTTATCAATAATAACTTGTACTACAGCATGGACCCAATAGATAACTTTACTTGATTGTTTTTTTTTTATCAGTTCAAAGAGCATTATGTGTTTTTGTCCCATATTGCTTTGTGTGACACAAGTCAGGACAGAAACTGAAAGAGTGATCTGCCTCCATCAATGAGGAAGGCTATAAATTGATGAAAGGTAAAGAGATTTTTAATTAATCAACTGACTTAACTAATTAATGTTATTCTAGCTAAGCAGTATCATTTGAAATTTATTTAAGTATTCTAAAAGACACAATTACTTTCAAGACTCATTTACATAAGAAAATTACATTATTTTTTCATATCAATGGCTTACTTAAAACATACTCCCTGTGTGCTGTTGACCAGAAGGTAAAATGTTAACAAAATATTTAACTTTGAAATTATTGAGATAATATTCTGTATTAAACAACTTCACATTATACTTTAGATTGTAACATCTAGGGAATTTTATAACACAAAAATAATATAAAATGAAAGAAATATCTATATAATAAAGTGAAAATAAGAAAAAATATAAAAATTGGTTAGTGAGTGCACACTATACCACAGCTTGACTACAATAGTTCATGAGGGAGATCAGATTGTTAATGTACTGTAACTTTTAAACTTTTATTTTTAATTTTATATGTATAAGCATTTTGCCTTCATGCATGTTTACATGCCTGGGTGCTGTTGGAGGCCAGAAGAAGGTGTCCTCCCCTGGAAATAGAATCACGGTTGTGAGCTGCCATGTGGGTACTGAAAACTGAAGCCAGGTTCTCTGGAAGAGCAGCCAGTTCTCTTAACCATTGAACCATCTCTCCAGCCCCATTTTACTTTTGAAAAGTGTAACTTTAATCCAGGAGCATTGCTCTGGTTAGATACAAGTTGTGAAAAAGTTGTGTCATTTCAAATATTTTAGAACTTTGTTTTCATTGCTGGGCTATTTGAGGGGCTTCAAAAGGTAACAAAATCAGATACCCTTTGTTTCTGCTCTAATTAATATGCACTGAAAACCCCCCAAGGAACAGCCTGATGCATTCTGTCTCTATCTGTGATCCTTGGGTTCTACTAGCCAAGCCTGTTTTCTAGAACACAAGTGACTCTAGCTCATAGTTGTTAGCCAATGCAGGTCCAACTGTGATCTTTGGGTTCTACTAACCAAGCCTGTTTTCTAGAACACAACTGACTCTAGCCCATACTTGTTAGCCAATGCAGGTCCAACTGAAGAAAGTTGAACAGTACTTTTTTTTAAAACACACAATTATGACAAGTTTCCATCTTGATTCATGTGAAATTTGAGACTTACTAGATTCATTAATTTTAAAAATTAGCATAGTATTATTAAGAAAACTTCTACAGACAGGGATAAAAACCCAGTGTGAGCATGAAGAACACTGGCTGTTCACTGGTGTGGACGCACTAAAGTGGAAGACGGGCCATCTACAGAAGACAACTCTAGAATTCTATTATTTCCAAATAGAATTTAGGAAGGAATCTATCATCAATCATGTGAGGAAACATGAAATTTCAAAATTATTTCTCTTATTTTTTTGAGATTATAATTACATCATTATCTCTTCCCTTTTCTTCTTTCCAAAGCCTCCCATATACCCCTTTGTGCTCTGTTTCAAATTGGTGGCCTCTCTTCACATTAATTATTGTTGATATATTTTATATATACATATAATCACTGATATATGCATATACATATTAAACTCATGATGAAATATAAGCAATGGGACATCAAGAGAAAAAATTGGGAAAACATTAATTTTATAAAAGTCCATCCATACTTTGTTATGATTGCTTTTCTTAAAAACAATAAAGAACGGATTTTAGAAGTCAGTGTTAAAGAAATGCCTTTTAATTTCCTCTAAACACAAGATTCCCAGCAAAATACTAGTTCAATTATGACTGAACTACTGATGTCAATAAATACATATTGTTTTGTTCTTGTTAACATTAGTGGATTCACAACAACAATAGTTGATAGTGACATAGTATTGTTAAAATTTTCATTATGCTTGCTAATCAAGGTATCAATATGGCGAACATTTTGCAGTCATCTGTCATCTATCTATGATCTATCTATACATCCATCTACTATCTTATCAATACATCCATCTCCTATCTATTTAGTTGTCAATTTCTATTATTTTCTCTTAGATTCTGTCTATACAATCCTCTGTTTATACACATATACAGTTCCATGAGTATGCATACGCATATGTGTGTCTTTGTATACCTGCCTGCATGAAAATATAGCACTCAGATATGATAACAGAATAATGCACAGAATCAAATCTTCTTATAAGTCTTAGAATAACTGACAAGATGTCCTCAGAATAATGTAAAAGTTCTGTATCACTCTGTTGTCTGTTCAGGAACAGTGAGAGATACCAAGTTCTGAAATATCTAAGAATTTAAAAGCACATGATTGATTCTCTCTCAGCTATCATTTGGGAAACTTGTAAAAGTAGGTGAGACAGTAGCACACTCTAAAGCAGTGGTTCTCAAACTTCCTAATGCTGCGACCCTGAAATACAGTTCTGTGGCGATCCCCAACCATATAATTATTTTTGTTGCTACATTATAACTGTAATTTTGCTATTGTTATGAATCATAATGTAAATATCTGTGTTTTCTGATGGTCTTTGGGGGTTGTGCCCCACAGCTTGAGAACCACTGCTATAAAGAATGCACTTCCAGGAACCTTTATGTAGTTAAAAAAAAAAAAAAAAAAAAAAGGACATGGCAAGCAACCCTGAAATCACACCCACTGCAAATTGACAAATAGCCTCCCATAGTCCACGGCAGAACACCGTACAGTCTGTCATGAGCTCTTAATCAAAGGCACAATTAATTGACTCCTCTCTATCTCATTTTACCACGGTTTCTCATTTTCTTTACTGAGCCAATGATTGGTGAAAAGTGACTTCTTACCCTTTGGGTGAGATGCGATGGACTCCTCTAGGGAAGGAGCCGTGTCTCCGTCATTGCTCCTGCTGCCTCCGGTACCTTCCTCTTTGTGACTGTCTCTCTCAATCAGTTTGTCCACTGTAGCGATAATGCAGTTCAGGCTCTTCCCCACGTTGGCCCACACCCTATCCTGAAGATAGCATGGGTGTCACTACAGGTTTGATTACCAGATCATCACATTAACCAGCTTAGAGAAGCAGCCAGAGGTACCGTCATCAGAGCATTGAGAGGCTACGATAGTCTCACTATTGGACCAGATTCAGTGATACACAAAATCTATCTTCTCCCAATAAGGTCAAGGTTAAATTCTGTTAATTCCTTAGTTAATATAGTATCTTTGAAACAATAAAGTACTATATAATATTAACCAATAATTGAGCATAAACTGTGGCATTTTGCTAGATACATGTCTTATTTATTCACACACAAAAAATACTAATACTTTATTATTTATTTATTTATTTATTTATTTATTTATTTATTTATTTATTAATTAGTTTTTCAAGACAGGGTTTCTCTGTAGCTTTGGAGCCTGTCCTGGACTAGCTCTGTAGACCAGGCTGGCCTCGAACTCACAGAGATCCACCTGCCTCTGCCTCCCAAGTACTGGGATTACAGGCGTGCGCCACCACCACCCGGCTTCTAATATTTTAAAGAAAGACTATCACATCAGAAATTGTCTGTTCTTATGTCAACATTCATATAACAGAAAAACTTGTGGACTTAGGTGTGTATCACTGCAGTGCCCTCGGTATGTATGTATGTATTTATTTATTTATTTATTTATTTATTTATTTATTTATTTATTTATATAGCAGAGTTTCTCTGTGTAGCCCTGGCTGCAACTCACTCTGTAGACCATGCTGGCCTCTAACTCAGAGAACCACCTACCTTTGCTCTCCAAGTGCTGGGATTAAAGACGTGCACCACCACCACCCGGCAGTTACCCTCATCCTCATGTCACCAACATCTTCCAGAATGTGTTCATAGACTAAAACTCTGTCGCCACACTGATAATCTGCCCTTCCCCAATGGCAACACATTTCTGACAACCAGATCCTTAGATCTGCTTTTTATGCATGTGATGCACTGCAGCTACACAACTCACATCGTTTGTGTCTCCGCTCTGTGTGATGCACTGCATCTACACACCTCAGGTCATTTTTTGTTTCCTGGGAAACAGCTCATGATCCTAAGGGGCATCTTTACCACTGGTGTCCCCAGTTATGACAAGCTTGCACTTTTTGAATTTATTGATTCATAAGAACTGCACTACATTTTAAATAAATATTTTAAACATAGTCGCTTTGCTAGAGGAGACCAGTCTCCCTTCTTCGTATTCTTCTTACATAAGTTGGACACATAACTTGACGAAAGTGGTGACTCTGTCTCTCTATACAGCTATGAACCAAGTGGATTTGTGGTGTTTTCCACAAAGATAGGAGTGTTTCAGTGGCTACCTCCTCTATGACAGAGCTATATCAGATACCTGGAATGCTGTTAACGTAGAGATAAGTAAAGCAAATACTGAATACTAACACACCATCACTGGTTTACACATGTCCCTTAAGTGTGCATTTTCCATCTAAGTTAATTCTGTAAACACAATGATTTGGAACAGGGCAAATGTATGAAGAAAAACCCATAGCTGAATTTAGATTATTTGATTGTTGTCTTGTAAAAGTTAAGTTGAATAATCTAACCATGTGGGTTAGGTACACAGTTACTCTGTTTAGCTGAGAAAGTAACAGAATTTTCTTTTTAAGAGGCACATCCAAAGTGAGAAAGGTAATCTTGAGGATTTATGCACCACATGAATGTTGGACAGTGGGCAAAGCACCTCGTTTCTGAGGTCTCACTTGCCACCTAAAATTTGAGATGATAATTCTTGCTCCACCTCCTTCACCATGGTGCCGTCTGCGCACTGTGCCTTGTGTGAAAGTGTTCAGGGGAAATCATTACAGTTTAGTAGGCCCACATCCAGCCCAGCCTGGCTTTCCTCAGTGTGTCAGGCTTGCTTTCTTTCAGCCTGCAATCTTGCTCGTGAAGTATGCTATTAATCACAAATAATCATAACAATCTCTCCACAAGAGGCAGATCTTTCCTTCAAAGCGCAGCAAGGACTTCCCCTCTCAGGGAAATTAAGACACTAATCACATCTGCGGATTACATCATCCTCTGTGTGCTGCCTGGGGAAATGAGGCACAGGTGCCCCTTAGCTGGGAGGGAGCTCAAGAATGCAGAAAATACTGGGCAAAGGAAGAAGCTGGAAGGAAGGTCAGGCTCCTGTCAGCTTTGGATCTGGGGGGAATCTATCCAAACACAGAGACTTACTAAATGACCTATGACCTCTATTCAATACATCTTAACCACTGCTACCCACTTTATCTGCAAAGTGATAACATTAAGGAGTGAAGCAATTCTCTAGCTGATCCTGGGAATAAACTATTGCTGAGAAGCAAACAAGAAATAGATTCTCCTCCATTTTCACATTAGCTTTGCATGGAAGACAAATTTTCAGTTCTCTTTCTGCTGCCCATTTTGAAGGAAGCTTATGTTTTGATCCTATTGGCTCTTAGCTGCCTTTCTTATGTGAAGGAATACCAGAGATGACTTATTTTGCTCTTAATTCTGTCTCTGAAGAGCCAGAACACAAAGATATTTAGAAGGGGATTTGATATCCACATCCCTATGGGGTTCTCCATTTGTGTATCCCAAGACTACAAGATTCCACTGGTAGAGAACATGACTTCAGGGGTAAGCAAAGGCACTGTTTTTGGCCTGAGGAGCACAGTGAAGCTTGTTCACTGACCAAGGCCCTCAGGAACACAGTAATTGTGACAGATAGAAGGCATACATGCAGTTATTCATGGTCAGAGGACATTTCCTGAGAGTGAGAAATGGACAGTCTCTTATGCAATCCTTACATGCAATGAGTGGACAATCAAACTTTTATCACAACAGCTGCAAACCCTGAGCAGAGCATTCCACTCTTCACCTGTGGAAGGGGAACTCGGCTCCCCAAAGGTGGGGAAACTGTGCTCTGCTCATCACTGTCGCCTCCTTTATGATCTCTGCAGATTAAACTTGCTGATTTGTGCCTGTCTCTAATGCTAGGCTGTAAATTCTTTGAGAGTTCTGTTTTCACTCTATAGGACAGGAACTATCCCTCAGCAGACTTTTAGAAGTAAGGAAAAAGGATGAAAAGACAGAAGGAAACAAGATGATGGGGGGAGTTGCTGTCTATATTCATCTAGCATCTATATACTAGTTAATTTCACCTTCAAAAAAACATCAAATAAGTACATATTTTGACTCAGTTTTTCTGAGGGATAAGACTTTAGATAAAAGAAGAATAATAACATTCAATAGTAACATGGAAGAAATAAACTGGAACTTCATTTCTCTTGACTCCAAAGACTTGATTCCTCCAATGAATGAGTGCCCAGATAATGATGGCGTACCATGCCACATAGGACAGAGTCAGGAGAAGATGCTCCCATGCAGGGTCAGAGAGACAAAGGCCATTTCACAGCAGTAAGGTTAAGCTTCAAGTATCTGAGGTTGGACATGAGACCAATAGAAGCCATATTAAAATACATCCAACTACAACCACAGGTTAGCCACACACACTTGTAAGTCTGATACAAAAGGTGTCAAGGACGCAGGACTGAACAAGACACTTTAACAGTTGCCCATTGGTATACTTCAACAAACATTAAGTGGCTTGGCTAGCGGAGGAGGAGGAGGACATGTTCCTGATCCACTTCCTAAGTGGGATACACAGAAGAGCAAGTAGTCCAGGGAGGGAAGACGACAGTTCAATTATGAAGCAACTGGACTCAATCATTTTGGAAGCAGGACACTAAAGACTTATTGGCAAGATTCTCGAAAGGGAACCTGGTTATCTGAGTTCTCTCCTAAAGGAGCCCATTCCTTTAGATCTGAAAACATACACAGAAGGCAGTGAGCAGCAAACAGGCCTTCTCATTCGGATGGTTATTGCTGTGCCAGTCTGTGGCCGGGGCTCCTTGAGCCTCTGCTGCTGACATGATGGGGCCTACTCCTTTTTCCTCTCTATGGCAATCACACTGTACATGTCAGTCTGTTCCCAGGTTGAGGAAAGGCTGCTTAGTGGTCAGTGAGAAGACACAGTAAGTACAGAGATGTGACATTAATCCACATCTCTACCCTTCTCAGGCCAGAGGTGCTAAATTAAACTCTAATTCTGGGTGGCTCTCCTGCGCCCAGAGAGGTTTTAAAACAACCATTCCCCATCAGAGATCTAGCTTGGAAGGCCGTTCCCCAGAAATAGCAGCAATTACCCTACTGTGAAGAAGCAATAGAAGGTTGGTAGTTTACAGGCTAACCTTTACGAAATGGAGCCTGAACTTTAATTGATGCCCTTAACCTTGATGAAGACTCCAGGACTACCCTTCTCCTGAGAGGTTCTAGTCACTGAGGACACAAAGCAAAAGGGGAGCTATGGCAAAACTGACTCCATTCTAAGTCAGGTGCTGATCTAGGCCCTCATTTATTTGTAGGTTAGGATGTAAGCTAACATAAAGGTCAAACCCAGTGGCATAATTGACCATGTTTGATAGATGCAGTAGCATGTAACAGCGGGATCATTACAGCTGCCAGAGTGAACCATGAAGGTAGAAAGCAGAGTGATTACCCAGCATACCACGTGTTTATGAACCTTGCAGCATCAAGAGAGAGCCTGGATCAATAACGAACTTGGAAAAGATAACTCAGTAACACTTAGATGATCAACTTTTATGAGGCCAATTTTTGATCAGCAAGAATGCAATAACTCAATAACTCAGCCAGAACTGATGTGGATGTCCAAGGAACAGAGAGAGAGAGAGAGAGAGAGAGAGAGAGAGAGAGAGAGACAGAGAGACAGAGAGACAGAGAGACAGAGAGACAGAGAGACAGAGACAGACAGAGAGAGAGACAGAGAGACAGAGAGACAGAGACAGAGAGAGACAGAGAGAGAGAATAATTTTTCATTGGCTATAACTCATTTTTAAGGTCTTTGATTAGAAACACTCAGTTAACTAACAAGGTCAATCTTCTCTTCAACTCATCCTTGGGTTAAGTGGAGACTAGTCTAGACTAAACACGTTCTTTAACACTATAAATCTCTGCTCCTTGTACGAATTGGTAGGTCTTCTCTCTGACTCTTCATCTAGACTGTTAGTTAAAATGAGCTTCACATAAGATGATCTATAGAGCAACCAGCACATACATGACCCAGGCGACATAGGGCTCAAACACTTATCAGTGCACATAAGTCCACTACAAACACTAAGACCCATGGCTTCCACTGGAATCAAGAGCAATTTCCTGGCTTTGCCTATTATAGATCTTCCTGCTTTACTTTGACTCAGCTGCAACCAAACTGAGGTTTCATTCATTCCTGACTTCATCCTGAGTTCCAGACTATGCTCAACCTAATAGCCTCAGATAGCCACTGTTGCGAGTAATGACCTCTTCACATTCACTCTTCCTGTTGGGGTCCTTGTCCAGTCTCACAGTCAGAGAGAAGTTAGACCTAGCCACAAGTACTACGGTAATCTTCATCCACCCCCAGGATGAAAGCTTAGTGCCAGAGCTGGTCCTGTACCTTTTCTCAGCCTAGAGCCTTCCAGATAGTGAGGAAGACAAAGATAATTCTCATTCCTCTTAATCATCAGGAAAAATGCTGTAGCTAAGGCTACCATCCTTTCTATCCCCAAAACATCCTGTTAAAGTAGATCAGCACATGCTTATCAGGCACCTGCTAGGTGCTTGGTCAGTATAAACATCAAAAATATGAAGGAAACATTGGAGGAAGCAAAGGAAGCAATATTTCTATTGTGAAGCATACTGAGTTTTATGTCCACTGATGACACAGTAATGATTTTAACTTTTTTGGAGGGGGGGTTTGAGACAGTGCTTTCTCTGTGTAGTCCTGGCTGCCCTGGAACTCACTCTGTAGACCAGGCTGGCCTCAAAATCAGAGATCCACCTGCCTCTGCCTCTGATATGTGCCACCATCCAGCTCAATGATTTTAACTTTTAATTGAAAGTTGCATGCACACATCACTATACACTCATATAATTGTTAGCACCTGTTTTCACAGGTTATTACTTTTAATTGAATTTATGCTAATATAATCAGTCAGCTCTCTGTGTATAGCTCATCATTTTTTTTTGTTGTTGTTGTTTTACTTACTCGGTTTGGGAGCATCAAAAAATTTCTACTTTGAAAAAAAATCTCATTTTTTTATAGAATATATTGCTGTATGAAGGTACCTAGATTAAAGGTATTAATAAATTTCTAATGTATATAAGTACAAATCAATACAGTCATCAAAATATGTGATACTAGACCAGGAATTGGAATAATTGAGAAAGTATTCCCAAAGATATGGTGATATTCAGCATAAAACACCAAGAAGAAATCACTGTTACTAAATTTAATAGAATAAAACATCTCTGTGAAATCTCAGGTTGAGTTGGGGGATGACTAGTTATGGCTTTGGTCAATCCATCCAATCCGTTTTCCCCACATTGACACAGAAGAGTACCTTCCATTGGTATGTATCAAACCCCATGCTAAGTGCCGTAAAGCAGGGACTGAAGGTGAAAGTATTGATTGTAGGTTGGGAAAATGTAGCTATGGGGGGATTTCATGAATATGCATGCACATAAAGTTCTCATTTGGGGTTTCTTTTCTTTAATAGAACATTTGTGCATTTTAATGGACAGCCACGAACCCTGCTTAATCGCCTTTTGTAGACCTGAATAGTGGATAAGTATTCCAGGCACATATCTCCTGTGTGAAATGGACTGGAGAAGTTCAGGAATGCTTCCCATCCATCAAGGAAACTGATGAGCGACTATGTTCAGCTGTCACGTGGGGACCAACTGGCTAAATTCCCTTTGCCTCTTCTCTGCCCTTTCTGGTGCTTAGGGCAACTGCTTGGAAAGACCCCATTTTTTCTTTTTGCTAGAGTATTTTTTCTCTTTATTTATTCTTCTTTCATATAATACATCTTGACTGCAGTTTCTCTCCCTCCACCTCCTCCCAGTCCCCCGACACATACCTCCCCTCTCCCCTAAATCCACTGCTCCTCCATTTCCCTTCAGAAAACAGTAGGCATCCCAGAGAAGAACATGAAAAGAGAGCTGAGGAAAATACAAAATCCTTTCTTCTTCATTGTTTACTTGGTTTTCCCCAATGTAATAAAAAAATCAATAAAACAGGTTGTAAAACCAAATGAGTATAAAATTAATTCATTCGAATAGCCTGATAAAGAGCAGTTATGATTCAAGCTCTTAATAAATATAGTAACTCATGTCTTTTTATATAAATAACTGAAATATAGATCACTAAATGATAGAAATAGTTCATATTAGACTACATAATTTAGTGATTTTTGCTTTTTTCTTTAAAGTTGCTGTATTTCCTTAATTTTTAAAAAGGAAAAATAAATTATTTTAATGAAGTCAGTTTCACTATTTTTAAGAAAATTTAAGGTCTATATGGGGAAAAACAAAATTGTTTTTCTATATCAATGGTTCTGCTATTAATCTGTAATGGGAATTGATATTTAAAAGATATAGTATTATAAAAATCATATAAATTTTGTCAGCTGAAGAAATGCTGACTTCAAATCCTGGATAAATATAATGCCTAGCCTGCTGCCTAATTCCTCATTTCTGCTGTCTCATATTGACAGACACTTGGGTCAACCACATCATATAAGTGAAAGCAATCCACTCTCTATTATGTAACCACCATGCACCTGACCTTGTAACAGGAGAACTCTGACGATGTATTCCTTGTTAACTGTAAAACTGAACTTTATACTCAAGACAACGACCCCTATCATTTATTGGAAAGACCCCATTTTAATCACTGTAAGATTATTGCATAGTTGTATAGTGTGGCTGATGGATGAAAAGGAAAAAGATGGGACAAGGGAATAAGCTTCTTTGAATGTATTATTTATTTCAAATGACTAAATTAAAAACGACAGAGCTTTGTATTCTTTGGAGGAATACCAAGCAAAATTAAAACTGGTGCCACCAAATTTCTAAGACATTTAATTTCTCATGTACTTTGGCTCAGTAATCTCTGATGTAGTGATCTTGCAGTTTTTCTTCTCTCTGCTGAGAGATGAATAGTCACTATAGTGCTAAAGAGTGGGGAATATGTACCCAAAGAGGAGTAGTTGGAAGACGGAGGAATAGTCAGTTTGTACTGGGATATTAATAAATAATAATCAAAGCCACCCACAGTGCAGTGGCTGGTCCTACACCCATGCACATACAGGCAGCTTGGGACATTAATAAATAATAATCAAAGCCACCCACAGTGCAATGGCTGGTCCTACACCCTACATACAGGCAGCGCTGAGTGCACTCAGCAGTTTGCAAAGAGAAAGCCCTGATGTTGGGATGGAAAACTAAGACGGGGAATAGGGAAGAAACTGAAGGTGAAAAGGGGGGGTGGTGATCAAAGCACATTAGTTAATTGAATGAAATAAAAAGAAGCTGAACTTTCATAAAATTTCATCCTACCAAAGGGCAGCATAGTTCACAAATATTAGTAGAAGCTGGAATCTTGAAACAAATAAGGATTGGAGGAGATAACTGGGAATTTTTCACTATTTGGAGAATAAAAATTTTAATTGAATTAATGATTTCTAATACAGAACAATGCAGTGGACATAAGTAGATAATTACATGAAATTCAAGTATTATGTTATTCAAACTAAGAAGATAGATATGAGTAATACTTTAAAGGCTAATTTTAAATAAATTAATTCATTGTATAACTGTGTATTGATCACTGTTGGTAGGTATGAAAGCTGTTTTGCCAATTCTGATAATATAGTAGTGAACAAGAGACTGAATTTTCCTATAGAAATTTATACAGTACATAAACAACATGAAAGACAGAAATAAGAACAATTTACTGACAGAAGGCGGTGGCACACGCCTTTAATCTCAACACTCAGGAGACAGAGCAAGGAGGATCTCTGTGAGTTCGAAGCCAGCTTGGTCTACAGAGCAAGATCCAGGAATTCCATAGGCTATGTGAGCATGGGATTCCAGAGTAATTATTAAAGAAGATCATTTAGATTTGAAAATATATGTAAGTAAATATGTACACACATAAGCACAACTATCTGTCAAAACCTTCAGAAGTGAATGGTCATATTTCAATATGTAGAGGACTCATCCAGACAGCTAAACTACAGGGCACCACTGCTGAAGAAGCATAACCAGAGGTTAGCTAGTGTCAGGCTGACTATAAGGATTAACTACCTCTAAGGAATGAAGAGGATTTAATTCCCTCTTAGTAATATCAGGTCAATAGTTTCACATAACATAAACCTAGCTAGTCAGAGAACAGAATAAAATCTGTTTGAATATCAGTTTGCATAGGTCTCAGCGTGTTTGCATGGATTCTGCACTTGTCACTACAGGTGAGGTGAAAGGTGGACAGGGTAGCCCTCAAGAGGAGGTCAGCATGCAGACTACTACCGCTTGCTTGTGGGGGTACCTGACTGAGTGTGGTTTGTCCTGAGCAGTCTATAGTGTTTCCCAAGCAGCTATGCCCACTGCCACTACTTAGGGCAATATAAGTACACCAACATTCCCATAATCTTAAACACTTGTACTTGCCCCAGACATTTCTAGACAAGGTGACAGTATAGTGTTTTTAAGAACCCTATCAGAAAGCCATTCATAGAAATATGATTCTAAAGCACAATATTTGGCATCACCGAGTTACAGAAAAGCCTGAGTTTGTTTCAGATTATAAATATGGACCTGATTAATGGGATGCTTGATATGAATATTGCTGTGGGTTCGACTATAAATTAAATATGACAGTTGTTTTCCTTATGTTAACATAAATACATTTATCTTAATATGGAAAAGAAAATGTACTCTAGCTTAGGAAAGATTAGAATTTTTTTAATGAAATCAGGCTTATGACTCATTTTAAACTTTGTGTTTACTGGCTCTGTATGAACAACATTTCCACACACAAACTCAGTGCCTTGTAATATGCAATGTATTATTGTATTATTTAAGTATATAATGTATATAATGTATTATTTAAGTCAGGTTAAAATACACATTCTCTTAAATCTTAATTATTTCCTCTATGGTCAAAACTTCCACATTTTTAGCTTTTGGAAATGAACAGTGTGCATCATTCTTTTCCATGGCCACCCTTCTCAGGAGGAGCACACGGGAACATCTTATTCCCAGAATAAACATTAATTTATGGATATAACTTGAAGCAGGAATCAGTTGGGTAATTTGCATGCTGAAATGTAATCCAATTTGAAATGATAGTTTAGACTATTTCAATAATAAGAACAGTTTTCCTAGTTGTGTACCCCACTAGAGTGGGTTAGAATTTAAAGTATGATAAGATCATTTTTCAAACACTTTATTCGACTAGAAATAGCCAGATTTGGCTCCAAATCCACCAATGTATAATTCTGGAATTAAACCCCAATGTTGTAGAGAATAGTGTAATTACTGAAGCCACAAAATCTGGGACAGCCTAATCGTTTGGTTCGATGATGCGCTTTCACATGCTGGACAAACTAATCTTGAGATCCCAGCTGCTGGAAGCATCTGCTCTAGCAGGGTACAGAACGAAATGCAGTATGTCATCTTCACAGGCTGAGAGAGGAAGGATGCTGTGCTAGTCAATTTCCTGGCATAGACTGTCATAAAATCCCCAGTATTCTGTTGGAGTTGAATTGTTTACTAACTTTTCAGGAAAATAAACCTATAGAGCATTCAGTCATTTAATAACCAAAGTTTAGCAAATAACAGGTCTTTTTTAGGTATCACTCATTTCAGTTTTAACCACTGTCATATCTACTTGATAAGTATCATCCACATTCATGTCATTGGTTTTTCTCCATCGAGCCATTTGAAACTAAAACAGCCTTAGAAAACTGTAGAGTTGCCAGAGATTCTCTTTGATGACTACAAAGGAAAAGTTGTTAGATGCATAAAAATGGAGTCAAGAGGAATTTACTAAGATGTATGGTGACATATTGTGTACCCTAATAAAATTTGCCTGAAGATCAGAGAACAGAACAAGCCACAAGATTAAACATAGGGGTGGTACACGCCTTTAATCCTAGCACTCGGGAGGTGGAGATCCATCTGGATCTCTGTGGGTTCAAAGCCACACTGGACCACATAAGATTGACTCAGTCTAGGAGAGAAAACAGAGCCAGGCAGTGGTGACACACACCTTTAATCCCAATACTGGGAAGCACACACACCTTTAATTCCAGGAAGTGATGGCTGGGTGGAAAAAGGTATGTAAGGCCTGAGGAGACAGGAACTAAAGGCTTTTCGACCGAGGAAGCACTTTCTGCTAGTGGCCTTTTGGGTAGGCTCTTTCGGCTGAAGGCTTTTGCCTGAGAGGACATCCTTCAGCTGAGGACTCAGAGACATTCAAACAGAGGATTCATTGAATTTGCGAGATGATGCATGGCAGTGACTTGTTCCTTTGTCTCTCTGATCTTTTAGCATTTACCCCAATATCTGGCTCCAGGTTTTATTATTAAAAGACCATTTAAAATTTGAGCAACAAAGATGTATTCACTTCCCGTATGTTTATTGTAAGAAATGGTAGGCTTCAAACTAAGCGTTGTTACAGTGAATGAGTAGAAACTAAGAGAAACAAGTGGTATTTCTAGCAAAGGGACCAGTGTAACTTCACATTCAAATCCAAGTCAGCTAAAGTCGACAGAGGACATCTTCATATGTCACCAAAACCTGCTTACATTCATTTGAACATGGAATTACTTTCAGAATTTGACTATGTTAGTCATCAATACTGATACTTTTCTAACAAAAAATTAAGAGCTGTAATGATGAAGCTTATGATCCAAATCATATACCAGCATTATATCTAAAACATTTCAATTCTCTACATTTTCTTCAGGGTTACTCCATTGGTCAGAGGTGAAGAACATTTTGAAAATAATATGTTACATGGTTACTATGACTGCTGAATTACTTTAAGGATATTAAATCCCCCGGCAGAGGAATCTTTCTAGTAGAAAGTGATTACTGAGAAAAATCTGTAAGAATGCTATATGACCTTCACAATAATGATTTATAAACAAAGATAAACATTTGGAGGAGAGAAAATTTACTGAGTGGGAGTTCCCTTCTAACTGCATTAAACTTGTATTAAACATGAACTATTTCTATGATTTCAAGAAAAAAAATGACTTCCAGAGGAAATTCTTAAGATGTTCAGGGAGACACAGAAACGTGCAGACCTATTATGCTCAAGATGAAATGTTGTTCGAATCTTAGATGGTCTTTTAATAAAAACCCTGAGCCAGATAGCAGGGTAAAAGCTGAAAGATCAGAAGAGCCAGTCACTAGTTCTTACCTCTACAAAATCCTCAGCCTAAAGAGAGTGAGTTCCTCTTTCCTCACACCTTATATACCTTTCTCTGCCCTGCCGTATTCCTTCCTGGAATTAAAGGCATGCGTGCTTCCCAAGCAAAGGCATGTGATCTCAAATGCTGGGATTAAAGGTGTGTGCCATCTGCCTGACTTCTATGTCCAATCTAGTGGCTGGCTCTGTCCTCTGATCCTCAGGCAAGGTTATTAGGGTACACAATATATCACTACAATGAAAACCAAAAGAAACTTGGAAGACACTTTATCAACTGCAGAAATAATCAACAAGCCTTTACCCTTCCCAGAGAATGGCCTGTGATGAACAGAGAACTATGCCAGCTACTGGCTGGTTCCTTAAGGATGGAAATCCTGACTATTGTTCCAAATGTTGCTAAAATTGCACCCAATCAGCTCTTAAGCTTTCTCCTTTCCCTTCTTCCATCTTCCCTATGTCCTTCTCTCAGCCCAAGGCTCTCAGTATGAACAAAGGAACCCATCTAGTCCAGACCACCTCACCAAAGCCCTTTCAAGACTTCGTATGTCTCAGCTGAAGAAAAGGTTTCTCTGCAGACTCCTCAGATGAGAAGTGAGTCTATTTTGTATTCTAGGAGGGCCTAGAGTTGTCCACCTCCACCTCTACTTTCCAAGTGGTTATTTCCATTACAGCTAAGGTAAACTTTCATCAATTAAAAAAAAACAAATAAAATGAATAATAATCAGATATATCTGTGTGCTGTGTCCATAGCCACTACCTCTCTCCACAGAGGTCAAACACTCTGTTCCCTTTCTGGAATGGTTAACTTCTATTCCTGTGCCCACCTCCACTCTGACCACCACACTCTTACACTATTCTGTGTAGACCTCTAAGGCCACCTAATACAATAGCCACTTGTCTTTCTAGATTTCTGAATATGCTGTGGGCTCTAGGAGGCCCTAGGGTGTCATTAGGGGCTCCCAGTGTGCAGTGTAGTGAATCAGGCAGAATGCCAACTCTGATTGAAGAAAAAGGCTTTCTGTAAAACTTCCCACCAATGATACATCTCTGTCTTTTCTTCGTGCATCACAAGACACTCCTGAATTCAAACTGGGTGGAATAAAATCCTATTACCAGAGGCTATCACACAGTATCCCAGTCTTTGCTTCAACATTTTATATCTGTTAAAATGTTTTATTTCCCCTAAGTCTCTGAACTTCAGGTGAGGACCAAACATGGCTAATCTTTCCATTTCAAATACCTACTGGACTGAAGACCTCAAAAATTATCTATGGAATAGAAAATGAGGAAGAAAGAAGGGGGAGGGCCAATTTTAAATGGTAGGAAAAGTAGGACTTTGTGGGCGGGATCACAAAGTAGTAGAGGAAAATGATTAAAAGAAAGCACATCTATTTCAAGGTTTTTACTTGAATCAGGATAAAAACAGTAATTATTTCTCAAAAGCTTAAATTTGTTTAGTTAATTAAGTGAAGTAATTTCTTTTATATGTCTACTCAAATTCTTTAAATTCACAATGTATATTTTATTATATACATATATGTCTGACATATACTTATGTGTGTCTGATTATTTATATCTGACTTGTTTATTTATGTATATATATGCATATATATTATGGATACCATATATGTATATAGAGAGATCACAACTAGAGGTCTCTAGAGATAGATTTGGTTGTCATGATAAGACTATAAGCCACACGTTTTAACCAAGAAGCCCATATCAATACACCACCACTGAAGCTGACGAGGCCTGTCCAGGCAGTAAAGCATCACCTACACATCAACCACTTATTGTACATCCATCCTAAGAGCTAAGCATAACAGATACAGTTTTTATTTTATAGCTGAGAAATTGAACTTCAGAGAGGTTAACAGGTATGTACATCTTGGAGCTGTGAATGAATTGAGGAAGGGGAAGTTAAATTGAAGAAATATCTAACTTGCTCTTTTGAAATGCTGTCGTGTGGGAAACACAGACTTCATCAGCAGCAAAAACACTTACTCAGCACATACCTTGGGAAGCCTGTAGGTGGGTTTCTTGTGGTCAAAAGTTTATCAAAAGAAAGATCAGTTGCTGTCTCATGGGCCCTTAAACACTGTTTTAGAGACCTGGACCTCTCAAACACCCTATCCTAAATACTTTTAAATTCCAGGCTAATAAGAAAAGAATTGTTAACTAAAAATTTAACATGTAGTGCAGCTAGCACACTTCTTTTGTTGAGCCTGTGACTCAACAAAGGGATATCAGTATGCATACACATGTGTGTGAGCACACACATATATACATATACCACAGAGGCACTTGATGATCAATAGCACACTGTTCTTCCTACCTCTGCCCGCTTCCTGTTCCTCCCATCCTCTTCCTCTCTACTAGAGTTCCTTTCACACCTTTGTTTCCTTTGTTAATTTACCCTCTCCAACAATTATGCACATGCATAAACAGGGGACATGATGTCGGAGCCCTGCAACCAGTAGCTATTTAATCACAGAATCACTAGACAGTGAGAATTAAGAAATCTTCATGTTCACTCTCATTTAAACATGAATAAGTTTCTTAGAATATGCATATGAGTAAACCTCTACCTAGCAAGAGTGGAAATACTTGTATTCTACTACAGCTGACATGACTTTTTTTGGGGGATGGGGTGGTTCAAGAAAGGATTTCTCCATGTAGCCCTAGCTGTCCTGGAACTCACTCTGTAAACCAGGCTGGTCTCAAACTTGGAGATCCAGCTGCCTCTGCCTTTCAAGTGCTGGAATTAAAGGCATGTACCACTACTGCCCAGTTGATTCTCACTGTTCTCCTGAAAAATTTTTAAAATTTTAGTTTGGAAATGAATAAGGAAAGGCATTATAAGATTTTGCAATTTTAGTAATGGAAGTCAAGACTTATTCTTGGTTGTACACATGATTTGTTTGATAACATACGTATTTATAGCAAATAATTGTGATCAGGAATACAACTTTCACCTGCAACTTTCTCCTAAGGAGAAGTGTGGGGTATCTATGCACAGCTGTGTTTGTGACTGGCTTCCAATATATTTTTGTGAGAAGTGGAGCTTTCTTATTATGCTCGCTGTACTTCTTCGGGCTAAACCATGAGAGCAAATGAGGTGAGAAGACTTACCCACTCTTCTTCATCATAGTCAGAATGATGTGGGATGGAGTCCTGCCTTCTCAGCTGAGGGGGCTCATCCTGGGGACAAGTCTCCTCTGTGCTGTCCTTGGGAGACGGTGGTTTCTTAAGGATGCCTCCTGGCCTTGCCGTGTAGAGAGCTAAAAGAGCACTCCTGACCAGCTGGTCCTTGAAGGCATGTACAAAAAGCTCAGTCTGGAAAGAAATTGATGAGGATTAGAAACCCATGGTTGGCATCTCTGTACAGAGCTGTGAAAAGGTCAGTTGCAGATTTGTTGGTACTTAAGTGGAGTGTGTGTGTGGAAAATGCGCAGGAGGCACCAAGGAGGGAGAGTGATTCATACCAATCAATGGGAAATAGTTTGGTTTTGGGATCCTGCCAAGGATTGGAGTCGTCCTGTTTTAAAGTAAACGCTGAGGTTTTAAATGCACTATAAACACCATCTGTCTCCTCAACTGCTTCTCTTTGAGCTCCACAGTCTTTGAAGACAGATTTCACTGGGGATAATCATTTCAATACCTGCTGTACCTCTCACACAATCTCAAACATCCCCAAAGAAAGCCCGATCATGCTATGTCTATTTTATATTTAAAGCAGGAGTAAAGACCACAGGGGGAAAAGTTGCATTACAAAAAAATATTCAGAGTGCTTTCACGCCATGGAAAGATCTCAACAGAAGAGACAAAAGATCAGCCTTCCCTATGAAAATATTTGCTATTTTATAATTTATTATTGTCTCCCAAACTGTCTCCTTCACCACATTATGGCAGTAATGCGGTGTTAATGAGGTTAGGGTGAAACTTGACATGGGAGATTTTACAATCTAGAGGTGAATACTTAGGAAGTGCTAGAGTAATGACGGCTTACCAACAGTAAAGAGTTTTACAGCTGTACATTGCAATTTCCTGATCCAATGTTTAATAGCTTCACGCTGTAATAGACTGGAGGATGTAGTAATTGTTTTTCTTTAATATAGTAAACTTAACATGTCTGTGACCTAACAGTGTATTCAAAGACTAGAGATAAGCCAGCATTGACCAATATGGTTCATAGTTGGTAGTCACAAGGAGCCCCTTTACCCAAGTGTTATTTTTTGAGGGTTATTGATATCATCATCCGTTAATGTAGCAACCTCAGATAATGCTAACTTTATCATTGCTACATTACAAAGTAATTGTTTCTTAGTCTGCTCTCAAAATCCAACCAGCAGTGCCTTGGCTAACTCAAACTTAGTAAATTTTCTCTGTATCTTTTTGTGAATGTCAGTAATTAAAGAGATTCAGGTAAATCCTATGCAAATAAGTACAAAATGGCTTATTATATCTGTATATTTTCTTTATTTCAATAGATCATAGCATTCTAGAGCTGAAACAGACCTTGTGGTTGACCCTTCATTAATCAGATATAAAACTGTATTAGCTATTTTTCTATTGCTATGATATGACACCAAAACCAAGACAACTTACAGAAGGAAGAATTTATTTGGGGCTTACAGTTTCAAAAGGTGAGTCTATGAGGGTCAGAGCGAAAGGCATGGTAGCAGGCATGGTGCGAGAGAAGTAGCTCAGAGTTCACATCTCAATATAAAACCAAGGGACCGACACGGGTTTCTGAAGTGCCAAAGCCTTCTCCCAGTGATGCACCTCCTTCAACAAGGCCACATCTCTTCCAAACCCTTCCCAAACAGATCCACCAACTGGGGCCTAAGTATCAAATGTATGTGCCAAGGCAGGAAGTTCTCATTTATACCACCAGAGAGAGAGAAAGAGAGAGAGAGAGAGGAGAGGAGAGGAAAGGAAAGGAGAGGAGAGAGAGAAGAGAGAAGAGGAGAGGAGAGGAGAGGAGAGGACAGGACAGGACAGGACAGGACAGGACAGGAGAGGAGAGGTCAGGACAGGAGAGGAGAGGAGAGGAGAGGAAAAGAAAAGAAGAGAAGAGAAAAGAAAAGAAAAAAAGAAAAGAAAAAAGAAAAGAAAAGAAAAGAAAAAAGAAAAGAAAAGAAAAGAAAAGAAAAGAAAAGAAAAGAAAGAAATGTTAACACACTGCTCATTGTCAGTCCAAATAACGCTGGTTATGAGTTATCTAACAAGCTCAGCAGTCCTTTCTTATTCCACCCCAACCAACACTTGCAAGCAGTCTAAATGTCTGTGCCCTTTTCCCCTCAATCTGCATCCCTACACATTTTGAAAATCTACGTGTCAGAACTAAATTTCCCTACTACAAATTGCCCATGGAATTATTATTGATGTAAAAATTCATTGACTATTGTCAACTTTCAACAAATGTATTAGTTACTCTGTAAGAAAACAATAAATGTGAAAAGCCAAATATAAAACACTAACAATTGGAAAATACTTTAGAATAAATTATGAGAAGTCAGCTAGCTTATAATGGAAAAGCTCAGTGAGTATTCACTTATGCAATAAGTGGGAAAATGGCAATGGAAAATGCAGAACAAATAATAATGAAGAAATTAACTAAATAGTACTCCATCTAGTCAGTGTGCATAAAGGAAAATGGGTAAACATGCTATTTACATAATTTCTCATAGCCTGGATATACCCATTAATGCTAACTTAATTATTAAAAATGTTAATTTATTCCCTTTCAGGTTACCAAACTTTTTATTTCTTGCTAGTTTCAGTATATTCTTTTGATTTACTGTTTGAACAACAAGACTCCTCTGCATCCCTGCTACTACAGCTCCAATTTCTGCAATACTTACATAATTACCATGTAGAGGCATGGCAATTCACACCAACTAGAATCTTCTACAATGCTTGGATATTCACACTAACTAGAATTTTCTACAGTACTTGGCTGTTCACCCCAATGAGAACCTTCTTCAATACTTGGGATCACTTTTCTGCAATACTTACATAATTCCTAACTACAGAGAGGCATGACTGTTCACACCAACTAGAATCTTCTACTGTACTTGGGATCACTTTTTCCCCAAACATGTACACATAGAATCTCCACTTCATTTATTTAAATCTCATTTGGAAGATAATGCAATAGTGTCTTGCAGACTCTTTTTACAACCAGGACTTCTTTTAGAGAGCTAAATACAAAGTAATAACATTTTATACAGAAACCATAAGAGCTCAGCTTTAACTTTCTGTTTCTATGAAAAATTTTATCTGGATCATTGGAAGTTCTCTGGATCTTTTGAAACCTGCACACGCAGAGTCACATCTGATCAAAAATATCTAAATAGTCTATTTGCAAGATCCATGTGACTGGGGAAAATGTCTTAGTTTTCTTGATAAGCATTACTCATTATCGAAGATGAGTAGAGGTTAGATGATTTATGATCAAAACGGTAGGTTCAGGAAATTATATCCCAATCCATTTGCATACTGCTATTCTTGCAACTGGGCAGTGTAAGGAGGAAGACTAGGGAAGTCAAACTCATGGGATGTTATGACCTTGTTTCTGAATAAGTCATTGACTCTCCGTGAAACACTCTTCCTTTTTCACTCAGCTTACACTAAGAGAAAACAACAACGCTGTCTAAATGTTGTCATAAGGGTAGGTCAAATAACTCGTTTAAAATGTTGATTTAATGATGAAAGGATAAACTCTGAACCTGAGGATGATCTATTTCATGTGTTTCAGAATTTTTAAAAATGAAAGAAAAATGCTATCTTAGAAGTGAAATATTTTACCCTTATGGCATTTTTTGAAATTCATATTTCCATACAACTATTCTTCAAGGCAAAACACAGAATTATCTTAAAGTTTAAAACTACTAAAAATTACTTCTCTTGGGAATGCCTGAAGAAAATTTCCTAGGCTTCTGAATATTAATGACAGGAGAGTAGTTAGGATATGTTCATTTAAGACTACTCTTTTCCACTAGAGAATGCAACAAACTCAATCTATTCTGTTTAGAATTTCATTCTCATTGAAAATAAATTCAAGGCAATGAATTACAGGTGCAATCTGGTCATTGCACTTGTAATATAGAAGTAACTGGTGGCATAAATAGGTGACAGTTATTTTAATAGTCATTTATACAGCAAGAAAAAACTCCATTTATTTTTATATTTGATATGCTTTATTTATTTCAAAGAGAAAATATTTTTATATTCCACCATTGTTATACTGATATTTTTCAAAATCTCTTAAGGAAAATTATACTGAGCAGTCAGGAAGTTACAGATACCCCAGGCATTTATGTATCATGCATTTGACCTTGAATAAACCATTTCCCAGTTTATACAAAATAGAACTTTCAGCCTGTGAAAGTCTCAGTTCAAAATAAAGTATAAACTTTTTTCTGTTTACAATCCTCTTTTTTGACTGAATTTGTTATAAGTTTTCCTTTTGTGCCTTTTTACATCCTGGTCATTCTTGACACTGAAAGGGAAACCGGGAACCTTAAATCACTTTCTCAAAAGCATTTTTCCCCTCTCTTGGTGACATAACGTTCCCTCATAGTCTCAATTACCATCATTATACTCAGGTCTCTGAAACCCATCTTCATGCACGTTCTGAACAATCTTCAGCAACTTAAGGTCTTTGCAGGAAGAGTTCAGTGACAATCTGAATTCAAAGTGGGATTTCGCTCTTGCTTTGTTTCTGTTTGGTTGTGTTCTAAGATATTTCACCCGATGACATCATTGCTTTTAGCAACCCACAATGCAAATTCCTGGAGTATTTTTCCTCGACTTCTTTATGTGGGATTGCTGACCAGTTTCTCCTAGCTAAACCTTCCCAGTAATGGTCTAAGATTTAGACCCTGTCTTTACACCCACAGTAAATCTCCTTTCCGCAATCCAGTAAACAACTTGCCACAGAACCTTTATGGGATGATTTACTTTTCAAATGCTTTCTCTCTTTTTTCCCAGGATGTTAGTTAAAAGCCACGAATATTAAAATATAAACTATGGAGTCTTAGCACTGAATAATGGATCAGAATTTGTATGCTTAGTAAGGTCTCCCGGAAACGTGACTGACATAATGTGATGCCCAATATTGACCAGAAAGGTAAATATACATTCCCACTCTGCTTTTCTGTTGCTATAGGGATGGCCTGCACAGAGCAGGGCACATGTGCAGATGTCAGAAGACAAGCGGGAGCCTCGGCCTAATCCACTTGGTCTAAGATTGGGTCTCTCTGTTGTTTTCACTGTGTTCACTAGGATGTCAGGTCTGTGAACTTCAGGAGATCCTCTGGTCCACTTTCCACCTCACTGTAGGATACTAGAATTCTATTTCTGTGTCTCTGTGCCCTGCTTCACATGAGTTCTGGGAATACAGACCTAGGTCTTTACACTTGCACAACAAGCCCTTTCCCTACGGAGCGATCTCCCCAGCCCAGAGAATAAACCACTGGACAAAGAACTACATACCAGTTAGGTGCCTGGATATCAGAGCTATGTGAAGGAGGATTTTACTTCTCCTTTTCTTCATCTACATGTACCACATTTGCTAGCTGCTTCAATAGGTGGTTAGTGGAATCTCATTTGAATTTCCTATTTCAATATGTGGTTAGTGGAATCTCATCTGCATTTCTGCGCTGAGAAATGATGCTGAGAAACTCTGCATGCACTTACTTATCACTCACATATATTTTGTGGTGGAGTGCCTTTTTAACCTTTTTCCCTTTTAATTTGGTTGCTGTCTTATTAAATTGCATGAACACTTTATATATTCTGATACAGGACCTTTATGAGACATATATTTCCCATATATTTTTACCAGGTTCATGACTTGATTTTTCGATTTTTTTGCTTTTAATCAAATATTTATTTATTTATTTATTTATTTATTTATTTATTTATTGTGTATATGTGTGTGTATGTATGTACGTATGTATGTATGTACATGTACATGTGTGTGAACACTTGCACCATGGGAACTTTTGGAGGTCAGAGGATGATGAGGGCCATGGGCATATACAGCAGGTGTCAACTAGTGTTTGACAAGTTGACCCACCAGACGGATAACTCCCTGATGGGGAGCCCCACCTGGAAGAAGGCATGGAGTCACTGGCTGTGGAATTGCTTTGTTTCTTCCTGTAATTTTCTCACATGCCACCATTCTACATCCCTATAAGAACAGCTGTGGGGTGCTTTCCACAGCCTTTGGTAGTGTGTCTTACACATCTGGGCACACACTTAGCTGTGGATTTCTGTTTAAGCTTTATAATTCTGATAAACAGAAATATTACCAGAATATTCTTCTTTACTAACACAGGAAAGTAACAATATTCTCAGTTTCAAAGACAGCCTTTTACACATTTTGCAAAGACCTTAGAACAAGCCCAAAACAGACTAAGCTGCCCCCTACAGAAAATACACAAAGACTAACTCCCAGGTGTTGTTTATTGCTAAATCAAGGCCAGGCTGTTTACATCAAGACAGAGTCCTTGCAGTAGCTCCCTTTCTTCATGTACCCTGACTGCTCAAGGATCAGCCAGCTGTTTACTGTCTGGGACCCCTCACCAACTTAGAGCTATGTGCATGGGTCAATGGGAAATTGCTTGCCTAAGAGAAACTCCGTGACTTATCCTGTGTTTTGAGAATGGGTAGGGTCCTGAAAATGTAACTTATAATTGTCCAGAGTTTGGCTGTGAGGCAACAGTGTTAGTGTGGAGAGATACAGCTGTGTAGAGCTATGTGAGACCTGCTGCAGAATGTGTGTGTGTGTGTGTGTGTGTGTGTGTGTGTGTGTGTGTGTATGTGTGTGTGTGTGTGCTGAGTGAGAGAGGAAGAAGCATGAGAGAGGTGTGAAGGAGCGAATGGAAAGAGAGAGTGAATAATCTAGAAGTATGTGTGTGAGTGAGTGTGAGAGAGAGCTGTGTGAAAGAGCTGCTGCTGTGCACGTAGAGGAGTTGTGCCCAGGAACTGTGTGAAGTGCTGTGTGGGGAGAGAGCTGTGTAAATGATATGTTCAGCTGTGGCTGTGTGGAGATTTGTGACGTGTGGAGGCAAGACAGATGAAGCTGTAGAGAAAAGAGATGTAGAAGAGAAATGTACATAAAAGAAAGATGTGTAGCCATGTGAAAAGTGTATGTATGTAAAGATATGGAGATATGTAGCAGTGTGGAGACAGAAAGAGTCAGAGACCATTTTTAAGATGAAGTAAAAGAGAAAGTTATCATCAGAAAGCATGTGTGTTTCCTTATTTCACCAGTCATAGATAGATTAAAACTTGTTCCTAATTGCCCTCAGATGAAAAAGTTTCCTACCCCTAGCTACTCCGAGGCATTCCTTTTATTTCCCTGAGTGGATCATGGCAGCTGGTCTCTCACAGTCCGCATTAAGAATACAACCTGCAGGAATCTTTTCTTTCCTATTACCACGTGAGTCCTGGAACTTGAACTTAGAATGCCAGGCCTTGCCACAGGTGTCTTAATTCTCAGAGCCATCTGACCAGTCCCTTTTCACTTCTCCATCTTCTTTACTTTGCATTACACATGTGTGTCTGTGTGTCTGTCTGTCTGGTGTGGATTTGTGCACACGAGTGCACTTTCACTGGGGCCCAAGAGGGTGTCAGATAGCCTGAATCTGGAGTTTCAGGACATGGCACGCAGCCAGATGTAGGTGCTGAAACCCGAACCTCGATGCTCTGGTAGAGCAGCTGGTTTGCTCAGCTGCTGAGCCACCTCTCCAGACCCCACCTTTTCCTTACTTAACAATGTCTTCTCAAACATGAAACATTTATATTTTTGTCATTATCTTTTTAAAACCCTGTTTCTCATATTTACAGTAATATACAGTAAATAGTATTTTCATCATTAATCTATCCTTTCAATATTTCTCTTTTGGGGACTGGATATGGTCAAAATACATTTATAAGGTTATTAAAGAATTAGTAAACATTATTTATTTATATAGACAAAGAATGTTATTTTAATAAAGGCGTCTGTGTATCATTTGCTTGTGGAGCTGGAAGTGGGCATGAGGTGCCCTGGAAGGAGCTATAGACATTTGTGAGCTACCATGTGGGTGTTAGAAACCAAAGCCAGGTCCTCCGCAAGAGCTATTAGAGCTCTTAACCACTAAATCACCTCTCCAGCAATTTTTTCAGTATACGTTTGGTATTTGTTTATGTATTGGCATACAGTCTGATTTTATATTATCAATTTCTCAATTTTTGTTGTATTCTTTTAAAGACTGTGTTGTTCTGAGGCAACTTTAGCTTACTTGAAATAAATGACACCCTCTCAAGCCTTGTTTTAAAGCTTTATTCTTGTGGATTAACCACACCTCATAATCTAATTTTCTTTTAGCTGAACTATCAGACCCAAATTTTCTGAGGACTCTACTCAGAAAACACTGAGTAAGTCTTTTCCCTTTGCTGTGTGAATATAAAATATTCATAGCACTGTTTGAGAACAGAGAAAGCTCTATTGGCTAATGTCTGGTGTTTTTTCCCCTGGACAAGTACAGCTTATTCGTAAGCATCCATAGGTCAGACAAATCTTTAAACACACTCATTTATAAAGCTTCAGAGTTCTTCTATGTTAAGTCCCATCTTCCTTAAACTAGCCTCTGTGAATCTAGCCAACTTGGAATTCCCAAAGTCTAGTTCTTGTCTTTTCTTTGAGAAGTACAGTTCAGACCCTCTCTCCTGTGCTACAGCCTTAGGAAGTAAGCTGGGCATGCACAAGGATCACCCCTCGTCCTCTGCTTTCAAAGCATGGGACCCATTTGACCAGCGTCCCTCTTGAGGAAGAGTATCTATGTATCTACATCACACGCAATATCTTCTCATACTGGGTGCTTCATATACAAGTCAAATGCTTAATATTGTCTTTGATATTGTTTTCTTTGTGTTTTCTATTCCTCAATTTACCAATAAACACAATTCTTCATTGTATAACATTTCACTAATTAAATATTTACAATTTGACAGGGACTATGGAAAGCAGAAAGCAAAATCAAACCCTGAAGTTTCAACTGAATTTAATGAAGTAATTCTGGAGTTTTGTTTTGCCCTCCACATCTGCTTTTACCAACCATTAACAACCCCCCCTTCCTCTTCCCTTCTTCCTTTCAATTTAGGGAGGAGACAGACTTAGGGACGGTTGAAGTGACTGAGTGAGAAACTCCCTCTTAGGAACTAAGTATCAACACAGTGTTCTCTTCAATACCACACATCACTTTAACTTCCGAGAGACCAGGCTGCCATTGCAGAAAGAAATTTAAGGAAATCTTGAGTTTCAGAAGGAAACAGTTTTCATTTTCTTTTGAACATAATAGGGTGTACAGTTCTCCGTGGCTGAAGAGATGCTAGTACCAGATTTCTCCTGTAGACTGTGAGTTTGGACTCTAAGTTTGCACTGTAATTTCCTAAACACTCCAGATGCAAATCTGAGGTTGTAAAAGTTAACAGCCACATCTATATAGACTTTATCTTATAGCATCAAGTACAGTACCATGCACTATTAAGTGCCCAATGGTGCTTTTTGCTGAGCAGGACAAAAATGACTTTTTATGGAGTGGAGGGAGATATGGACATTTGAAAGCCAATGTCATTCATATTTCTGATCAATGGGTTATCTATATACTATCTATATTTCCGTTACTTTTTATTTGAAATTTATTTACATTCAATAATTTTCTTGAATTTTTGTCAAAGATCTTATCTGTATTTTAAGGAAAAGAAAATTACAATTTTAAATTATTCTGATATTGACCATTCATATCATTTGTTAAATTCTGACTTTTATGTGAAATTGCACCCTTTTTTTGAATTATTTAGCTAAATTCAGTGTTTTCTGTGTGTTAGATTAGTATGTGATTAAACTGCATCTTCAAATACTAATAAGTATATACTAAT